>NW_022196722.1:0-479546 GCF_008641045.1 Pistacia vera | reverse complement strand
ATATATATATATATATATATATAATTAGAACATCCTAATGTTTTGTTATTTGCATTCATAGGAAAAGTTACAAGAAATTGATAATGATTCATATTTGCCTACGCCAAGTAATTTGAGAGAAGATGCTATAACAAAGGTATTGGGTCTTGCCAAAGGTGGACACATGAAAGGACTAAGAAAATGTGTAACTCTTATACAATTGTCCATAATAGCTCAAAGGGACAACATTACCTTCACCAACTTGGGAATTAGCTTTTTAAACCCACTATCTTCATTTCCTATAATTGCAATGGAGATTTCACTTTTAAAGTATGTGTGTTTCTAAATAAGTTTAAAATTGTATATATTATTTTTAAAAGTGATAATAATATATTAATTAAATATTTATAAAATTACAAAGTAATATTTCATTAAAATTGTATATATGTTATGAAATTATAAAAAATATAATTTCCCCAAACGAGGAAAAAAACTGAAAAATTGTAGAAAAAAGAAAAATATCTGAAAAAAAAAATTAGTTGGCTGGAATCTGTAACGCCCCACTTGAGGTACGTAGTTAAGATTCGGTGTATTGCTTAAATGTTTATTAGTTCAGATTCAAGTAAGTTTATATGTTGTTATTTTTGTTTGGTTGGTCCTTGGTTGAATGGATGTATTGGTTTGGTTGAGTGGTTGCCCTAAAAATTATGAAAACTTGGCAAAGAGGTGCTGCAGCTCATGGAGTAGCTGTTGGAGTGTTTCGCCGCGGTGAAGGATTTGTCTTCGTCGCGGCGACGGGTCGGCTGAAAAGTGTTATTAAGTTTTAGATATTTTGTTCCTTAAGGCAATTTGACCATTCTATCCCTAATTAGCAGGAAAAGTGGGGAGTAAAATGTAAGGAAATTTCATGGAGAATATGTTAGTATGGGGGTGTGATTGTAAGGAATCAAAGGATATGAATGGAATTTCTAAGAAAGAGCAAGGGCAAAATGGGGATGTTTGTGTATAAGTTGAGCTAAAAATGGTTAAGTGTAGAGAACCCTTCATTTCATCCATTTCCACCGCCTCTTCCATTCTCTATTTTCCTCTCAAATTTCTTTCAATATTCCAAGGATTTCTAAGGACTTTTTGAGTAGTTTTTTTTTGTAGAAGTTTAATCTAAAGCATCCTAAGGTAAGGATTCTTGCTTTAGATGAGAATTTTCTTATGTTTTGGCTAGAGTCTTATGTTGTTGTATTGTTTAAAGTTGTAGAGAGGAGACAAGATTCAAAAGGGAAGGAGAAGTGCTAAAGAAGCCATTTTCCTCACAAAGTAAGTAAATCCAACCCAAGTGAGATTTAAGAACTCCTTTGAGTGGAGATTTATGTATGAATGTGTATTCATTATATCAATTGAGATGAGATGGATGTTATTTATGCTTGTTATTGCATATACTTAAATATGAGAAGTGTTGAGATTACTTGATGTTGGGTTGAGTTTGATTGAAGTGGAATGAAGTTTTGAGCAAACTTATAAAAGTGTTTTCCTTTGACAGGGAAATTAGAGAGTATAAGGGAGCCTCTTTCCCATTTTGGATGATTAAAGAAAAGAGAAAAGTTATAGTTAAAGTAGAGCTTTATATGTACATGAATTGTATGATGAAATGCTCAAGAGAAGCATCAGTAAGAGTAGAAAGCCTTAATTTTTGCTCATGGCATCATTGCATCCCATAAGTGCATTAATGAGCATGAGTCATCTATATGCATTAATTATGCACTAGAGAAGACAGAAGATAGTAGAGAAATTGAGTATAAGCTACTCTAAAAGTAAAGAGAATGAGAGAGAATGAGCACTAGAAATCAAAGAGAAAGTAGTGCTAGACAAGAGAATAGAGTAGGTTGTGCGATGGAGAACCTGTGAGTAATGGGTAGAGTATTCCCGCATGTACGCCACCTTGAGAGAGCAGCATGAGTATGAGAGAGAAGTGGTATAGCTCGTGAGAGTGCATGCGGATGAGGGCTATACCCGAGTTTACCTGAGAGAGAGATTATGTACTCACATGGCCAAGGGTTCCGAATCCATGCATAACCGAGTCCGATCGGCTAGAATGAGTAGAAGTCACAGAGAGTGGGAGCGAGTCCCAACCGTGCCTCCTGTAAGATGGGGTCGTGACTTACTAAAGAGAGTTTGTAGAAAAGAGTTTTAAGAAAGAGAAACAGAGATAGAGAAACCGAAAGAGAAAGCAGAGAGAGTAAACAAGAATTATAAGGAAAGAATTGAGGAGAAAGAGTTACAAGGATAAATGAGTAGAGGATTTACTTACTGAGCATTGTTTTGTGCTCACCCCGTTGTTTCCTATGTTTTTGCAGGATCTAGATGAGGACACAGTCGGATGGATGTCGGCAAGCGAGGGGAAAGGGCTACACTGTCCACCTTATTGTTCATAGTTTTGTATATGATATGAGTTTTGTACAAAGAATATATATGTTTAATAAAAGAAAAATTTGGGCCCAACTTTTTATGCATATTTTATGAGATACTTTTTATGTTATTTTACATGTATTTTACTATATATATTTTATGAGAATACGAGTAGAAAGCAGTCATTACAGTATTCCACCATTGCGAACCGTCATTCCTAACACCAACGGTCACTTCGTATAGCTTTAGGGTTTCTAGGATAATCATTCCACCATCACGAACGGTCATACCACCATCGCTCACGGTCATTCCACTGCGGAGAGCGATCAGTCTATTGGCTCTTTACAAATCCATTAAAATTCCAAAAACATGCACGACTTCCTGGAACGATGACGTTCTGCCAAGAACGATCTCTAAGTAGAAATGGTCATTTCACCATGAGGAACGATTGTTCCACTTTAGATACATGAACTTCAATTTAATCTTCAAGGCTTGACTTCCAAGATTCGTCAAAGGCGAGAAATGTTTGAATTCTAAGTACTTTAACTTTTGACTTGAATGGAACAGGCATGTTGTTTGGTGGTGTCGTTGCGAGTGACTTGACTTCATTTTAAACAGAAGCATGCACGATCATGTGGAATGATGTCGTGCGGCGAGGACATGCATATGGGTGTATTTGTTTTGCGTTGGTGTGGATCTCAGTTCTGGTTCTAGCAATGATGGAACCGAAATCGAAACCGCATAGTACCGATTCCAATTTTTGAGAATCGGAACCAATCCTATGAGGACTAGTTCCGAGTAGGAATCAGAATCAGTTCTAGTTTTCAAATGAGTACAAGAGAGTGATGATTTTTATTTGGATTTTTAGCTCAAGGGATTTTGTGAAAATGTTTTTTATATGACTTTGTATCTCTGATATTGTCTCTCTTTGTTTCTTTGCAATAAAATGCTCTATTTATTGCTCATTACTTCCCTTTGAATCAAAGAGTCATTGTTGCATTTAATGCAAATCTGAAAAGCCTATAGACACAGTGTTCCACCATTGCAAATTGTCGTTCCTAACACCAACAGTCATTCGTATAGCTTTAGGGTTTCTATGATAATCATTCCACCATCACGAACGGTCATACCACCATCGCTCACAGTCATTCCACTGCGGAGAGCAATCAGTCTATTGGCTCCTTATAAATCCATTAAAATTCCAAAAAACATGCACGACTTCCTGGAACGATGACGTTCTACCAAGAACGATCTCTAAGTAGGTACAGTCATTCCACCACAAGGAACAATCGTTCCACTTTAGATACATGAACTTCAATTTAATCTTCAAGGCTTGACTTCCGATATTCGTCAAAGGCGAGAAATGTTTGAATTCTGAGTACTTTGACTTTTAACTTAAATGGAATAGGCATGCTGCTTGGTCATGTCGTTGCAAGCAACTTGACTGAGTTGAGAGAGGAAAAATGCTCAAAGTTTTATAGTGATTCGAAGCTCTATCCACAAGCCTCCTACATCTATTTTTTCAAGACAACCTCCTTGAAGTAACACTAGAATCAGATTGCACCAAAAGCACTAGTTTGACAGGATTTCGCCCATAAAATGTATGAATAAAAGTATGTGAAAATTTGCTTCTTAAACTAGGCTTAAACACATAACAAGAACAATACTCTCAAAGGTTTTCAAATGAGTACAAGAGAGTGATGTTTTGATTTGGATTTTTAGCTCAAGGGATTTTGCGAGAATGTTTTTTATATGACTTTGTATCTCTGATATTCTCTCTCTCTGTTTCTTTGCAATAAAATGTCCTATTTATTGCTCATCTCTTCCCTTTGAAGCAAAGAGTCGTTGCTGCATTTAATGCAACTTTGAAAAGCCTATAGACACAGAGGAACGAGTGTTCCACCATCGCGAATGGTCGTTCCTAACACCAACGATCACTTCGTATATCTTTAGGGTTTTTGGAATGATCATTCCACCATCACGAACGGTTGTACCACCATCGCTAACGGTCATTCTACCACGGAGAACGATCGGTCTATTGGCTCCTTACAAATCCATAAAAATTCCAAAAACATGCATGAGTTCCTGGAAATGATGACGTTCTGCCAGGAACGGTCATTCCACCACGAGGAATGGTCATTCCACTTTAGATACATGAACTTCAATTTAATCTTCAAGGCTTGACTTCCAAGATTCATCAAAGGCGCGAAATGTTTGAATTCTGAGTACTTTGACTTTTGACTTGAATGGAACGGGAGTGCTACTTGGTCGTGTCGTTGCGAGCGACTTGACTTCATTTTGGACAGAAGCATGTACGATCATGTGGAACGATGTCGTGCTACGAGGAGCGTGCATCTGAGCAACTTTGTAAAACAATAAAAGGTCGTTCCTTTGTCTTACACGTTCGTACCAATTGGGAAAAGTGCATTTTGTTTTTTGTTATTACTTCTTGTCATACCTTAGCATATTTGTTAGAGAACCAATCAACCCAATCAACTCTGTTTTTCATTTGACCCTCTGTTTCTTCTTTTCACAAAAAAAAAAAAATATATATATATAGGTTTTTAATTTGAGTAAGACATGTGGGACTGTGGGTAGTGTATTTGTTTTGCTTTGGTCTGGATCTCAATTTTGGTTCCAGCAGTGGTGGAACCGGAACCGATCTTCTGAGTAGGAATAGGCACCAAAACCCCAGGTACATATCGATTCCAATTTCGATCGGTTCTTTTGCACACCCTATCTCCGAAACCATTGCATAAATTGCTAAATGACTAGTGGTGTTGACCCACATACCCCTAGCATGTTCGACGTCGACGACTAATCAGCAACTCCATTGATCAATTTTAAACATTTTATTTCTAATATTTTTTTTATTTTTATTAATCCCCAAAAAATAGCTTTTGAATTGTAAAAGCTAGAAAATGGTCATAAACTTAAAATAGAGACTTCTTGGATAACATTATAAATACATGAATAAGAGGAAATAAGAATTAGATACTAGAAGTAATTAAAAAAAAAAAGTGGTTATAATCTGTTCTATCATGTTTAGTTTTCTTTATCTTGTAAAATGTAAATTAGAGGGAGACAAGCAAAGCCTTTATGAAATGACAATTTGTTACTCCCCTTTCAAGACCATCCACTTCCTTTTCATCAACAATTTCCACATACAATACAATGCTCCTCTCTGCAGTTACTCCCCAATCTCTTCTTTCAAACCCTAACACTCACACTTGTAATTTCCTCTACTCCCCCAATTCTAACAAATTCCACTCGTCTCTCAAGTCTAAACCACTATTTGCCCCCTCTTCTTCTCTTACCACCAACAGTACCTCCCTCCGCCACGTCACACGCACGGTCTCCGACGATGAGCCTGGTAGAGATGCTCTTACGGTGACCTCCGCTTCCGCTATTGCCTCTGCTATTCGCCGAATATCAACGTCTCCCGTCGAGTTCCTTCAGAGAATCGAGGATGACCAGAAGACCTCTAATTTGGTTCTACCTAGTCCGGATTTTCAGAAACTTTGTGTCGAACAGCTCGACCTCTTTCGAAGGATTGTTGATTCCGATGCAATCGTCTCCGTCAGTTCGTCTCTCTATTTGCTTCTTCTATTTATTCACACATTTTTTTTTTTTTAAATTGTGAAATTAATTAACTTTAAAAAAAACACAAGTGTTCAGGTTTATGTGAGGCCAGCTGGTAGTTATGTGATGGACCGACTAGAGCTGCGGCGTGTGGTTAGTTATCCTGGTGTGAACGCAAACGACATTGTGATATTGGTTGGCAATTTTAGCGTGCCAACCGGATTACGTGCTGCCGAAGCTGCACTCTCTAGTAAACAAGTATGATCAATCAGTTATTAAAAAAAACCTTGCTTTTCGGTTAGTGAAAGTCAAGGTAGTTACTATTTCTGACAATTGGTAACTTAAAGTGCTGTATTCAAAATTTAGGTACAAGTTGTGCCTGAACAAGGGGCCGTGGTTTTCCCGTTGGTAAAGCAACCATTTGTGGTGGGATTCTTGGTTGCGGAGCTAAAAATGATGGAGAGTGAAGGGGGTGACTTGATTCCGAGCTTGTCACCTGAAGAAGCCTATGCACTGCCTCCTGGTTCAAATACGAAATCGTGGGAAATTGAGACTTTTGATAATGAGAGAATGAGAATGTATAAGTTTACGGCTGAACAGAAATTGAATGCAGTTAATATATGTCGGTCTCTTGCCATGGCATATGTTATGGATCAGGTAGATTACGGTGGTTAAATCGTAGGAACTTTGTAAAATAGCTGTTTATATGTAGTGCTTGTTTGTTAAATCAATACCAGATTGATGCTTGCTTTCTTTTAGTTGGCAATGCAGTTCATATGATCTTTTCATTGACATCATGATCATATGTTGAATGTGTGCTACTTATGACCATGCTCCTTTAGCTTACATCCTTACTGTCATTCTAAACTGATAGTATAACAGTATTGCGATGCTAAACTGATAGTATAACAGTATATAGCATATAGTTTATGTGCTTGCTTTGGAGAGAAATAATATATTTTACCTTCAAATTTTTTATAGATTGATGTTTATTACAATGTTTTCCTTGTTTCGTATTTTGCACAGTTTTTATTCATTTAAAAATATGACATCCTTGCTCTTTTTTCCTCAGAAATCAATGTTACTTCAGCAATCCTCATGGCAAAATAATTTGAGGATGAATAATCTGGTTGAGCAAGTAATATTTCTCGCTTACTTTTTGTTTCTTTCTTTTTCTTCTTCTCCTTTTTTATTGGTGCTGCACTTGTTTAGTGTAGTTATTGTGGTATCCCTGTCTTTATAATCTCACAGATTCGTGGTCCACTTTCGAGCATTCAGACTTTAAGTAACATGTTATCCCTTCAGTTGAAAAGAAGTGAGGTTTGTGCACTTTTGTCACCTGGGATTTTTCTTTTTAAATTTCTTTGTGATTTTTTTTTTTTCAATTAAAAAGTAAGAGTGAAAACTTGTTCGCGCAGATTTCTTATGATATTGTTGAAAATATTAAAGTGGAAGGTGATCGTATAAGAGATACCCTTCAAGAACTCCAGGATGCTGTTCACTTGACAAAGGTAATACATGACCCCCATTCTCTATCACACTATCTCAAACAAAGTCAGAAAATTGACTTCTTTAATCTTCATCTGCATGGATTTCTTTTTTCAACATAATATTATTCTGTCAAGGATGTTTTTTTCAAATTCATTCTCTTCGTTAATTTTTCTTATAGCTTTGAGGGCTTTCTGTTTTCCAGTCATCAAATTCTGATATTGTTGAAATCATCAATTCAAATGTGATAGCTGATGAAATTGGAACTTTGAAGCTAACTTGAATTAACTTCACGTTGTAGTATTTACTTTAATTCTTTAGCAGAAATTTTGTTAAGATTATTTATCTGACATTTTTGTGGTAATCTTTAGGCTAATATTGTGCACTATAATGAAGAAAGTTTGAAGAAAATGCACAATTCTACATTTGCCCATCTTGAGTCAATCAGGTCTCAACTATCTGATAAGATTGGAAGTGATAGTTCCAGCAGTAAATTGCAAAATTCTGGTAAACCATTATTTCTAAGTTCGACAACCCATGATTTAGAAATGCCCATGCCACCTCTGGCCCTTGCTCCTTTAAAACAACATGGAATTAGGTAAGTTTTTGAATGAAAATTTTGATTTTCGTCACCTAGCCTGATTTGATTTTGCAGCATGCAGATAATTTGAAATATTTAATTTAATCTGTTTTCAAATTTAAAATTATATCTTTTTGCTTATGCTCTTCTTCACGTCAGGAAGACCATGCAATGTTTCTGATGTGTTGGTGGATTTGGTTGAGGCGGTGATACCTCTTGCTCATATGCAGCAACGTGTGGTGGAACTAAGTGAACGCTCGCAATCTTTGCAAGTTGCTGTTGAAGAACCGGCTTTGCGTCAGGCTTTGAGCAACTTAATTGAGGGAGCATTATTGCGTACCAATGTTGGGGGAAAGGTTGAAATTGTGTCTGCTGCAGCTCCAGCAGGTGGTGCTCTAGTAGTAATTGATGATGATGGGCCAGATATGCACTATATGGTAATAATGGCGAACTCTCCTCTACTCAAAATATTGCTTCTATATTTCAAATTAGAGATTGTGGATATCTGTGGAGTATTTTTTATTTAGAACATAACATGCCTTGGTCATATCTCCCCATTTTCATTGGGATGCGAATGTTGCAAGGCTTTAAGTTATATACTAAAATATCATTTCAATGTCCAAGGAACCAAAACTTTGCAGAATGTGTAAACTTTTAGTGGGATAGAGAATTTGCTTTTGGTCCAGTAAGTTTTTAAGACTTCCAAAAGAAATTTTGATTTTGTCTGTATCTTAAGAATCATTTCTTATATTTGGTGGAGGCTTTTATAGGTAATGCTCTTTTAATAGAAAATGCAAATAGTAAATCGCTAACAATGATTGTAGATTCATTCGCAATGTCAGTCTCGGGATTATGAGTTTTTAATTAAGAATTGAGCTTGTAAATGATTTCCTGGCATAAAGATACCATGCTCATGAGCACAGATATAAGCTTGTTCCTGTAGACCTACCTTATTTATGTGCAGATCCAATTTGGTCCTTCTGTCTATTAAAGTTATTTGTTGGTGGCCTTGTACACAGACACAGATGCATTCACTCACACCTTTTGGGGTAGAACTCTTCTCGGAAAACATGGTTGAAGACAATATGACATGGAACTTTGTTGCTGGACTGACTGTAGCTCGTGAGCTACTTGAAAGTTATGGATGTGTTATCCGTGTCATATCACCTCGTACTTCAGATGCTGCCCTAGGATCTGGTGGAACACGTGTAGAACTCTGGCTTCCTTCTTTTGCTGCATTATCTGATTAAAAAAGGTGTTGCTTATGAGGCATAGCGAGAAAGGGGAGTATGTGTAGATGCTCTTATTCAACAGAATAAATCCGGATGAGCGCAGGTTAGTATAAATTTTGAAGCTAAATGTCTTCTTGTACCAAATTCTATTAGATTCTTGTCTATATGTTGTATTCTTACTGTATATGACAGTTGTAAATAACAAGTTTTAGGTTTGATTGGAAGCCATATAACTTAATGAATTGTTATAGCATCATCTTTGTACATAAAAAGGTTTTACATAAAGAGGATATAAAAAAGATGATGTAGCCCTTAACCAACACATTATTTCAGAAATTTATTTAGGATTGGATGGATTGTTCCTGCACCTAATATTAGCGGGAAGCTGGAACTTTACTTTAAGATCCAACGAACCCAATTGAAGACAAAAAAAAGAAGACCCAATGAATTCTCACTTGATTCTAGGCGAAAATCTGCCACCGCATCCGGTTCATAAGGGATGCTATTCAAGCAAAGTAGGAAGTGGATTGGCCCACGGGCCACTTGTTCAAAAAAATAAAAACGAAAATTGGCAATGATTATGATATTATCACTAGCTCCCATCTTTTGTTTTAGTGAATACTAAAAAATTGTGAGATTGATTAAGGAATATTATATTATTGAAAATATTATATTAATAGAAAGATAAATTACTTTGAAAATTACTAAAAATGTTATATTAAATATGTTTGGGTAATTGGAATAAATTAGTGATATGTTATATAGATTACTTTATTGCCTTTTTTTTAATATTATTATTATTTAGATTATTTTTTAACCTCCTACATTTGAGATTTTGCTAAAACACCCTAACTATAATAAAAGTTTAAATTTTAACCAAAAAAACCCTACCCATCAAAGCCACTCTTCGTCGTTGGCCACCACCATCGTCTGTGGCTTGAACAGTGCACGATTGGTTGGGTATGATCAGTCGTACATCGATCTAGCCGTTTCCTGTCAGATCAATGATCATGGATCTAGCCGAAAACAGTCATATCCATTCTAGCCGAAAACAGTCAGATCCATGGCCATCTGGCTGTTAACTGTCAAATCCATGACCATTTGGCCGTTAACGGTCAAGTTACATCTGGCAAAAAACGGCTAGATCGACGCACGATTGGTCAGATCCGGTCGGTTGATGACCAACAATGACGGCTGGCGGTGGTGGCCAGATCCGACCATCTATCTTAGGTAATTTGGTTCAAGTTCAAGGGTGATAACGTCTCAAAATTTTTATGTATAAGGATAAAATAGTTTATGAGTATTCTTGTAAATTGTGGTAAGAACAAGGGTATATTGTCCAAATATTTAATAGTTTGGAGTAAAATTATAACAAAATTAAGATTACCAAGTAATCTTAAAATACTTAAGAAAATAGTGGTATTCAGATTACTACATATATTATTGGTTTTGAAAGATTACCATAATTTTTTATTACTTTGCAGTCAAACATGGTAATGTAAGTAATATAAGTTGACATTACTAGATTAATGCTAAATATCCTTGAACCAAATTCATCCAAAGAGTAATAGAAGATAACATTTTTTTTTTCCCTGTGATCAGGGGTATCCGAGCCAGTTTGCACACACCTCGACTAATCCCTCAAGACCCTGAAATTAACAACCATGTATACTCTTTAATAACCATCCCTATTAGTAATCGAGGTGACCCGAACTCAAGACTGCTTGAGTAATATATCCAAGAGTCTTTGCCCAACCACTTATCCACCCAATAACTCTACGTTAATTTTACTCTTTAGTATAAAACTTAAATAATAGTTAGACTACTGTAACATAAATTATTGACTTAAAATAAGACACAAATTAGCTACCCTCGCAGAATTTCTAGAAAGAACTTTTGTATTTCTTTTCTAAGTGAGAGTAGAATACAATTCAACGCCTCACTCTTTTATATACAGCACACATGAGTGAGTGACGACGATGAAGGAAGCTGGAGTACTTAATGAGGTGTCAAACGACACGGTTTCTTTACAGCAACAAACAAGTGCTTAAGTTTTACAGGGCCAGCACTTCAGAACTACAGCTTTGCAAAATCAGCTCTGGGCAACATTCCCCCTCAAACCAAGCTCCTCTCCAAAACTAGACAACATTCCCCTCAAATCAGACCCCATACTTGTTGGCCTTTGGTTTTCTTTCAATCTTTCTTTTCCTTCATTGCCTTTGCTTCACTGTAAAACTTCATCAAGAACTAATAAACCATCTTGCAATCTCAGCTAAACTGCAACTAAATTGTAACTAAACTGTATATGTAATCTTTGTAAACCTTCATAAAAAAAAAAAAAAACTCTGCACAGGGCTGCACTGCTATCAGACTCCAATTGCAACTCTTTTGCTTAAATTTCAGCACAACTAAAAGACAATTAACCGCAACTCATCAGCACAACAACAAAAAAAAAAAAAAACCTCACACATCACACTGCATCATTCTGAGCTGCGCAACTAAAAATCTGCATAAATAAAACAACCAACAGCACATATCATACTGCACCATTCTGAGCTGCAATTCACCAGCATTCTGAGCTGCACAACTAAAAATCTGCATAACTAAAAACAATCAACATCACACATCATACTGCACCATTCTGGACTGCAACGCACCAGCATTCTGAAACATTGCTCTTTTGAGGCTAACTTTAAGATACTTGTTATCTTTCATATGGAATTTTCAAATACTATTGGACTTGTATTTTGAGTGAGAAATAATCAGATTCATCATAGCCACGAAATTGAGAATTAATTTCTTTTGTTATGAGTAGAAACCCGAGTCTATTGGTGTAATGTTGTAAGAGAAGAATTTTTCTTCATTTAATTCAATAGAATATAAAAGTTTTATGAGAAATTTGAAAAAAAGAAAAAAAAAACTATTTAGGTTTTTTTTTAGTTAGGTTGATGATCCAGGAATTTTTTGAGTACTTGTTTTTTATTATATAAGTAGTAAAATAATTGAATGCGAATAATATGTAAACTCTTTTTAATCAAGTTTATATGAACCATGATTAGATTTAGATGTATGGTAATTAATTTGTGTCTTATTTTAAGTTAAAGATTTGTGTTAAAGTAGTCACCCCTTAAATAAAGTTAGAGCAATGCTATGTAGGGATGAGCACGGGTAGCTGGTAGAACTGAAACCTGCAGATAGAATTGGAACCTACTCAGAACCAATACTATGCGAGTAGATTCCGGTTCCATTTTATTGGAACCAACACTATGCGGTTCAGATTCTGATTCCGGTTCCTACAGGTTCTAGAACAGAAACCTGGGAAAAGAACTTGAACCGGGTACCCAGCTTGGAACCTGTTTGTGTTTTGGCTTTGATTGAGAAATTTTATGTGAATTGTGATGAATTGATTGAATTTAAGTATTGCCTAAAGATTATAGAATTTATGAGTTATATTTGATACAAATGAATGAGTAATCAAAAGTTGAAAACTATTAAATGTATGTTTTCTTAATTTGTTAGGGGAATATTTGTAAACTTTTAAGGTATTTTTGTCATTTTTTAAACTAATAGGGGGGTATTGATTTTTTACAGGGTACCCGAGTAAGGAACCGGAACCTGCATTATAGGTTCTGATTTCCTTTTTTGGGAACCTGCACTGTGCAGTTCCGGTTTCCCCGAAAAATGCAGGGTACCTGAAATTGCTCAACTCTAAATTGTTATGCTTACAACTGAGTCATACAAACAGACAAAAAACAAATAACAGAGTAGTCATTTTACATAAATTTTGTCCAATTTTTGTTTATTTGTATGACTTAATCATAAGTAAAACATTATTGATAAAGTTA
This sequence comes from Pistacia vera, assembly GCF_008641045.1. Taxonomy (NCBI): domain Eukaryota; kingdom Viridiplantae; phylum Streptophyta; class Magnoliopsida; order Sapindales; family Anacardiaceae; genus Pistacia; species Pistacia vera. The sequence continues at coordinate 466,440 of NW_022196722.1, read as the reverse complement.
ATGTTAATTTCATCTACATAAAATATGTGTTACCTATGAGATTGTTACGTGCCAGAGTTTGTGACCTTGTAACGGGTTTATGAATGGGTAGAGAACAAGGATCGTTCTTGCGTACTCTACCTATGATGGAATTTTGTAGGACACTTCAAGGGATCCTAGGCCTCCTTACTTGATTTAATTCAAGAAAAATCACAACTCCAAATCAACACAAGGTTGAAGATAATACTAATAAGATAATATTCATTCTTGGCCTCAAGCTATTAAATAGCTTAATAGCTTTTGATGGAATAGGCAATAACCCATGATTACAAAAAAAGAAAATTATAATCGGATAATTCTAGCACAAATTGATTGAAAGGAAATAATATTGATTGAAAGGAAATAACATGAATTTAATTATTGATGGTAAGCATCAATCACTCCCATTCCATGATTCTTGGTCCTTACGGAGATCACTTAATTATTGAGAAAATAAAAGATTTTTTAGTTCATTGTGAAAAAAAGATGAAATTAAAGCATCTCCAATTATGCTATTTATTTTAAAGAGTATCTTTCATATAAATAAAGAGCATCTTTATTAATTTTAAAATATAAAGAACACAAGTTTTATTTAAATCCAATAGACTCTTTAAATTTAATGAAGATGCTCTTTATTTTTAAGAAAGAGACTTAATAGGAGAGAGAATTAATAAATAAAATGCATAGAAAGTTGTAGTTTATTAATTAAAATTATGATAGAGAGTGAAATTTGACTCTCTAAATGTGGAGAGTCAAACTCACTCTCAATTTTATATTTTAAAGATACTCTTGTTTGTATGGATAAACTATTTATAATAAAGAGTTTGAGTCATATAAAGAGTCATTTGGAGATGATCTTATATAATTAACCCAAAATTAAAAATCTCTTAAAAATTAAATTATACTCTTAATAAAACAACAAATGATATGTTTTTAATATATAATATTAAATTATACAAGATTGATAGTTTAACATTAAAACAAAAGACATTTGGAGAATTAAGATTAATAATGAGGGCTTTATATTGGGAGTAATACTACCCTTACAAAGAGGCATACAAAGAGTCATACAAAGAGTCAAATCCAGCCCTTGAAAGAAGGGAAAAAGAGAGAGAGAGAGAAAGAGGCAATTATAAATTTCAAGGGTTTGATTTGACTCTTTGCATGCCTCTTTGTAAGGCTAGTATTACTCTTATATTGGAGTATTTTTTATTTTATTTTTTCAATTAGATTTTCGATTTGTTTAAGAAGAAGAGGTTTGGGTGATAGGATAAAACTAAAAGTAGGAAAGAAAAACTTGTTGTGTTGGTTGGGAAATTATTGCGATTTGAGCCGCCTTTAGCATGACTAGGTCTCGCACCTACTACTGTACTTTTTTTTTTTTTTAATTGAAAATAAGCTAACTAGTCTGCAACGAGAGAAAAGAGACTTTTCTTATTTTTAAATAAATTGAAAAAGGTTTGAGATTTTAGAAATAAGAACTCGAAAACTTCAATCTAAAGATACTAAACTATAAGTTGTGTAATGTGGGAATTATGAAATGGTGAAGATTCACGGTGTTTTCTAACGCGTGACTTGTTATATTTTTGTTTTGAAAAATTATAGTCCAAGTTGCCGCAGCCTTCAGATCCAATGTGCCACTGCCACATCAACATTATTGAATTCAAAGTCCAATACCATGGAATTTACTCAATCAATACGTGTATTTTGAATGAATTTGAAGCACGTGGAATATCTAATTACGTATATAAAAATTTGAAGTATTAAAACTTAGTTAGGGTCGTGATTGGCGTAATAACTGACCATACATTCATCATGTAATAGTAGGTTGCCTAACTCTCTGTGATTTTATTTTATTGGTCTATGGATGACATGTTACCATTTTATCTTAAGTGTTAGACATTTTGAATAATCAAAAGAGTAGGTGGCACAACTTTAAATGTTGCGTTAAAATGCCGATGAAACTTCACAGCTGTCACATTTCAATTTACTCTTACAATTCCCATTTGTGTTAACTCTTTTTTTCTCTTTCGGGAAATTTTATGAATACTCAAACAGGGAGATTATTCTCATAAATTACTCAAGATCTTCTTGCCAAACTTTGACTTCATTATTCAATCCTTGCTCTTCCTCACGTTTTATACACAACCATCACGCTCTTTTACCTCCCTTTTATAACTCCGATTCAAGAGGGTTTCTCGTGATTTTCTTTTACTGTTTTATGTTCAACAGATCTTATTCATATTCATTCATCAGGTACGTTTTAGTGCAGTTCAATAACTTCTTTCTGTTTTGTGGGGTTTCACTATTTTTTCGTGATTAAAACGATATATTAAAAAAGTGATGGTTGATTCAATTGTTCATTTTCTTTTAATGTAAGAAAGGACAGTTATGTTGTGTGTGTGCACTGGGGATTCGTATTTTTGTGATTTAATTAAGGTTTTGGTTTTGAGTCAAAAAAGAGGCACATGGTTACGTGATTATAAAGCTCTGAAATTAAGGTTTGAATGGGTTTCTTGGTTGGTGTTGGTTCGTTTGTTTCTTCATGATCCTGTCGTTTTGTCAAATTCAGCACATGTTTTAGCTTGATTAGTAGAGTTAAGAGTTGCTTGTAGAGGATTTTGTGGAGGGAGCACATGATTGCTTGTGTTTTGGTTTGGTTTATTTTTTGTGTTTGAGGAGTTCCTGCTGGTTGATCGGTTGAGTATAGATTCTTCAATTAGTTACTTTTTGAAGTCTTTCTTTTTGTACGACTGTGATACTATAATCATGATGGAATTTTTTTTTTTCATTTCAATAACATGAATTTGGTATGTTGGATTTAGTTGAGAAGAGAGTAGGTGTGAGATAGAGACGATGCTCAGAAGCTCTTTTGAAAGTCAGAAGATTGTAAATAGAATGGGAAACGCGGCACGCAGGTTTAGTTCTTTTCGATGTCTTATTTCACTAAAAGAGTTTGCTTATATTTTTGCTTTTATTATTTCTTTTTGGGAAAAAATTTTGCCGGGATTTTCTATGTGGTTGGTTTGATATTGTTTCTTGTTGGCAGTTGGGCTAGTAGAAAACCAAATGAGAGTATGAGGCTTATAGTAACAACATTTGTGGGAGTAGTTTTTGGCTTCTTGATAGGAGTATCTTTTCCGACATTGTCACTAACTAAGGTATTTAGAACTTTTGATTTCTTTTATTTTACTCTTTCATAATTTCCTTTTTGTTTACGTGTATATTCCTGTTATTGCAATTGTACGACTAATTTTAGCCTGATGAGTAACATTATACATTTTTTCTGAATTTGGCAGTTGAATCTCCCGTCTAGCCTTCTTCCTACTTTGGATCTTTCCTATAATGAGGACCATAGATCAGGCCTTTCAACCCAAGCCGTTTTGAATGCATTGAATTTGAAGAATGATAAAAGCTCAGCTCGCAATGGGAGTTTGAATGATACATCAAAGGTATGGTATCTTTCTTTACATGATGTCCAGGTAACAGGTTTTACGTGACTTGAATATTTTCATAGCAATGGCCCTACTGCTATTTCAGAGTTTTGTCTCTGGTGAGCTTTCTAAATGCTTGGTTGGGGTTTACACTTAGTTGAGTTTAGTATTGATAATTGCATCGGAGATTCTTGCTCTGTTTTACAACAGAATAGTTTCTTGGGGTTGGATAGAAACTTACAAACTGCTTGCTTTGAGTCCCCTGTAAACCCTGCTGCTCTGGAAATGCTATCTTAACTGCACAAAAGTAGCAATTGCCTTTTTCTTTTCCCTTAAATTCTTCCCTGAGAGCATATCTTTACCAGCTAATTTTATGATTGTGCCACAGCTTATACATGGTTGGCATGCACAACAGGAAGATGGTAGGCACATGAAAGAAGTCAAAATAGGATAGAGTAGAAATTTAAATTGAAGTTTCTTATAATAGTAAAGATTTATTTTCTGAAATAAGAGATCATTTTTTAATTACAGCACCTGTCTTTCCACCACCACCATAGATGACAAACTAACCTTGGAAGAAAATATACCATGGTAGGGATCAGATGTGCTGAAATAATTTGTGGAGGTACTATGGTGACTTATGCTTTGAGAAGTTGCAATGCCCTTACTGTGTCCGGGATTTTGAAAATTCCTTTAATCTCTAGTACCAGCGACATCTCCAGGAGCTTGATCTTTTAACTTCTCCAACTGGAAAATAAGAATCATACACTGCCCTGCCTATCTTGCCAATATTAATTTGATAACTCTTGCTTTTAGTGTTTTAAATTTGTTTGTAAATTCGTTGCTGCATGCTTGGTCTGTTTTATTATCAAGTTTGGATAACTTTTGTCATCCTTAAATAATGTGTCTTATTTTACAAATACTGAAGAAATTCTTTTAGTACAAAGTTCAGAATTTTTTGAACCACTATTTTGAGCTTCTTTTCTAACTCTGCCACAGATTTGGGTCCCTACAAATCCTCGAGGTGCAGAAAGACTACCACCAAAAATTGTTGCAGCTGAGTCAGATTTCTACTTGCACAGATTGTGGGGTAATCCTAATGAGGTATGTAAAAATCACTTGCATATGCAACGTAATGTTTATTTTCACTCTATTCTTTGGGTGCGAATTCAGAGAAGGCACCAATGGAGATGTCTTGATGTTTCTCAATATTATTGTTTTGCTGGCAATGACATATATCTGATAAAATGGGCATATCCAGGATTTGACGAGCAAACCAAAGTATCTTGTTACCTTCACTGTTGGTTACAACCAGAAAAATAATATTGATGCAGCAGTTAAAAAGGTTAGTGTCCCTTCATCCTCTCCTTGCCTTTTTTCTCCGTCTTTTTGTGCTTGTGACACTAAATATCTGTCTCAAACAGTTCTCGGAGAACTTTACAATTGTTCTATTTCATTATGATGGACGAACTACTGAATGGGATGAGTTTGAATGGTCAAAAAGGGCTATTCATGTGAGTGTTCGGAAGCAGACTAAATGGTGAATATTACTACTTTCCAAAATTTTAAAGTCATGACTTTAATTTCAGATTTTACTTGTAGGCTTGAATACGTGTGAGTATTTTCTATGTTTAAAATCTCGTTTTCTGGGATTTTGTCCTAGGTGGTATGCAAAGCGGTTTTTGCATCCTGACATTGTGGCGGCATATGACTACATATTTATCTGGGATGAAGACCTGGGTGTTGAGCATTTCAATGCAGAAGAGTGAGTGTCGGATGCAACATAACTTTTCTATTGATAGTCCAGTTGCCGTCTACTCAACTTTGTTATTTCCTATTTATTTAATTTTCAGATACATAAAACTAGTGAGGAAGCATGGTTTGGAGATTTCACAGCCCGGTTTGGAACCTAACAAAGGGTTGACTTGGCAGATGACAAAGAGAAGAGGTGATAGTGAAGTCCACAAGTAAGAATGAAGGATTGGATGATTGTCCCATATTCTTATAATATAGATAGTTTTATCAAATGATGAATTAACATTTGATTTCATTTTTGCTGAATTCATAAGAGTGACAGAGGAAAAACCAGGCTGGTGCTCTGACCCACATCTACCTCCCTGTGCAGGGTATGGCAGGCATTGAATTTTCGTATGGTATATACTTTGACTCTCCACTCCACTATTTCCTAATCGGATAAATTATTGCATGCAGATTTGTTGAGATCATGGCTCCGGTATTTTCTAGAGATGCTTGGCGGTGTGTTTGGTATATGATTCAGGTATTGAGGGTTGTCTTCCCTTTTTCATTTAATTCTTAACTAGTCAACAATTATCTCATTAGCCAGTTGGTTATTATTACGATTTTATTAATTTTCTTTGTAAATTGTAGAATGACTTAGTCCACGGGTGGGGTCTTGATTTTGCCCTCAGAAAGTGTGTTGAGGTTGGTGAACTGACTTGTATTGTTCTCTCTGGAGGCATGCTGCTTCTAAAGTTTGAATTAAGCTTGTTATTAATATTATTGAACTTTCACTTGAAAACAGCCTGCCCATGAGAAGATAGGGGTTGTAGATTCACAGTGGATTGTTCATCAAACGGTTCCATCACTTGGGAGCCAGGTAATCTGGCTACCTCCAATCCCTCCATTTGTTTTCAAATGTTAAATGTTTACTGTGCTGAAATACAGAACTTGTTATTTTTAACTTTGGATAGGGAGAGACACAAAACGGAAAGGCACCATGGCAAGGGGTATGTAAAAAAAACCTTTCTTAAATAGTTGTCTTTATTATTATTATTATTATTATTATTATTATTGTAATGCAAGTGGGCATGTTGGTTTTATTGGTATTGAAAAATGAAAATTGTGTCTCATATATAAATTGATGGCAGGTAAGGGAGAGATGTAGAAAAGAATGGACAATGTTTCAAAGTCGGATGACAATTGCTGAAAATACTTACTTTAAGGCTCTGGGAATTGATCCTAACAATTCCACTGCTCATTAGGAAACATCCGTCTCATCAATCCATGTACATGTTGACTGTACACAACCCCATCGTTATAGAGTGTTACACAGTATATTTTGTAGAATTCTAATATCATTATTAGAATGTAACATTATTCAATTAAATAATTCATTAGTTTCATATTCACAAAAATAGATGTCCAGTTTCCAATAGTTGAATGGTTGTTTACAATGATGTAAAAATGGTAGAGGGATTAATATCACATGGGCTGGGACCAAAATTCTGTCAGCCTAAATTACATTTTCAGGACAACTGCATCCAGAGAATTCCTGCTACAACTGGTGTCCCCTGAGATACAATTCCGAATCTACTACACATCACATCACAAATCAGATGTTTCAGGAAAAAAGTTTTTTCTACAGATAATTCATTATTTACAGTGCCTTTCTCATGTCACTCAACCTCAGGAGAAAACAAAAATTATGCCTAAAAATTTATATGGCAGGCTGCCAGTTTGAGGAAACGTGATGTTCTGCCGACTACAGATATAGAAAAAACAGGGCAGAGAAAATCGAATTAAATTTGGTTGGTGTCAGGGTCTCTGATGTCTTAGTTTTGAACTGTTAGATTTGATCAGTATATAAATTCTACTTTGGGATTATGAACAAAATTGAAGGCTAAAACGCAGAATGAACAAATACCATACGCGGTTCCGGTAATCAAGAAACTTCTTGAGTTTGGACTGAAACTGAAAGGTCACTGTCCATTACACTGCCACGAGGCACCACCTCATTAGCCAATACGGACACGTGGTTCCAGCAAGTTACCCTTCCTGTTTCAGTGAAAAGCCAGCACAACCAGTGTTTTTTCACTTCATTATCAATCACAATCTTTACACGTGTACCCACTGACCCCACCATGGTTAGCCCATTTAACTAGAGTTAACCTAGCCCCTGTATTTATCATTCAACTCCAAGTTGGGTTCTGTTAGTGAATTCTTCTTTCAGACTGTTTTGTGGAAGTAAATTGCTTGCTTCCTTCTTTGTTTTCTCCTTCTCTGTATCCATACCCACCCACCTCTTCCAACAAATTTAGTAAAGATTTGTTTTTTCTATCTGGGTTTTCGAGAACAAAGAAGAAGAAGATGGGGCTTTCAAATTTTCCTAGTGCAGCCGAAGGGATGCTACCTGTGCTAGTAATGAACACGGTTTTATCAGTGGCTTTGTTGAAAAACATGGTGAGATCTGTGATTCAAGTGATGGGTGGTACATGGAGTAATCCTTCAAATCTAGAGGATGAAAGTAGTGATGGATTTAGTAACTTTAACTCACTAGAGAATGCAAGAGAAAGAAGAATATCAATAACACAGTTCAAGTCTTTGTGTATTGGAAGAAATAATAGGAATACTAGTGTTGGTAGCAGTGTTACAGTGGATTGTTGTGTTTGTTTAAATGGATTTGAAGCTGATGAGGAGGTGAGTGAATTGTCCTGCAAGCATTTCTTCCACAAAGGTTGTTTAGACAAATGGTTTGATAATAATCACACTACTTGTCCTCTTTGTCGATCTATTCTCTAATATATTATCAGTTATTTAGTGGGTTGAGTTTTGTAGGAAACAATATTTGTACTTTACAGTTTCCTGTACGTTCTTCTTTTTTTTCTCTCTTCATGTTTAATTTTTGTGCAAATTGGAGAAAGTTGAGTTTAAAGCTTTCCCTTTTGCTATATTGTGTCTGTTAACAATGTGTACCAACAAGTACAAGAAGATGCAATAATAAAAGAATGAAGAGATTGAAGTGTTTCAAAGTTTCTACATACTTGTTTTGTGTAGTTCATCTTCTTACTAGAGTCCCTTTATTGGTGTAATGCAAAAACCCTTTGTGGATAAGTATCTTTAGAAGTGTCAATGTAATCCATGAAAATTTCTGAAAAAGCTGCCATTTTTATGTTTATTGATGGGCCTGTACTTCTGAAAACTAGGAAACCTCGTTTTGAAATCTCCATTACAAAAAATGTTTCTTCTTGTAACAATCTTTGAAACCGTGCTAACTAAACTTAGTTTTTGCCCATCGCCCCAACAGAACGGTTAACAGAAATCCACTATATGGTTACTTAACACAGGGAGTAGGACTCTTCTTAGATTCTCAGCGATATGATGTTAGTGTAAAAAGCCATAATTCTCCAAAGACAAGACTCGAACTCTAAAGAAGAATCAGAAGAAGCTAGTGGGGAAACCAATATGAGGTGCAAAGTCTTGCTCTCAAATTAAATACAACTTTTAAATCTTGGAGTCCTGTTAATTAATTTAATATATTAAGATCAATGGTTGATTAGTTGAGTTGTGGACAGAGAGCCGCACTCTGGGGCCCCGAAGCTGCTTAAATATATTATCATTGGCCACTAACCTTTAGATCAAAAGGGTTCTAATTCTTTGTGGATTAAACTAGGAAATGAAAATGATACTCAAAGCCTTGAAAGCATGAGAACTTAAAGTTCATTTAGCATGGGATTTTCTCAATATATTATTTAGTGGTTAGATTGTTCCGCATGCCATGACAGAGAGCTATACAGGAATAATCTGAAATTGAAATACAAGGACATGGAGTACTGTTTGTATAAACTATAATACATGTAATCAAATTTTGCAGGAGAGGCGAGCATAAACAAAATACAAGTTAACCCTATATGGTTATTTAAGAAATCATAGACAAATATTGTATAGAACTTAAATTCAAATGCTACAAAAGGAGCTTTGATGCCTTATTTAGCATGGTAATTTTGTATTGGCACACAAAATAACCATGATCTATATCACCTAGATTATTGATGGCTCAATACTATGACCTTCTGTAAACAGAACTTCTCAGGCATCAGCTTCAATAATCGAAATTTTCCATGGTCTTGTTTATCTTAAACTTGTTATGCTCTAGCTTAATAAACTCTTCAGCTTCTGAATCAACGTTTTCTTTGACTTTATGATTATGATCTTTGGCCTTAGCATGATGCACTGGGGCTTGCTGGTACTGCATCTCATTGGGAGCTTGCTCGTACTGCATCGCACGAATTCCCCTCGGATTCACGAGCATGAAACCCCCATACTTATCGTTGAATGTCTCATTACCATAAGAATACTGAGCTTCGGGATGTCTATGCGGTTGTGGCTTTCTTATGGTTGGATAAACCGGCAAAGCAACTGGATTCGCAAGTACGAAACCCCCATATTCATCATTGAATGTCTCTTCACCATAAGGATATTGCTGAGCTTTAGGATGTTTATTTGGCAGTGGCTTTTGAATGGCTGGATAAACCGGCAAAGCAATTGGGGTATCCCAATTCTGATACTGCTTCATGTGATGGTTCTGAGGGCTGCTGTGAAACATTTTGTATAACTTTTTGATTGCCTTGTTGGGTAAGGTGCTGGCTCTGAAACTTAAGTGGTTGTATCTTAGATATTACCAGCACTATGAACTGCAATTTATAGTTTAAGGTCTCAGTTCTGAATGATAAATGGAATCTGATACCCTCTCCTTCTATAGTTATCAAATTTGATCTTCATTCAATTTTGTGGACGGGAATAAAAATGTGGACAAATTTGTTTCCTTATATTTGCTGCTCGTGATCTTATTGGGGAATAAGGAACTTTTAAAGCACTTTCTACTTTATTTATTCGCAATTCGAATATCCAAAATAAATTTGACAACTTGCAGAAGAAGCATTCTCAAAATATCGATCTTATCCTGTCACTTCAGCAGTCAGTTCTAGAATTTGTTGCTTGGTAAGTTAGATTGAAGTTAATATATGGAGATGGTGTAATTTCATCATGTCATGTCATGCCAAGCATGACCTCAGTCCTTACGAATGGCATGGGTACATGAAGTAGACTTGATTTTTACTGTACTAAAACCGGATAGCAAATTCTCTCGTTAATTGCACTGAATGAAAAGAGATTTAAGACAACTTCACTTCTGAATTAACTGCTGGAAGATGTTTGTAAATTTATTTATGTATTTTGCTTATTAAGCTGCAAATGCACGTTTTGATAAGTACATCACTAACCACATAATTATAACTTTTACAATATCATGCAGAGGTTTTAGTACACTGGAAAAGAGAAAACACCAGAAGTTTTATTTGGATAAATATGGCTATCTTGGACTGATCTAGTGCTCTTGCTTACAGATTCTTCCACTACTGGTAGGCACCATTTTGAATCCCGTTGCTTTGGGTGTGCACCTTCAATTTTACAGTGTTAGTATTGCATGTCTGGTATTCAGCATTCGTCTTGATGTTGTTAGATACAAGAGTGTGAGAGAACTGAGGGGCATTGTAGCCACTGGAGGTGGCAATTTGCTGGCCTGAGGCATGACACGTTTCTCGTATGGCGGATCACCCACCATGATTATGCATATTGTGACCATTATATATAACCATTTGGGTGTTGTATTTGCCATGCCAAACGTCCAGATGAGGAGTATTGTTTCCACTGAACATGAGGAGCTTTGAGAACTGTGAAGGGACATGCCTGAAGGACGAGTCTGATATTCATTTTTCGTCCCATAATTGTCTTGATGCACGGCATACGTCTGCTGATCATAACCATAGCTATAATTGATGTTTTCCTCAAAACTCACAACAAAGCTCCAAGATTAATTTCTGGGTTCTGCATTTCTTTGTAATTCCAATGTGATTCATAGAACGAGTTTGAAACCGATGGGAAAGCTCAAGATTTTAAGTACCGTGTTCTTGAGAATAATAATTGGCATGGGAAAGGCTCTGTTTTCATAATCAAACAGAGTGAACAACTGACACAACTAATAACATGAAATCATTATATAGTTTTATGTGTAACAGTGCTTCAACCCAAACAAAAAATGAAGCTTTAGTGATCATGAGGAACGTGGAAACCGAGTTTTAACTTGAAATCAGCAATAAAATGCAGTCATGCTTCTCTTTTCTCATGCCCTGCTCTAGTTTATGTGAACACACTTCTTGCTTGAAAAGTCCAATCCTTAATTGCTTACAGAAGATGAAGTCTTATGTTAATGGTTCCTCCGATTCCGCCTGATGGTGGGCTCCAGTCAAGGTATCAATCCCCATCCTTTCCAGACGTGAAAAGCTCTATCACATTGCCACCTCTACTGCCAGAGAGGAAATCGATTCTTTGTGAAATCACTTAACAAGATAGGGATATTGCATTTTTCTTACATCATTTGACTTAAAAGCAACCATGGAGCGAGTCACTAAGAGCTGTCATGAATAAAAACTTCTAACAAAAATAATCAGGAGTTATAAAAGTGTATTATAGGTTAGACAAAAGCTCACATTAGTTAATTATGATAAGTTAGGAGTACACCACCAATAACTTTATGACAGCAAAATTAGTCCAATACAAATTAGAAAAATCTGCAACCACTTAAACAAATCCAAGACTTGGGTGTGCAAAGATGGACGTGACATCCATTACTAGAGCAAATGCTGTTTGACCTGTGGAATTTCTTCAATTAAAAAATGAAAAGAAAAAGAATAAAAGTACAACCAAAAATGGTTGTCCTCTGGTATGGCATCCGACATTCAAAGAAATGCAATTTTAAACTTTGTATCTTTAATCAAATAAACCTTTNAAATCTGCAACCACTTAAACAAATCCAAGACTTGGGTGTGCAAAGATGGACGTGACATCCATTACTAGAGCAAATGCTGTTTGACCTGTGGAATTTCTTCAATTAAAAAATGAAAAGAAAAAGAATAAAAGTACAACCAAAAATGGTTGTCCTCTGGTATGGCATCCGACATTCAAAGAAATGCAATTTTAAACTTTGTATCTTTAATCAAATAATCCTTTAGAAGCAACATTATGAACAAGAAATGGTCTAAAAGCAATCAGATGGTACAAATTAAGGAGTTTAATGAAACATGTATAAATAAATGTCTCAAAACAAAACTTCCCAACATGGGGACATCGCAATGTCAAGAACCTCAAACTACTTTTTTGGTATATTTGGGAATCAGAAACACCGGTGCTAAGTTACATAACCCTGAAACAACTTAGCTCTTCCCATCACAGTAAGGTCTCCCCTCAGTGAATGGGTATGCTTCACCATGAATAAAAACCCAAATACAGAAGATATATACAAAAATTCACCCTAGAAGTTCCAAGAATTTGTCCAGCTCCCCAGACATATCCCAATGAATTACAAGAATTCACCTGGACTTATGTCATAGCTACGTCAGTAACACACCAGTCATAATTGTTCCACTAAACCCTTCATGAGGAGTCACAACAAGCACCTCCAACTAATCTTTACAAAGAACAGACATCTAAACTTATTTAAGATTGTCACCCACTTTCTCGTAAGCAATTCCCAGGCAAGAGAAATTTGTAATTCTCTGCATTTTCCAAAAGATATGATGGTAGATGAACTGCTGAGAAAGAATGAGGTACTGGTCCCATTTTCCCAATGATTTCCTTGAATGTGTACTCCTCCGGAAGCATATCAAATAAATCAGCCCCCTTGCAGATTACTCTCTGAATTCTTTTATGGTTCAAAAAATAAGAGAATCTAACTCTGTCAAAGTGGCTGTATGCTTTCATTTTAAATGTAAACTCATTGATATGGCGGAAGCAAAAGCTACAATGCCACCCTGCATCTGCTAAGATGTCATCTGATTGGCGATAATGTGCATACCGAGTTTTACCTGTCTCATACTTGTGGACTGAAGCTCTCCAGCTGTTATTATCCACAAGAAACTCAAAAGAGTACAGATAATTCTTAAGTTGAAGATGAAGGACTGGAGGTGTGTCATCGCACCACCTCAACAGATTGATAGTGTGTCTACTTGGAATCTCATCAACATCAGACATTATCAACAAGTCATCATCAGTAATACCAGCAATTTTGAGAAGCTGGTCCAGTGCCACTCGCTGATATGCCTCTTCAACAAATGGGTTTTCTCCTTTCTTAAATCTCCCTCCAATTGTCCCATAAGTCAAACGGGGCTCCACAAATTTGAATTGATCTCGACGGGCTGCAAAAACCAGAGGCTTTGGCTTTCCAGTAAATGTTGAATTAGACTCAAGGATAACAAATTGGGTTACGTATGGGTACAACTCTTTCCAGCGTATAGTAAGGATGTCCAGCTCATTGCTGAACAAAACTGCATCATATACACGTCTAGGGTACTCACGGATTCCCCAACCATGGAGTTTGCACAGTCTCTCCATTGACACATTCTCATGATAATAGTGTGGGATTTCATGGAAGGGTTTGGGTGGGGATTCCCATAGTGGTCGCAGAAAGTATGAAATCTTCTGACCATGCACATAGATGCCAAACACGCATGTGGGGACAAGTGCAAACAGAAATATATAGGTCTTCAAGTCTAAGCCACGTAGAATGCAGCGGATTCTTGACATGCTCAGACCTCGACTTGATTCCTGCATAATAAAGAGTAAACTCTTAAGACTTAAAACAACATAAAGAAATATGAAGCAAAGAAAAATTACAAAAAATGACTTCTAGAAAATATGAACTTTTATATGCTTTTCCCAACTCAACGTGCACAACAATATAGCAGGGGCAATTCAAAAACAAATAAATTCTGTGCAAACATTAATGTTCTGTGAAAGTTCCAGGTAACAAAACTTGCTAACAAGTTGCTCCATTTCCAGAAAGAAAAAAAAAATGTTAACTTTTAATCCTCAGTTTCTCCAAAGAGCAAAAGGAGAATTTGCTAATTTCATATTGAACAACTTTATGAAATGAAATGAAAATTAAACACAACCAGAAAAGATATTCAGCGTCTTCCCTAAGAAATCAAATTTTGAAGTGTTTGGCAAATGTTAATATATATATGCCAACCTTAGTTCTACATTATAACATTAACAAAGTGATGTGCACCCAAACATAAGAAAGAAATCTAGACATATCAGCTGCCACAATCAAATCACCAACCAAACATTGCAACATCTTTATCAGCAAAACGAAAACCTTATCATAAAAACAGTAATATTTTTCATAAATTGAATTGGGCGAGAACTATCAACGGCACCCCAAATGACAATCACAAGAAGATCATGACAGTAGAAACAAACTGATTAAACAAATATTTTTTAAACTAGTCATAGTCATCGTTTAACATATCAAAACACAATAATAAATTGTCTAGATCCAAAAAATTTAAGGTTTATTTTCTCTCCCACATTTTCTCAGAAACCATTTTACAAACACAAAATAATCATATAAATCAATTGGGTTGTTGGTTTTATAAGAAATTCCCGAAAGCAATATAAATAAATAAAATTTAAAAAGTGAAAAAATAAAATACCTGGCCACAAACATCACCGCAAATATCATCACTCTTTTTCGAACAGTAATGGCCACCTTCATTACTCATCATCCACCACATTCTTTATCAATAGTTTCCACACAATCTGAAGATTCACTGTTCCCAAACAGATCAGCTTCACAATGACCGAAATGCCCCAACTCTCTCTTCACAAAACCTTTCTTCTCTTCGACAGCCCAGATGTGAAATCGGAGAAAAAAAGAAAAACCCAGAAATCTCCCCCCTCAACTCTGGATCCCAAAGCCTCCAATTCTGTTGCGCCGGTATTGTTTTCTCTATTTCAACACAGAGAATGAGGGTCGCTAACAATAGCCAAAATTAGCGATAATGGAGCGTCAATCTAAATTATAAATATCGAATCCAACAATAAAACAACAATAACGAGGCGAAAATAGTTTCTTTTAAAAAGGAATTATGAAAACAAAATTGTGTATATATATATATATATTTGAATAGAGATGAAAGGCTGTGGCCTCTCTGTTAATGGGTGGCAGTTGTAAAGACTTCTAACAAGGAGAGGGAGCCGTTTCTCTTGTCTTCTACCTAAACCTTTCTAATGCTTCCTGTCTATAAATATTTCTCATATTCTCTAAAATACCCATGCCTTACAATGATTATAATGGGTATAAATTAGGGTAATTTAGTAAATGGGTGACGGGTCGGGTTGGGCTCGGTCCCTACGCGTCTGTTGACTGGCTCAAGACAGCTATGTCGTGTTCTTCTTGATATGCTGACACTAGTATTCCCAAACGGGGATTACTAATTCTATTCCAGGTTAGTCTTAGACTCTTAGTTATTGCGATACGTGTCGATCAGGTGTTTAGTTGAAAGACTTGTATCTTCTTGGACTCAGTTTTACCAGGTGAGAATGGGTTTGTATTGGTTTAGGGTATCCATTTTTCGAAATTTTATTAGTTTAGCATATTATTAAAATCTTCATATATTTTAATTAAACCGAACTTCAAATCAAAATAGAAACTTGTCATAAGATAATTTTTTGAATAATATCGTTTTCTAAGTAATGTTAATTGATGGAAATTATGATATCATTTAATATAAAAAGGATAGAGCATTTGTTTTAAAAATGATTGAGAATGGTTGTTATAAAAGGTAGTTATTATTTAAGAATTAACATATTGGAATAAATATGATACAGATTTTATTAAGTGAATATAACACCCAAATAAAATTGTTATGTAATATTAAAGTTAAGCACATAAAGTTTAGTTTAGGGGGTTATAAAGAAAATATGAGAGATATTAGGTTCACGTCATTGACAATCAATGAAAATATACAAGGGGGGATGGACGAAAATTAAGAATGAAGGGACAACTGGACAGGGGGACCAATCAAACAAGTATAATAAGGGGGAAGTGGGACCTACCATGAGGGTATGATTTGATTGGAGCAGCCTCTTGTTTGTTTGAAGACAGCCACCCCCTCACATGCTTTAATCATTGCTTGAAAATTTAGCTTCGTTTGGTTTTGATGTTTCTTATAATAGCTTTTTTTTTTTTTTTTAAAAAAAAAAGAAAAAAGTAAAATTAGATTATTTTTATAATAAAAAATAATTATTAATATTTTAAGAATTGAATAAAGTATAATTAGATTTTAAAAATATCAAAATAAATATATTTTTAGGTTTTTATAATAAAATAGTATAATAGAATAAGGATAAAACGAAAGGTATTTTATCTTTTTTTTTATTATTATTCAAGTTTATTTTAATGTTGCGGTTTTCTATAATCCCTTTGTTTTATAGAAAATATAAACAAAATTCATTACTATGATCAAAATCAACTAATTTTTTTTTTTTTTATCTGATCCAATTTATACAAACCTTAACTAATCTTTTAGGGTTTTAAAATTGTCATTCGAATAAGAACTTAACATCCCTATTAATATCTAAGAGGATTCAAACTTAAGAACTTATAAAACCTCCTTATGTTCTTTTATCATCAAGCCACCTAATAGTGATTGGGACCAACTAATATTATTATGATATTTTGAAAGGATATTTCTTTTTAATAATTAACAATTAGTTATTTTCAGATGGATTACGTTGTATCAAGTGACCTTGTCATTTTCGTTTATAAATAATAAAAAAATATATATTTATTTGTTGAACCCAATAACACCCGTCACTCAAAGACTTTTCTTTCTTCACATCCATACACCATACTATATACTATACTAGTCCATCTCAATTTACGTAATGCATTAACATTGTTTCATAATACACTATAGTTAATTTATTTTTAATTCTAAGTTTGTATACCGAAGGAGTCTTGTTTGAACTTTCATACATTGAAATCTAAGACGTGGCTTATTCAATAAAAGAGAAACTCTTGGGGGCAAATAACGTAAAGTCAATGAACAAATAACAATTTTGAAAAAGTAAAAAATAAACAAGTATTGTATAGATAGTCGAATAATTTGGAAATGGTGGAGTCAACTCTTAAATTACAGTATAAACCATTACCAACCCCTAATCATTGACTTAATCAATCAAATAAACCCAATTTGCGCAGGCTTCATCCTACCCATTATTGTATTTAGAAATGACAATACAATGAAGAGTATTTGTTGACGGTTGATTTTAGACGTCAACGACTCATACGGGCAAAGTACTAAGAGGATCTTGGAAATTACACGTGATGGATCCATTAGATTTGAATATAGAGCTAAGATTATATATGTTGCAGAAAACATAAATAATAGACTAACAAGAGAGATTTTTATAGTGGTTCGGATGCTCAAACAAGCGACTCCTACATCCACTGTTATTTTATTGATCTCTGACTATTTTTATGATATTGCCCATAAGACATACAAAGATGAAAAAATACAGTGTTTACAAAGAGAGAATTTAGCTCTTATCTATGTCTAGCTCTCATATATCCAGCCTCCCTCTTCCGGAAGAGAAATGCCAATTTATACACCTAAACACTTAATGTAATGTGTGTTTTGTAAGTTGTCTTGACACATGGAAAGCTCTCATCCATTAATTTCTTGAAAGAAGATAAGATTGGTAAGAATATCTTTGAGGAGATATAGGCTTGACAGCTAGTACAAAAAGATATTTATTGGGTTGATATAAATATGACTTTTTAGGTATGACAGTATTAAATATTAATGGTAAATGTGAAGGAAATTAAAGGAGATGTCACATGAAGAAGAGAAAAATTACTTAAAAAAGTATGATCTTGGTTGGACCGACTAAAACACCCAGCAAATTAACAGGAAGATGAGATAATTAAAAATAATTAAAGAGAGAAGAAGAAACAAATTACGCGGCATAATTGACTCACTTAAATCAATTTGACTTTTCCGCTCTTTTGTTCATCTTAATAATATGTAGATAAGTACGTAATATGAAACGTTATCAAATAGAAAAGAATCAGGATTTCCATTTGTTTCATTCAAGAAAACAAATGGGAATATGCTTGAAAATTGAATGTTTGATAATTTCCTCCGATCTTCCTATCCTGCTGCGTTTTCACGTTTAAACTTTCAAACAATTCGGCTTGGAAGTGCCACATGTTGCCACAAACACCATCCACTTCAGCGCTTGGTATTAAGTATTAACAAACAGTTAAAGCAAAAGAAACGTCCATCTCAATCTTGGAAAAGTTCACCCCAACACAACATCAATATTAATATTCGGATATGTCAATAATGGCATCTGGAATTGGATTAACCGGGTCGGCAACGACTCTTGTCAACGTATTTCAGGGTTTCCTTCTATTTCATCTTCAAACGGCCAACCTGTCCCAGTTGCATGTATTACTCTTCCCATTCTCTATATTTTTATAATTATCCATCCTTTTCTTTTATCCCCTCCTTGTTTATATCACAACAGGTAGTGGACGATATTTGTATTGATGGGTGACGGTGTTTTCAACCTTTTATGATGACGAAATGCATAATAATTTATCTCAACTTCATTTTTATAATTAAGAAATTAATTGCAGGAGGTGACTTGACAATTAAAGAGTGGAGAGCTTTACGTATTAAGACATTAAAGTTCTTGGAGTAAATTACAAGACAACATTCGATAACAACACAATGTAATGCTTTCCTTTTTATTTGTTTAACCTTTTCTCTTTGTTTTTTAGCATATGAATTGTGCATACTGTTCTTTATTTTTTCGCAAATTGCAAAGAAATACTTCATACAGAAATGACAAATTAACTCACAAGGACAAGGCTTTCTGACAACATCTCATGTGTTTTGATTCTTCCTCTGATTCTGAGGCCTTTGCATCTTTCGCATGCTAAGAAAATTTGGAGTTCCTTAGCATTGTTAATAACCCAGAATTAAGAAAAAGGAGTCCCTTTTCCACCAGCTGGACTAGAGAACAAATGGCTTAAGCAAGCCCAACAAACAACCACAAAATGGGAACCCATAAAGCAACTTTTTAGATGCTTCAGCACCTAAATTTGGTGCCTCCCAGTCCTTTATTAGCTTGAATAAGAAGCTGCTTTCCATATGTGGGATATGATTGAAAGTCCTAGGTTCTATAACTACAAGCACTCAGATTTCTACTCAAGTCGTACCATGTCAAATGCCAGTTTTTAGCCCTAAGTTAACATGTGAAAATTATATGATCATATACAAAGGAAAGGCCTATTGCGATGCCAAAGCTGAGTCCCAACAAGCTAAAGAGCATAAAAAGACTTACAACGAGGCCATAGTTGCATCGCAACAAACTTAATAGTATGGATAGGTATAAAGTGTAAGACTTACACCAAAACTAAGATTGTGTCATAAAAGGTAAAAAAGATTATCTCGATCACAAATATTGTCAAAAAAGAGAAAACACCTCTCTCGATGTTGTATTGCATGGAAAGAAGTGTTTTATTTAGATAGTTGTCTTTGCGTCCAAAGAAAATTAGTCAGGAAAGCTCATTTTTCCTATAGCATGACAATAATGATTCACAATGGCTAATATGTTTAAGTTAATCCAGTAATCATATAAGCAAATAAAATGGAGAGAAGATATATTAGCGATTGAGTAAACCCTGAAAAGATATGTATGTAATGTTTTTATATATATCCCAAGTCATTGTCGTAGTGAGTGTATAGGATTGTGAAATGAAACATAAAGGATAATGAGACCAGCCTCAGCAATTATTGAAGCAGAGTCATGGTTTATTGATATTCACCGTGGCATTATCTCATCAGCTTAAAATTTTGCATTCACCATCATAAGATGACCGCAATATTGGATTATTGTTGCATGGGTTCCTCTGGGCTTTTGAATTCTCACACAGGAAAGTAGGAAACTAACTATCATCTTTTTTCTACTTGGCCCAACTAACCAGAAGGCCAGCTCATATGGGCAGGGCCAACAGATGGGTGGTGTTTAAATGTCCAGTTCTATATTAAGCCCAAAACAGTTCCAACTCAACTAGAGACGAATCTCAAAGAAAATGAACTTTTGTCTTTCATATCCAGATCCGTTTAAACAGAGACAATGAGTTCTTCGCCCAGCCTTCTTTTGCAAATGTCACACAGTATCCATGTAATTATCAATAGACAAGTTACATTCTTCCAAAAGCTCACTTCACGTCTGCAGTCAAACTATTCTGTGAGATTGGTTTGTAGATGTCCCCTTACCAAATGGCAATCTGTTTCTTACTGGGCTTCTAACACAAAAACAAAACAAACTTAATCCTAATATGGCAATTTCAGGTGAAACAAACTTCACGTGTGGTCTGGGTACAACAAATATGAGAGACCAAAATTGTGATGTATACTTAACTGGGTCTCTTGTATGTTTAATCACTGAACCATTTATACAAACATGTAGACTGCTGGGCCAGGCTTTGTCACCTGCTTTTCTGGGCATCAACACCTTCTGTAACAGTGTCTTATGGAGCCCAATTCTCTTTTGTTATCCGCTCCTTTGTTTTCAACTAAAGCTTGTTTCTTCCTCTTGTTGTTGTATTATTAAATATTTAAGGCAGAAAATATGCCTTTGGGGTTGGGCTCTCAACAGTTTATTTCACAACTCAATGAAGTTCATATGCAAGACTTGCATTCCACATTGCCGTTCAACCTGTTTGCGAGCAGTTGTGACAGCAGGAGATATTGTGGTGAGCTTGAGGGGTTGATTGGTTACGCAAATAATTCGTATGGGATGTACTCAAAAATGTGATAAGAGTTGTTTTACACAGTTGGGCAAATCTTTGGAGAGCTTTTCTCTAGTTTAGGCCCGGACATCATTTATGCATTTTTTTTTTTTTATCACCGGTTGTCCGAACCAGTTTACCTACATTTCAACTAATCTCCTAATCTTCGGAGCTTTGGAACAGTAGGCCGTGTAAGTGTCTCAATGGCCACCCCAATTAAAAGGACTCGAATTTAAGAACTCATGAAACTTCTTTTTTATTATTTTACCATCGAATCACCTAATTGTGGTTTATTTATGCATTCTTTTTAGGCTTATAAAGCCTAATACGAATGTATACAGAGAAGAATTTCACATAATCTACAGAAAAACAGCTAACGTGAACAGATAATTTGGCAGCAATCAACTATTGGCATTTGGTCTGACAGAAGAAGAATGAAAGAATACTTATTGCAAACACTTGTGTGGTCCAGTAAGTTTCAACGGCCGCGTCCTTTCTGGCTGACCAAATAACTACCCATTTGTACAATTTGAGCCACAAAGTTCATTCTCAATAATGAGATCAGATAACATTTTACCTTAAAAATGAAATGGAGAATACTCCTTCCACCAAGTTCCATAGCCTGGACTTGTTTCTCTGTTTCTTTTAATAAATAGAAGTTGACCAAGAACAGATATTTGGTGTTGATCCCTATAAGAATAGAAGCGGCCATGATTGCAGTTCTCTTTTCTAAGAGTGGGTTTATCATTTATGTTTAGGTTTGCTAATAATATGAAAGTGTTACACCATTGGGATTGCAGATTTTGAATATTCCCAGTTGGGTCCTCAAAAAAAAGCTAAGCTATATATTCAATATATTATAATTAGAAGAAGCCCATCTGGAAAAAAAAAAAAAGAAAAGGAATTTATAGTCATGAAAGCAAATCCAAATTTTCAAAGGAATTGTTTAAACAAAGACCAAAAGCTTTTTAGTCATACCCATTGGAAATTTAACAACGAATCAAATATTTTTTCACCGATGGATGTGAATATATAATGATTGAAAAACTTTCAAAGGCCAAAGTGATAAATATGACACATATCATCAATCTCAAGGTGTATAGTTTATCTTGACCGAGACGGACCACCAAATTTAGAGAAGGCGTCTCGGTCTTGTATTTATCCTTACCTTAGCTTTATTAAAGTTGATATGAACCAACAAGGGTCAATATCACTTGGCAATATTAAGTTTTCAGAAGTATGTAGGTGGTAAATATAAAGGAAAGGAAAGGTGAGGAAGGAATCAAGATGGGATTTTGAGATAAGCTTCAGAAATAAGGCGAATAGAATGCACAATGTCATTTTCTTTATCTTGTAATTAGCACAAGCACACACAGGCTTAATGAAGTCACAGTTAAGTTAATTAACAAAGATGATTTTGTTATAAGTAGAGGGAGAGAAATCATTGGCAACCAAATAATTGGTATATAAACAATTGAAAATTTGTTTGCAAGAAAGAACTTTTTGTAGCAGCGAAAGCGTGAAGAAATTCAAGCCCACAAAACTGTATAAAAGAACAAATGATGATTGATAAACAAAAACATTCCCATATTTATAAAAGTTGTTACAGTCAATAATAAGCTAAAGAAAGTTGTCGTGTCACAGTCATCCCACGCGAATCTTTGACAAAATAAGGAGGTTTGGTTACTTAGGGAAACGAGTTGTAAATCCCATCATTTACCAACTACAATGGGTGATTTTTCTAGCGTTTTGACTAATTCATTTTGCTCATTCTGTATTGATCAATGGCATTTGCAACGTGTACGGGCGCTTTCTGACTTTGATTCATTAGAGACATAAAGAGCCCACCAGATGTATGAATAAATGTGAAGGGTACCACTTTGGAAAAGCTGAAAGTGACTTTTGTTCGATTCTGTGCGTGTGAATGCTACAATTCCTTCATCAGCCTGGAAAACACTATCAATTCTGTGGGTATACATGGATGCTCTAATACGTACAAAATTTCAACCCTTTATAAAGGATTTTAAGAGACAAGACATTACATTGATAACACAAAGTTGGCAAACTTAAGAAATGACTAATATTATATTTATTTAACTTCTGAGTCTGACTAGACTTGACGGGGTGATACCTGTGGCCCAAGAAAGAAATTTATCAAGGTATGTGACCTTTCATTTCGTGACATTAAAGCCCTGCTGGGATTTCTGCCTTAATATATATATAGAGAGTCTGATTTTGATTGGTTTTATTTCTAAATTTAAGGGGGAATTTAATACGTTTTTATCATTATAAGAAATCACTACAATGTACATTGAGAATTTTAATTTCGTTGAAATTTCAAGCTTGGATATAAAGTAGATCCAGTGGATTATTTTGTTTTTTCATTTCATTTCTTTGTTTTACTAATCTCACTCTCACGTTGCATGTCTTCACATTTCCAAGCTGGCATTGTTTTTGATTGCCATATACATCACATTTTACCAGACGCTAGAGGCAAAATTCCAAACGGAACAGTTAAAGCCATTTACGGATCACCCTCCAATTTGCAATTATTTCCATTCATTTAATCATTTTTTAGTCAAAGATCTCCCTATTATCAGTATGATTCATGAATATTAGATAAATTTACACTTGGTAAGGGTGAGCAAGTGATGGGAAACTTCCCGATGATTATAGCCATAAGAACTTAGCAAAGGATAATTACATGGAGCCAAATACTCTAGGTTGCTGGACCAGTTGAGAGTTTAAATTTTCCTAAGGACAAGTATATTTGCAAACTGTAAAGGGTCCCAAATGAGAGAGTGCCAAGTACTAAGGGGCCCATAAAAAGAGGGTTTTGTCGGTTGGCCACCCCGTTGGGTGGCACAGATAAGGACCATTACAGCAATTGTGGATCACCCCTTTTCTCACCTAGTGTTGACGTCAATTTTTGCCCCCTTTACAAAATGGCTCTATTCAACACCACTCACTTCACATCTTACCCTAATTTTATTACTCAAATATCTAAGTTTGCCCATTGCCTTTGGGATTTAAGGTTGGGTCTGATCGAGCCAACACAAGGTTTAGGTCTTGGCATTTATGGACACTGATCGACCCAACTCACAGTTGAGGGCTTATTCCCTTGTGATCATGCCTCTCTTTGTTGAAACACTCTTTGGACATTACCAAACTTTTTTAAAACCTATTTACTCACCATTGGTTGCCTAAAAAAAATATGGACAAGACTAAAGATTTTGAGGAATATTAATGCTCTCTATTTCCTCTCACTGTCAAGAATAGCACATTTGTCACAACGCCAAACAATAATTATGTTAATCTCGCAATAATCTTTGGGAAAAATGAAAGAATGGCTTTAAGTTATGCAAGTGCTTATAAGCTGGACTCAAACCCCAGAGTTTGAGTTTGTGGGAACAAACCACAAACCTGACCATCTAGCTAAACCTTCAGGAGAAATAAGAAAAGCTGGAAAAGCATCCATTTCATCATTTAATGATGCAAACAAACTGAATTGAGGAAAGGAGTCCAACTTGGCTCCTAATTGAAGTGGGGTTACCCAATTCGATCAAGAAACAACAATCTCATCTCTAAAAGATTATATGATATCAAGCTTTAAATAAACAATGCAGTCAAATGACTTTGTGTGAACAAGTGTAACTATCTAGGTCAAGGATAGATGAAGGGGAGCCCACATTAGTTCCAGTCAATCTCATCCTTCATTATGAACATCATCATACATAAATCTTGAGAATCCAATGCCAAAATTGAACAAGACCCCCAACTGCAAGATTATCACACCTTACCATTTTGAAGAAACTATCTATCTCACCAGGACCAAATATTTATATCTTACATTAACTCTTTCTAACATAATTTTGTTCATCTCCAAACCCATATATAGTATCTTCTTTTTTCATACCGATAAAATGCAATTTTCTTTGCCATGGTCCATAAGGACCATCTGCCATTAATGCAAAAGTAAGGTATATTCGATATTTTGGCCAAAATGCAAGGGCAATATTGACGGTTGAAGGGTTATAAAGTATAATGTAGAGGGCAAAGTGAGCTAGACCGTCTCTGAAAGTGATACATATATCCTATTCCACCTTTTAGTATCTCTTTACTTTATCGTTTATTTATTTTATTTGTTTATTCTTGGTTTTCTAATAAATTTAAAGAATGAAATAATTTATAAAAAAGAAAAAAGAAAATTATGATGAATTAGTTTGATCTAATAATGGCCTTTTGATATTGATATTAATAATGGAATTGAGAGGTGTACGATGTTGCCTATAAAATAGTGTTTGACAAAAATAATCAAGGGAAGGGGAGAACAGTAAATAAAAATGGTGTTGCAATGATGAGAAAGAGAGACAAAAGTGGGCGCAGGATAAGCACGTGGGCATCTCCTTTCTCATTTCACGCTGGCATGGCCATGCTCACTCATCCCATTAAACCACATTCTTCTTCAACTTAAACATTAATCTCAAAAAAAAAAAAAAAAATTCTTTTATCAAAAAGCACTGGTTTCTATATTTCAGGTTAAATTTTCTTAATGAATGATTAGCTGATTCTGTTTCTGGAGAGTGTCAAAAGTCTTATATACACATATATAATATATTTTTGTGTTGAGTAGTTTTTGTGTTTTAACTTTTAACATTACAAAGTAGTTTTTTTTTTTTTTTTTTTTTTTTTCCACTGTGGTTTAAGATGATTGACTTGGTGGAAGGAAGTCTGGTATAAATGATCATGATGGGATATTACAGTGAGGTTTGATTCTTTGTTTGCATGTCAAAATCAGCTTGGGTTATGGAATTTGACTGAAAGGACATAACTTTGGAGTGTTTGATCTTCTGGGTTTGTGTTTCTTGGACTATTTATGCTATAAATTCTATATATTAAAACTCAATCTGTTATATTACACCCACACTAATAACTCTTTGCTATTCCTTTTCCCTCCCATACCCTCTCTTTTCAACATCAGTTGTGTCTTTTTTTTCTTTCTTTTTTTTTTCATTTTCCCACGTTGATGAATTTTCTCCTTAGGGAGTTGAGGTCTATTGTGTAGAATTTTAGTTGAGGTTCTGAGTCTTGGAAATTTAATACAGGATTGATTGGTCTGGATACTCTAGAGTGAGTTTTTGTCTGGAGAACATTGTTTGGTTGCTATTGCAGAACCTTTTTGTGGCATCTTGTGTCCTAAAGAGGAAAGGTTTGATAAGTCATGAAGTTGGTTTTTCTGATTCCATCAGAGAGATTCTGGTGAACTTATATGTTAACAGAGAAGAAAGAATAAAAGAATCAGTCATGAAGTTTATGAAACTTGGATCTCGGCCGGATACCTTCTACACTGCTGAGGCTGTAAGGTAAGGACATCACTGGTTTAGACATGAAAGCATTCTTAGATGTACACTTTTGGGGAAAAGAATCACAAAAAATTGTTTTCTTAATGCAGGTCAGTCTCTTCTGAAGTCTCTAGTGATCTCATAATTCAAGTGAAAGGAAGTAGATATCTACTTCACAAGGTAAAAAATGTCTGGAAATATAAATAGAATCTGTTGGGATATTAGAAAGAATATTTCTTGCAGGTATTATTCACCCTTTTATTTGGACTGATTCTTTAAAATTCCTTTGTTGCAGTTTCCTTTGTTGTCCAAGTGTTCGCGGCTGCAGAGGCTATGCTCTGAGTCCCCTGAAACCTCACAACATCAAATAGTCCAACTTCCTGATTTTCCTGGTGGTGTTGAGGCATTTGAACTCTGTGCAAAATTTTGCTATGGAATTACAATCACTCTCAGTGCCTACAATATTGTAGCTGCACGATGCGCCGCCGAATACTTGCAGATGACTGAAGATGTTGAGAAGGGGAACTTAATATACAAGCTTGAGGTTTTCTTCAATTCCTGCATCCTTCATGGGTGGAGGGACTCCATTGTAACCCTTCAGACCACAAAAGCTTTTCCTTTATGGTCAGAAGACCTTCGAATCACAAGCAGATGCATTGAAGCAATTGCTTCTAAAGTCCTAACTCATCCCTCAAAGGTGAGTTTGTCCCATAGTTATTCTAGGAGGGGTAGAGATGATATTTCTTGCAATGGAGCTGAGAGCCAGAGGCATAGCAAAGGTTGGTGGGCTGAAGATATGGCAGAATTAGGCATAGACCTTTATTGGAGAACCATGATAGCCATTAAATCTGGTGGAAAGATACCCTCTAACCTCGTCGGCGACGCATTGAAAATCTATGCATCAAGATGGCTACCTAACATTTCCAGAAATGGGAATATCAATAACCCTGAAGCATCAGACTCAGATTCAGATTCAGCGAATGAGGTCACTTCAAAGCATAGGCTGCTTTTAGAATCAATAATAAGCTTACTCCCAACAGAGAAAGGTGCTGTTTCTTGTGGTTTCCTACTTAAACTCTTGAAGGCAGCCAATATTCTTAATGCTTCCTCTTCTTCAAAGACGGAATTGGCTAGAAGAATTGGACTTCAGTTAGAAGAAGCAACAGTCAGTGACCTGTTGATACCTTCTCTATCATACTCAAATGATAATCTATATGATGTAGACATAGTCATGACCATATTGGAACAGTTCATGTCACAGGGGCAGAGTCCCCCAACTAGCCCACCAAGATCAAAACTTGGGTTTGAAAGGAGAAGGTCTAGGTCCGCAGAAAATATTGATTTTGAGTTGCAAGGGAGTAGGAGATCATCTTCAGCATCACATGGTTCAAAACTAAAGGTGGCAAAGCTTGTGGATGGATATCTACAAGAAATTGGTAGAGATGTGAATTTGCCTCTGTCAAAGTTCATTACAATTGCTGAGGCCATACCAGATTTCGCCAGGCTCGACCATGATGATCTCTACAGAGCAATTGACATTTATCTCAAGGTAAATAACACAGCAGCTTCTTATTCTTATTAATTTACCATGAATTCACTCTGTGATTGCCAAGAAATTTTTGGGAAAATATCACTATCACATTTTAGGATGTGGGTCACCATTATCAGTAGATAACCAACTCTCTTGACTTTAGTATCTTGTCATATTCACCATTTATTGGCAGTTAGGATTAGGCTGACCTAACAAATTCAACATGGTTGATTCTGGGTCATGACTATATAATTGTAAATTTCTATTTCTTTGTTGATTTGAGAATTTGTATGCAGTAATTCAGATATGCCAATTGTTGACATGAAAAAGTCATCTTAAGTTAGAACAACATTAGAAACTTCCCGAGTCTTCAAGATAAAAACTAAAGTCTATATACTATAATTGCAATGATCTTATCAGGCTTATTTCCCATTGTGGAGATTTCTGACAATTGTGAGTAGAAAAAACTTGCATCTCTGTCATTTTTGTTTGTATTGAGCACATGGATACAATCAAGTTTTTGAATTACCTAAGCAATGTAAGAGTGAAAAGTTAATTAAAATTTTCATTTCTCCATACAGACACATCTTGACCTAAGTAAGAGTGAAAGGAAAAGATTGTGCCGGATCCTTGACTGCAAAAAGTTATCTATGGAGGCATGTATGCATGCTGCAAGAAATGAGTTACTCCCGCTAAGAGTAGTGGTACAAGTTCTTTTCTTTGAGCAAGCTCGAGCTGCCATGGCCGGTGGCAAAGTGACTGAGCTGCCTAGAAACATAAAGGCACTGCTAGCAGGGCACAATATCGATCCTTCCAGGCCTCCTGCAACATTCAGCACCAGTAGTACCATTGCAGCAGAGGACCAGTGGAGTATCTCAGGCCTTAAATCTCCAAAGTCTAGACTTTCAACTCTACGCATGAAGTTAGCTGAAGATGATGATTTAGATGAAAATGATTTGAACCCAGATGGAATTGGCAGAGCTTCTAAGTTTAAGGCTTTCTGTGCTCTTCCTACACGACCCAAAAAGATGTTCAGTAAGTTGTTGTCAATCAATAAAAATGGCAGTGAAAAGAATTGAGTGAATAATGTTGATTACTTCCCAGTTGTGAATGGTAAAATTGAAGGGTAACACATAATGTTGTTTTTTGTACTTGGGAAAAATGTCTTGTAATTTTAGCTTAAAACAAAGAATCTCAATGTGAATTGTTGATGTAACATGTTATAATATTGCCTCAAATTGTGTTAGTAATAATTCTTATGCACCAACATGTTGATAGTTCTTTCTCTGTGAATGAATGGAGGAGTCATAGTTGTGTTTGACCAACAGTGGGACCGGAACTGATGCGTTTGTCTAGAAATCTGAAACATTTGATTCTGTCACTTTAGATCATTGGATCCTCACTTGTTAACTCTTGGATTTTCGTGTTTCTGACAATGTTGCAGAGTTGTTATACTGGAATGCTTTTTGTCTTATATCTTTGTTTTGAGCTAATCATTTCAGTCTCTCATTAAAATTCCCTAGAATTATGAACAAAAGTCTATTGGCATCTGGGCAAATCGGATTTCTGGGAAAGTTAGAAAATTCTTTCTTTATCACTAAATAAATATTCCAATCTTTTCAGCAAATAGAGTGATATCAGATACGGTATGAAAAACAGTGCAATTTGATAATAAAAAGGGATGGAAAATTAAACTACTTTGTGTGTCTATCTGTACATCAAATGCCTCTAACTGCATGCTCTGGATTTTTTTTAATAGAACTTTGAACAAAACCTGGCAAGTGAAATAGATGGCAATCTGAAATGACTACAACATATGGAAACGCATAAGAAATAAGCATTGTCAGAATCATGAGGTTGGACATTTCATAGGCAATGCTCATAACCTTACAGTTAACTTTATCTCTTCGTTCAAGGCAATGTGGTAAATAAGATTGACAAGAATATTCCAATGAAAATTGGCTGTATTAATGCATAATTAATCAGCTTGAGTTATTGATGTCATTCATACATTCTGAAACATGTGTCATTATGATAATTTATCTACTTCGTGTCTTGGCCTGGATTAGTTATATATAATAAGTGTTCATTATAGTTTTCTTGAATAAAGTTAAAACTGTTTTGAGGCACCCGCAGGATCTTCTTCTCCCTTTTTCTCTCTTTGTGTATTGTTGCACTATAATTTTTACCTATTACAGAAACAGGTGTGATTGATGCGACCAAATAGCTTTCCAGTTTCCTCAACAAAACCTTAACATTTTAATTATTCTACTTTGTCTAGTTAATACTGGCTGTTTCTTTTGTTATCATTTCTATTCCATATCTTTGACTATTGAATTTCACTTTGCTTATTGCTTTCTTGGCAAATCTAATCTAATTACCAACACTTTGTCCACTTAATTCCAAAAAGTAACAAACAAGAAATCAAATTGTCTGCACCTTAAACTTTGTAATCAAAAAGAAAATTCACAGCACAGATATCAGTGCATCACTATTTATCATATTCCGATTGTATTATTTATGGGAATGGTTAACTTACTATAATCTAGCCTTATAGAAAAATTGGTATCAAGTTAAAATCTGGGACCTAGATTATGGTTTTGGTGAAAGCTTTCGGCAGGGCCAATTTGAGGGGTAGGCAGGTGAGTCACCTTCCTAGCCACACCACCACCCCCCCAAAAAAAAAGGGTAAAAGATGGTCCAAGTCCAATTTTTTTATAATTTTTTAATATATTACAAAAATGAAAAATAATATATAATTTCTTATCAAGGTCAGCCTAAGAGGCCCAAAAAAAAGCCGAAAATGCTTAAATTTATTATAAACCTTTTATATATATTCCCAACTAAAGTTTGATGAAATAGTAAATTTGTACCTCTAGTTTCATATATTTCAATTACCCCTCTAAATTAACACATTGAATTTCTTTTAACAATAAAAGGCTAAAATGGTCATTTACATATCTCAAATTACTCACCCCCCAATTCAATCCCAAAATTTAACATTCACATAAATCATCTCTATCCCTCTTTCGCCGTCAGCCATTTGGAGTTGATTCTAGTCGATTTTCTTACTAAAATCGACTGGAATCATCACTTTATCATTTCTCAAGTGTTTTCCCAGTCTTGACAGCCCTCAATTTGGCCAATTTTTTACGAATCTTGCAACCCAACTCCACCGCGCGTGACAATCATTTCCGACCTTTTTGGCATGTACTTGGCGTTGTTGGCCTTCCCTGACACCACCATCTTCCTCCCCTCAGCCCTCTCACCAAAACTCCTATCATACCTCATCTATTTACTCCGCCAATCACCGGCCACCGAAACCTTTTGGGTCACGAATTCTCGAGCCTTTTCTAGTCAATCTTGGCATTGGAAATCACTCATTTCACCATCGCTTCTCCAGCATTTGCTCTTCAAAAGCCCCCACCAACCTGACCCCGTTAGCCCATCGGTCATCATCCATCTCTCCTAGTGATTTTGCATCTCAAAAGGCAAGAAAAATAAATTTGAAATAATTTTTTTAATATATGCTTATATTATTAGAAGGTCTCAAAGTAACTCTTACCTAGAGTCACAAATGTTTTTAAGTTGGGCTTGGGCCTGGCTTTCGAACCTTGTCGTCAACCATTATTCATTATATGCACTCTGCACCCAGAGACAAGCTAGTAATAAATTGGTAATTTGTGGGGGTGGGATCGAAGCTTGGTGGTAGCTCAGGTATCTTCATGTCTATCAATATTAATCCCATCAATGAAGACAAGTGTCTGGACCAGATGAAACTCTGCCTCTTATTTATCAATAAAATTAAGCTTTCAATATCAATTTTCTATTGCTGTTTTGATTTGTAAGTTTAGAATGGATCTAATTAGCTGAATTTAAATATAGTTTACCAACAGTTTTATAGAGTTGTAGATCAAGCATTTGTGCTCTTGTTTAATTTCTTACTTCAATTTAAGTTCATTCCTTAAACTTACCTGCCAATGTGTTTACTTGGTGTCACAAGCGTGCTGTCACCTCTGAAACTATTAATTAACACCATGTGATAATGTTCCACTTCCATTGCACAAGAGAGTGATAATTACTCACAAAATAGAGTACCAGAACTGTAAAAAGATGCAAAACAAGAAGAAAATACAACACATTTATAATAAACATTATAACAAAGATATATAGCAGAGTAGCTTGCAACAACCCAGAAAAACACACATTCATACATACATTATATAATATTACAAATTGATGGGAATCACTGAGCCTCAACACCAGAAGTGCCAGCCTTAGATGTCGAGTCTCGAAGAGACGCAGAGTCCATGCTCTTTGTTCTTTGGAAACTCGGGGCACGGTGGAGCCTGCACCTGAATGAACCTGCATGCGTTGTTGGAGAGCACAGGCAATTGCTCTTTGCAGAACTCGGCTGTCTAATAAGCCCGGATGTTGGAGATACCGTTTCTGTTTCGTGTGAAATCTCAATCTTCATTTCATTTTTTGTTATGGATATCTGTTTGCTCTCCATCTTGAAAAAATTTCAATGCTTTCAACAGTTGAATTGTTTTAGAAATGAAGATGAAGATGAAGATGAAGAGATAGAGATAGTGATAGAGATAGATATGGCAATAGTTAAAAGTTGATGGGTAAGCAAAGCAATATGCTTTTAAATCTCCATATCTTTCTTTCTTTCTCTGTCACGAGAGAGATAATCCATTCCATTAACAAGTCCCACCTATATTTATCACTTTTCTGAATGCTTCAACCACTCAACCCAAAAAAAAAAAAAAAAAAAAGACATCATCAATAAGGACCCCATTACTCCTTACATGATTTTATCTCTTCATCTTTTAATGCATGCACTTGAATCATGAGAGATGATGCCTGTGAAAAAATCCTTTAAGGGGTCCCCCATTATTATCATTGCACACATTCTTGTTCTCTTCTTCCACAACTGCACTTTTTCATCACGACATTTTCCTTTTCTAAATACACTACTTATTTGCCTAAATTTGTTGATGAACACAACCTAATATGAAACACAAAAGTATATGCTTTCATTACATTGTTACATATACTTTAGTTCAAGTCCCATCTATAAATTATTTATTACCACTTGTATGACGTATCTCTTGATTTCCACAATATAACGAATTATAAATTTCTTAATAATTTTAATCATTTTCTAGGATACCCATTAATTAAGGTTTGACTATTAGATTTGACAATATGTAAAGTGTGTAGAATAAGTCAAGTTAGAGGGCCACTTCTCAAGGCCCCATAAATTATTGATAAAAGATGCTTGTATGGTAGTACATTGATATAAATGATTTTAGAAATTAATATCACAAGAATTTTCATTATAATTCATCAAAACATTTGAACAGCAGACACCCTTATGAGTAATGATTCAAGAACTGCCCATGAATACATTATCCTGTAATCTTATAAAGTTTAGACCCTACCCCGATCTGTTGCACTTCTGAACTTTTCAAAGACAATGGGAAGTTATTTTCAGCCTTTGACCAATTTTAACCTTAAATAAAATGATTATATAAGCATATGTTGGAGAAATCAACTATCATGCTTCTTGTTTTTGTTTGAAGTAAATTAGAATAATATGTTGACGCCAAAAATTGGACTAATAATTGAATGAGTTGTTTGAAGTAATTAGAACAACATGCTGATGCTAAAAATTGGACTAACAATTGAATAAGAAGAAGCATATATGAATGGCGATAATAAAGGTGTTTTAAGGCCAGTGTTTGGGCACATGAGAGGTTTATGGAGGCATCAAAATGAGGTTTCCCAATGTGCCCTCAGTAAAGGATGAATATAAATTTAGCCGAAATTACATGGACTTTGACAGATTCCTTTTGGCTACTCCTCTCAAGAGGATATGAAAATCTTAATGAAGAGTGAAATCGAGCTCAAGCGGGATTGAGGGCTCTTAGATATTCTTGTCGGACGTTCCTCTTAAAAGGTTATGAAAGTCTTTATGAGGAATGCCATTGGGCCCAAACGAGGTTTGAGGGCCCTTGGATCTTTCTCTCGGAAGTTTGTGAAAACTACAAAAGAGAGAAAAATGTCATGGGGGCTTGTCGCCGACGTAGACTCTCTGACATTCAAGTCAACTTCGTACACTGAAAATACAGTGAGAAAAGCACCCAAATTAAGAAAAAAGCTTTAAAGAGAGAAAGAGTTTAGTGAGATATTTTTCACTTGTCTTGCCTCGAGCTTGGAGGTGATATTTATAGGAGAATAAGTAAATGAAATGTAGGCTTGATTGTATTGTCTTGTCAATGAGTAGGTTGCTTGGTTAACTTTTTTGACCAGAGGGAGACATCATGCAACAAGCCATTCAATGTGGCTTCAAGACCACAAACAACAAGGCTGTGTATAGAGCTCTGATAATCGGCCTCTCACTGGCTAAGGAAATGAGAATAAGAAAAATCGAAGTCAAGTCTGACTCGCAACTTGTTGTAAACCAACTCCAAGGCTTCTACCAAGCTCAAGACTCAAAGATGACAACCTACCTTAACTTGGTCAAAGAGCTACAGTCGGCCTTTGAAAAATTCACCATCACTCAGGTTCCAAGAGCCGAGAATTGTTAGAGTAGTTGCACTAGAGCCAACATTGTAGCTCTTGCAAACTCATATTTTATATGAATAAAAGGCGAACGCTTCTTTATAAGCAGTATACTATAGTATCTATTTATTGCGCATAAAAAAAATAATATATGTCCTTAGAAAGGTTGAAACCAGTGACAAGGGTATTAAGTGTCATAAATTTTACCCTATGAACACAAATGGTGGCCTTTTTTAAATCGTCCATGGTCATAGTATAAATCTAACCTAGGACACAAATTATACATAGAGACTATCATTGCGTTGAATGACCCTATCGAAAGATAGTGATATGTCTCACATTTTGAGATTGTGAGCATCAACCTAGTGCAATGCATGGGTGCTTGCTTGTGCAAGTCCACTGGACAGACCCATCAGAGGATTCCATACAAGATGGTAACTCAATGTCTGTGGAATATAGCCCCTTACAGATAGTGGTACATGTGGTCCTTCAACTTGAGAGCACCAGAGCGCCATGTCTAAAGATCGATGTGATTTGACACCAATTTAACATTGTCTCTCTTTGGGATTACCAGAACGGTGGTGCTTGGTCACATTAGGAAGTACACTATGGCTATGGTGGATCAACAAATGATTAATCATCACTCCTAGTTACATGAGACTTTATCTCAGCAAGATATTTGGTTAAAGAACTATGACTGCAAAGTCGTGACCACAGTGGAATCTAGTTGATGCTCGAATCCATTCTCATATAGTCATCAGATTCAAGAACCAAATATACAACATGTCAAGGTAATAGCTTTGAGGTAGACACTACTTTTGTACCTCAAACCTTGATGAGATATAAGATGATGAAACGGATCAAATTGTATGGTAACCATACCGTAGACAAGGAAAGCTTGATCGTTAAATCCTTGCCTACCGAGGAATCATGATGCCTTGCTAGAGGCTAATCTTGATTGGTGTACGAAAACACTAATTGACTGATACCTAATTAGTAATCGGGACACTGCCGACAAAGTAGAGAGCCTTCAGGTCACACACATAGAAGGTAGTTAAGTGAAGAATGGAAATGGAAGGACAATCTTGTCCTTGGGCCGAAAAGGGTATTTCGCTAGTTTGGGAGTCCGGGGCCATTTTCGTCATTTTGGGTGAAAATGTGACTTTGGTAATTTTGCTAGGGTTGGCGCCATTATCCAATATATATATTGGGGGAATTTTGGAAAAATTAGATTCATATTAATTAAAATTAATATGAAGGAATATATTTGAATTAAATTAAATATATTAAAATTCAAAATTAAATATGATATATATATGGATTAAATAAATAGAATTATTTATTTAATTAGAATATATATTTATATAGGAATTAAATAAATAAGAATACTTATTTAATTAAAATTCATATTTAGGAGATATTTAAGAGACATTCTTATCCCTAATATAAAGGATTGCAATCCAATTCAAATTGGAATCAAGGAGATTGCAATCCAAACCAAATTGGAAATCAAAGATTCATAATCCTTGTAGGATTCTAGTTTGGGGTTGCCTATATAAAGCGGCAATGGAGTAATTAAAAAGAGGGATTTTTTTGGGAGAATCTTTTAAGGAAAATTAAATTAATTTTTTCTCCTCTCCCAAAAAAGGATCACGCCAAACCGTAGCCACCAAGAGAATTTTTATTCTCTTAATTTTCGCCTCCCTTCCTTAACCTCTAAGATTGGTCTAGCAATTAATCTTAGGGTAATCTCAAGCCTGCCTTCGTTTGGATACTAACAAACTCAATCTTGCATTGGGTTGGTAGCGATTAATAGGAGACATCCAGAGAAGGAGCCGCCAACAAAAGGTATTAGATTGAACCTTGTATGGTTTTGATTTAATTTTATGTTGATTATCATGTCGAAATCATGATCTTGGGTAAAAAGGATCGTGCCATGGCAAGATTTTTTTTGTTATTCTGCGCATGCCATGACACAGTTCCTTCAAGTGGTATAAGAGCTTCGATTCAACTGATAATTGCATATATGCGGTTGTGTACCAGTTTGGCATGTGTAGGTTTAATTTTATTAATATTAAACCTACTGTATTTTTTAATTTTAATTTTGTGGGATGAGTTTTGGATAAATTGGTTGAATTGGGGTTTGTGAAAAACCCTAAATTGGTGGTTGAAAATGTGGGTTGCGCGCAGCACTGTCTAGCGCGCAGCCCTTTCCCTTGCAATGCACAGCCATCGGATCATGGTTGTGCGTGGTCGTACAGTCACACAAACTGGGCTGTGCATGGGCACACACAGCCTCAAGGCAACCTACCCCTTTTTCCTGCCCCGCGCGCAGCTTATCCTTTTGTTGCATGACACATTTTCAGTAGCGTGTTGCCGCGCGCTACTGCCCCTAGTTACTTGTTGCTGCGTGTCACCAGGTAGTTCCCCGGGGCCCTTGGCTGTGCCTTCATGTACGGCTGGCCCTTTTCGGGGGTGTGCGCTTCGCAGCGCATTGCCCCCTGGTGCTTGGTGCCTGAAGCGTGCTCAAGCGTGCAACTGTCTCAGCTGCCACACGATTGCGCACTGTGCTACCTGTAACACCCACATCAACGTACATAATTTTATTTATGCCCTAATAGCCTTAGTTGGATTTCTTTGAAGTTACCTTAGACAAATGTGAAGAAAATTCCTTAAAACTTCATTAGGGGTAAAATGGTCTTTTCAAAAGTGGGAAGTGAAAGGAAGCAAAATAATGTGAAGAATATAATAAAAATGAGGGTATTTTAGTAATTGACTAAAGGACATAGATGAAATTTCGTAAAAAGTGCAAGGGCAAAATGGGAATACATGCTTATATTATTTAATATAAGGCTTCATTTGAAGAAACCCTAACATACCTTCAACCCTTGTTCACGCCACCTTTACCCCATTTTCTCTCAATTTTCTTCACTAAATTTCAAAGGGAAATCATAGGATTTGGTTTGGATTTTTGGAGATTTTCAATCCTAAAGCATCCTGAGGTAAGATTCTAGCAAAAAAAGTGTGATTAAACTTTAAAATTTTAAATTCTTATGGTTTTTATATGATCTAGGTCCAAGAGGAAGAGAGTTTTTAGCAAAAGGAAGTGATCTCACACATTCAAGGTAACTAAACCTAATTTTAACCTTGATTTGAGCAAGACTTGTGTTGAATGAATTTTTGCATGTTTGTATGTGATGGTATGAGAGAATTATTGGCTGTTTTTTATATTTAATGATGCATAAATTGTAACACCTGCTCTCTTCTACTATTCTTATAATACATACTATGCAAATGATAGATATACATAGCGTATGGAAGATAGTGGGCTCAAACTTTTCTTTACTCATAAAATATAATTCTTTACATATACAAAATACTATGTATTAAAAACTTTCTAATTAATACAAAATATCATAACTGGTGGACAATAGTGCCAATACTCTCCGCTCCTCGATGTCCATCCGACTGCTGCTCCTAATTTCTGCAAAACAGGGAAGAACAATGGGGTGAGGACAACAATGCTCAGTAAGTAAATCCTCTACTACTTGTCCCCGCAACTCGCTCTTTGGTTCTTTCCTTACTCTACCGTTCTTGTATTTCTAATTCTCACTATTTTTCTCTTTCTTTCTAATACTTTTATCCTCCTTTAACTCTGTTCTGCTCTTTTTATTCTTTCTTTCTCTCTGTTCTTATTCTCTTTTCTTCTTCTCTTATTCTTACTCACCATGAAGGAAAATCATGGTTCTCTCTTATTCTCATCATACTCACCATGAAGAAAAATTATGATTCTCTCTTATTCTCATCATACTTACCATAAAGGAAAATCATGGTTCTCTCTTATTCTCATCATACTCACCATGAAGGAAAATCATGGTTCTCTCTTATTCTCATCATACTCACCATGAAGAAAAATTATGATTCTCTCTTATTCTCATCATACTGTCACTAACCATGGAAGAAATCATGGTGCATGCATGTATGAGATGTACATGCAATTAATGCAAAAGAACTGCATGTTTCTTTCTTCTACTCCATATTCTTACTAGCTCAAACTCTCTCATTCTTTTTTATACTCTCTCATTCTATCTCATTCTTTCTCAAGCTTTCTCATTCTTTCTCAAGTTTTCTCAAGCTTTCTCATCCTTTAATTCTCTCTATTATCTCTTTCTCATTTCTCACAATTCTTTTCTACTAACTCTCTCTTTAAATGTCACGACCCCATCTTACCGGAGGCACGGCCGGGACTTTTCCTGCTCTACGTGACTTCTACTGATTCTCTTTCTGTCTCTCTTTCTCATAACTCTTTTCTATTAACTTTTTGTTATAGGTCACGGCTGGGTACTCATCTCACTCTTCGTGACCCTACTCATTGTCTCTCTTTATTCTTTCTCATGTTTGCTCATTCTTCATCACTTGTATGTCATAGCCTCATCTTACCGAAGGCACGGCTGGGTGGAGATCACAAAGCACCAACCCACTCTTTGTGACTTCTACTCATTCTCTACCGATTGGACTCGATCATGCATGGATTTGAAACCCTTGGCCACGTGAGTGTATTCTCTCTCTCTCTGAATGTCACGGCCCCATCTTACTGGAGGCACGACTGGGTACTCATCCCACTCTTCGTGACTGTCACGGCCCCATCTAACCGGAGGCACGGTTGGGTGGAGATCACAAAGCACCAACCCACTCTTCGTGACTTCTCTTATCCCTCACGGGTTCCCTATTGCACAACCTACTCTATTCTCTTTTTCTCTCTTTTCTTCTAATAAAGCTCACACTCAAAGTTCTCTACTCTTTTTCTACTCTTTCTCTAATGCATAATTAGTGCATATGGATGATTCATGCTCATTAATGCACTCATGAAAAGCACAAATGCAATGTTGCATCAAAGACAGTCATTCTGTGCAGGTCACACTCAAGAAGGCATAACTTGAGTTATACACATCATATTGCTACAATTTTTGTCTTATTTTAAAGCTTAGAGAAAGGGATATAACTTTTGTGCTTTGGTCTAAACCCAGTTCAATCTGTAAAATGCCCAAAAATCACTCAGAAAGTCATGGCTGTGATAGGGCAGTTTCGTAACATGTTTTCACTTAGGCATTTCATTGAGCAACTAATGTGCATACAAGAACTCTACTTTACTATAACTTTTCTTCTCTT
The DNA here is from genome assembly GCF_008641045.1 of Pistacia vera. Lineage (NCBI taxonomy): Eukaryota > Viridiplantae > Streptophyta > Magnoliopsida > Sapindales > Anacardiaceae > Pistacia > Pistacia vera. Next base: position 426,927 of record NW_022196722.1, on the reverse strand, counting down.
CTTAACCATCCAAAATGGGAGGAAAACTCCCTCATATAGTCATAATTCCTGCCAAGGAAAACACTCCAAAAAATATTCATGCAAACTCCTCCAACTTCAACTTAACATCATAGAAGCTCAACACTTCTCATACTCAAACATATTCAATAATCATAAATAACTACTCATCTCCTCTCATCTAAATTTCTCAACAAGTATAATTCATACACATTCATATACAAATCTCTACTCAAATGAATTCTTAAATCTCAAATGAATTCTTAAATCTCAACTTAGGTTAGATTTACTTACCTCATACTTGAGTAGTCTTCACTAAAGCTCTCTACTCTTGTTGGATCTTAGCTTTCCCTTATTTCCTAAGCATGAACTTAGTAAGAACTTAACCTTTACATAAATAAAACTCATATCTAGAGTAGGGATTCTTACCTCTTCTTGCTTAGGATCAATTCTTTGTTAAATTCCAACTCAAAACTCTCAAAAATCCCTTGGAAGATTGAGTGAGGAATTGAGAGAAAATGAGGGATGAAGAGGCGGTGGAGGAAGGGAAAATGAAGGGGTTTAGAGAACTAAACTCTTATTAGCTCATATAATATACACTCTTTCCCATTTTGCCCTTACTCTTTCTTAAAAATTCCACCTTTATCCTTTAATTCTTTACAAATTCACCCCCACTCTATACTATTCTCCATGAAATTTACTTGCATTTTACTCTCCAATTTTCCTGCTAATTAGGGGTAAAATGGTCACTTTGCCTTAGGAAAGAATTTTCTAGAAACTGAAACAAAAACTCAGTCGGCCCTTCGTCGCGGAGAATAATTCTCTGTCGCCCCGGCGAAAAACTCCAGAGCCGACGTCGCCGCGGCGAAGCTTCTTCCTCGCCTCGACGAAGGCTGCAACTCCAAAATCCGCAAAGTCTTGATCAATTCCAGGGTAAACACTCAACCAAACCCAAAACATAAACTCAACCAAGGGCCAACCAAACAACATGAACAATATACAAACTTATTCAGGAGCAATTCAGTAAACTTTTAGGCCATACCATAAACAATGGCTACATATCTCAAGTGAGGCGTTACATAAATTTCATCCATGAGAAGTAGAGTATGGTTATGTGGTGATTTGGTGAAGTTGTGGAAGAATTTGTGTTGAAATTTTTGGAGTGTAAAGAAGTGATGAATTCGGCCAGGTTTGATACTAAAGTTAATGAGTTTTTGGCTCACAATTTGGTGGAATTAGAGAGTTGTGGAAGTGTAGCCAACATGGTAGTTGCATGTGCATATGAAGTGTTTGATGAAAATCCAAAGAGAAAATGCATGCATGAGTTGGCTAAACCCTAATGAAGAAAGGGTTAGAGAAAGGCAAGAATTGAAGTAGGAAGATTATGTTTGGGCTTAACCAAGTGTAAATGTTAATATTCAAGAGTGCATATTGTTATGCCAAAATTTAATATATCACTTGGTCATGTTGTTCCATGAGAGAAATGGCCCTTAGTGCTTGGTTCTAGCTACTTGAACCTTTACTACTTTTTGAATAGCACATGAAAGTGTTAGAGAAGAATTTGCAAGTTAAAGTGTTACTTTGATATGGCAATTGTGATAGTAGAAAATGATAGAAAACGTCATGATATACCATTATGCCATAATGAATTTGCAAGTTTGTATATGTGAATTTGGAAAGCATGTTAAAGAATGGGCTTGATCATGCATATATTGTGCACATGATATATATGTATAGCCTTGATTTAGTAAATGACAATATGAAAGAATATGCTAGCAAAGAATGAGAAAGAAAGAAAAGAAAATGACTAATAATTTTCTTTTAAGCTAACATGCAAGTATGTATATTTTCTCATTTACTAAAGAATGCAAGTGTAGAATTTCCATAGCTTGGAAATTCATGTTGAAATGTGTATAGTATCTCTTTCTATTCTCTTTCTACAGCATGCTATGTTATAAGGTTTTTGCGATGGGAAACTTGTGAGTGACAGAGATGCTCACATACACGCCGCCACGAGCGAGCGGCATCAACAAAGAGATACAGTATTTGGACAATCTGTTAGTAGTATATGTGGATGAGGACTATACCCAGCAAAGCATACCTACATGTATGCCGCCACAAGCGAGCGGCAATAGCAGAGAGATACGGTATTTGTACAGTCCACCAGCAGTGCATATAGATGAGGACAGTACCTACTCACACGGCCAGGGTTCCAAATCCATGCATCAACCTAGTCTAATCAACAAACCAAAAAGAAGAAAGAAAAGAAAGAGATACAACATAAGAGACAGAAAACAGAAAAGAAAAGAAAGTTCTTTTCTCAGGAAAATTTATTATTTCGCATATGTATTATGCTACTTAGGTGATTCAGTATTTCTTATGTGCTTGACGATGTATAATTTTATTCATTGTCTTTGCACGTTGATAAGTAGCAAATTAGAGTATCAGAAAAGAATGCAGAATATCAGAAAAGAATGAAGAATATTATCAAAGATTAAAGTGAGAAAAGGAAAATCAAAACATGAGTAACGAATGAAGAACAGTCATCCAGTATGATTTACGTACTGAACAATTAATGCTCACTCTGTTATTTTACTGTTTTGCAGGTACTAGATGATTTACAGTCAGGTGGGACATCAAGAAGCGGATGAGTTTGGTGGCACTGTTCAAGATTACCTTGTGCTTACTAAAGTATATCAGTATTTTGTGTATATATTTATATGAATTATAATTATAATTTTTGGATTTTACATTATGTATATATGTTTATAAAAGTTATTTAGTGGATTTTGTTATATTTTTCTTAAAGAATTACTAGTTATACAGTATATTACACTAACCCACTATTGCACGCAAATACGCGCAGCACTACCCCACTGCCACACTCAAATACGTGCGGCATGACCTTGCTGCTGTGCGTTAGCACGTAGGAACAGTCCCCTACTGCTTGCTTGCACGTGCAGCAATGACTTGCCACGGCAAGCCAAGGCGGGGCACAACATGCCCCGCTGCCTGGGATTTACGGGCACTATATGCGTGGGCCTAGTGCGAGTGGCCAGATTTGGGCCACTAGGGATTAAATGATTGTTACCATTGATGAGGATAAACCCTGCGAGCTTTCGTGTGGAAATTAGAGGGTTGAAAAGGATTTATCTCGTTACCGTGAGATAAGGGTATTTTAGGGTTTTGGAATAAAACGTTTTGAACTTTTAGGCTTGGCCACCAATAAATGAATAGGTTGTCGTTATTCTGGAATGTAAAGTTAATTTAAAACTGGATAGGGACTAAACTATAATTTTTTGCAAAGTTTAGGGACCAATAGAAACTCTGCAAAATTAAAGGGCGAAAAAAAATTCACCCAATAATTCAAACTTGGTAAATTTGAATTTATGTATTATATGATTGGTGTCTATTATGCATGGTGTTCGGTACTTGGCCATAGACCTTAGGTTTTATTGTTTGGATTTTTATTTTAAATAGGGCATACATGTCCTACCTTACCTTTCACTCTCTCAATGTAATTCTCTTCTCATCTAAATCCCCTCGAATGTAACTCGAGGTTTCTTTAAATTTATTTGTAAAGTAGAATAAGCTTTGAAGATGAGGCGAAGGCGTGACGAATCCCGAAGATGTTTCAATCTTTGTAATAGAATAATAAACCTAGGTGACTTACCAATTTCCTTTAAGCTTAGGAAAATGGTGTTAGAATGGTCATGTACCAACACAAGTTTGTTATGTATCTTATTTGTAGAAGCATGCTAAGGTTAAATGCCTGGACAAAAACATGCTAAATAAGATAATAAAATGGTGAGATTGTTTAAAGCATAAACCCCTCATAAAAGATATTAAGTCAAAAATGAATTGAGTCTTCCATCCCATGGGATTAATCAAACCATCTTTCGTCGTAATCTCACTTGCCCCCGCAAGGAGCCACTTCTACCTTTGGGAGGTTAATTATCATTGGAGTTTTTCTTTAATGGTGATGGGTTATGACTTAACTAGGCGTACTTTGCTGGATTCGCTTCCGCGAAGGGTTGATAAGTACAACTAGAGGCATGATAGAGTAATGCATATTAAAATTGCACGAGTGGGCATGTAGTGTCCAAACTCGCCGTAGTCATAGTACAAATTTGACCTAGGGCACTATACGCAGAGACTATCATCACGTTGAATGACCCTATCGAAAGATAGTGACAAGTCTCACATTTCGAGGTTCTGAGCATCAACCTAGCGCAACACATGGGTGTTTGCTTGTGCAAGTCCACTGGACTAACCTATCAAAGGATTCCATACAAGATGGTAACTCAATGTATATGGAATATATCCCCTTACAGATAGTGGTATATGTGGTCCTTAGACTTGAGATCACCATAGCGCCTTATGTAAAGATCGATGTGATTTGACACCAATCTAACGTTGTCTCTCTTCAGGATTACCAGAACGATGGTGATTGGTCACATTGGAAAGTACACTATGGCTATGGTAGATCAACAAAGGATTTATCACTGCTAGTTACAAGAGACTTTATTTTAACGAGATTTTTGGTTAAAGAACTACGACTACAAAGCCATGGCCACGGTGGAATCGAGTTGGTGCTCAAATCCAATCTCATATAGTCGTCAGATTCAAGAACCAAATATACAACATGTCAAGGCAATAGCTTTGAGGTAAACACTACTTTTGTACCTCAAACCTTGATAATATATAAGATGATGAAACAGATCAAATTGTATGGTAACCATATCGCATACAAGGAAAGCTTGATCGCTGAATCTTTGCTTACCGGGAAATCATGATGCCCTGCTAAAGGCCAATCTTGATTGATGTACGAAAACACTAATTGGCTAATACCTAATTAGTTATCGGGACACTGTCGACAAAGTAGAGAGCCTTCGGGTCATACACATAGAAGGTAGTTAAGTGAAGAATGGAAATGGAAGGACAATCTTGTCCTTGGGCTGAAAAGGGTATTTCGGTAATTTGGGAGTCCAGGGGCATTTTCATCATTATGGGCAAAAAGGGCACTTTGGTAATTTTTGCTAGGGTTGTGCCATTATCCAATATTTGTATTTGAGGAATTTTGGCAAAATTAGAATTAATATGAAGGAATATATTTAATTTAAATTAAATATATTAAAATCCAAAATTATATATATATGGATTAAATAAATAGAATTATTTATTTATTTAGAATATATATTTATATAGGAATTAAATAAATTAGAATATTTATTTAACTAAAATTCATATTTAAGCGAATATCTTAGGAGATATTCTTATCCCTAATATAAAGGATTGCAATCCAATTCAAATTGGAATTAAAGAGATTGCAACCCAAACCAAATTGAAATCAAGGATTCATAATCCTTGTAGGATTCTAGTTTGGAGTTGCCTATATAAAGGGACGATGGATTTTAATTAAAGAGATTTTTTTTTTAAAGAACTCTTTTAAGAAAAATTAAATTAATTTTTTCTCCTCTCCCAAAAAAGGGTCACACCCAAACCCTAGCCACCAAGAGAATTTTTATTCTCTTAATTTCCACCTCCCTTCCTTAACCTCTAAGATGGTCTAGCAATTAATCTTAGGGTATCCCGAGCCTGACTTTGTGTGGATACCGATGGACTTAATTCTGCATTGGGTTGATAGCGATCAATCGAAGACATCCAAAGGAGCCGCCAACGAAAGGTATTAGATTGAACCTTATATGGTTTTGATTTAATTTTATGTTGATTATCATGTCAAAATCATGATCTTGGGTAAAAGGGATCGTGCCATGGCAAGATTTTTTTTGTTATTCCGAACTTGCCACGACACGGTTCCTTCAAGAATAATCATGCAGATGCACCAGCCAACCTTGGCTCAGCCCTCCCAACAACCTCCTCAGCATCCATCCTTTTAATCTGCCTCTAATGGTTGGCCGATTGGAAAGGGACATCATCCGAGGTTGCACCCATCAACTCAGTCAATTCATAGATGACACCCATCCTTCAGTACTTAAAAGATGATGAACTATCGTGAAGTAGGGGTGGAAAAAAAAAACCGAAAACCAAACCGAACCGGAAAACCAGACCGAAATCGGACTGAAAATTAGGTTTTTTAAGGGGTTCGATTTAAAAAAAAAAATAAACCGATTAACTAAAACAGGATTGTTAAACCGATTTTTTTTTTTTAAAAAACAAAAAATCTTTCATTAAATCCCTTTCTCTTTCTCGGTTTCTCCATGTTTTATTTTGTTAAATACCACTCTCCCTTTTTCAATTTCTCCACCTTTTTCTCTTATTAAATGCCTCTCTCTTTCTCGATTCTTCAATTTCTCTTTTATTAAATGCCTCTCTCTCTCTCTCTTTCTCTCTCTCTCCCTCTCTCTCTCTTTCTCGATTTCTTCATCTTTCACTTTTATTAAATACCTATCTCTTTCTCTCCTTCTGATTTTTAAACTTTCTTTTTTATTAAATTCCTCTCTCTCTCCCTCTCTCTCACTCTCTTTGCAAATACGCATCCACCATTTCTCTATCTTTTCCTTCTCTGCAACTTCAGTTCCAATGTTCCATACTCCACATAAAACTTCATCATCAAAACCATAAGCCATCTATACAAGCACCATCAACCACGGTTTCACCATCTCAACCTGCCACTCAACCTCCAATCCAAAAAATCCTAGGAAACTATGGTCTCCCTTTTATTGGTCCGATCAAAGACCGTTTGGAGTAGGTGAGTGGCATTCTGAGCTATAGTAAATTAGGCCAAATTGGAAGGTTTTATTGAATTGGGCCGACTGGTCCAGACCATTTTAAAAAACCGGTTGTTTCGGTTCGGTTACAAACCGGTTTAAGTGAAAAATCTGTTCGATTTTTTACCTAAATCGGAATCTGGTTCGGTTCAAATATAGGATAAACTGGTTCAGTTAACCGGTTTTTTCCACCTCTACCGTAAAGCACACTGACATAGAGCCAAGGCTGCTAGGTTCACCATCCATGATGGTCAGCTTCTTCAGAAATTCTTTTCCGGACCATACCTTAAGTGCATCACCCAAGAAGAAGCTTAGTATGTGCTCGCTGAACTCTACAAAAGAGAGTGTGGAAACCATGCTAGGGGACGTAGCCTTGCCCATTGAGTGATAATAGTTAGATAGTATTTGTCCACCATGCAGTCAAACTCAACTGCTTATGTCAAAAAGTGTAACAGTTGCCAAAGATTTGCTCAAATATCCCATCTTCCACCCAAGCGACTTAACTCCATCCTTACTTCTTAGCCATTCATGAAGTGAGGGATGGACATCGTGGGAAAGCTTCCAACTGCACCAGGGCAGGGATTATACATGCTTGCAGTCACTAATTACTTTACCTAATGCCTTGGCCCAATCCTGATTGGGCCCACGCCCTTTTACGATCACCTCATTTCATATATTGGGCTACTTTATAACCAAAGACCACTACACGAGTTGGGCCTTGTTATAAGACCATTTGGGCCCCAGTTCATTGACCCATGTCCATTCCAAAATAGGACTTCGTGTCCCACACACTTCTTACTTCATCAGAGATGCCGAATCTTACATAAATTAGAACTCCTAATACTACTTGGATAAGTCATACAACTTTCATGTTCACTTAAATTCCTAAAGTAGTAGAACTCAAAGTACTACCAAGATTCAAGTCCCCGTGGATCACTATATAAGCAATGGTCAAGCCCCTTAATATTCATTCAATCCCAACACTCCTCACTTGCTCCTAAAGTTCTTGCTCTCAAGCAAGGTATTAAAACCTGAACCAGAGAGCAACCCGACCAAGTCGCTGGGTCCTGGGTTTGCCAGGTTGACCGGTCCGACCAGCAGGTCGACGTCATAATGCTGATGTCATGTTGACAATAGCAAGATGTCAGCAAAAAACTAAAAAACGATGAAAAATTACAGATTTTAACACTGATAATAAAAAATATCCTGTAACAAATTCATCCAAATCTGAAATGAAATTCAAACTACACCATACCTAAAACAACACAATCAAAATGAAACCAACATCCTATATTTCCATTTGATTCAAGTCAAGGATGATTTTGGGCACCAGATCCAGAGGAAAAATTACTTATATCAAGATCATCTTCGTCATTATCATTGTCATCGTCATCGTCAATATTACCAGCATCTACAATAGGAATAGATCCCTCTCCATAAAATGCAAGCAAAAATAATGTTATTAGTTCAATTTTTTGATTGTAAACTAAATTGACTAATGTAATATAAAATTTAACAAACTAAATTAAATAACATAATGAAAGTTATTAGTTAGAAGTTAGAACCTCCAACAACTTCTGTAGAATCATAATAGGCAGGTGATCACCAAGACCAATATGAATAGATCCCTCTCCATAAAGTGCTTGTTCCAATTCCTCATAATTAGGGTCAGCATCCTCCTCTTCCTCGTCGACCATCCAAAAGTCAGTCTTGTTGATGCTCTCATAATCAATAGGATCGAAACTAGTTTTCTTGTAAGTCATCCCGAAAGACCATTTTTAACTATTAAAATTTAAAAGCAAGACAAATAAAAAGATCAAGGAAAATAAGAATAATGAGAAAATGAGTACAGCATAATCGACAATGTTTTATACCTATTTTTCAACCCCAAGTTATAATGAACAAAGACAATTAGGGGTGTGGAAATCCGGTTAACCAAATCGGATGGGGCATTTCTCGAACCGAAATGGTTTTTCAGTTCAAGCAATATGTCAAATCGAAACTGGACCGAATTACCCTATAAACCGATTTCTAACTGAAACGATAATTTAGTTCGAAAACCGGCTAACCGATTATTCAAACTTGCCCAAAAAAATCAAATCCAACTAGTAGAAATTAGTTTCACCAAGAAAAAAAAAACCACAGCCAAGAAACAAATTATAATCATTCACTTCTTCAAGTAACAGTTACTAAAAATATAAATTGATCATTAAAGAATTAAAAAATAATATAACACACTTCAAAATTCCACACTCCACACACCCTAAAATCAAAACTTTCAACAAAGTTTAAACCCACCACCAAAACGAATCAAAAGATTCAAAACCAACAAAATACACAAAAATTAAAAGAATCGCATTTGTGAACTCGAAAACGCTTTTGCCTATGATTTCCGGTCGTGTGTCGTCGTGGTTTCGTGCTAATCAAAGACCAAAAATGGCGACTAGTTCGTTATCACCATAAAGTGCAAGTCGGCGATGGTAAAGGCGCAATAAAGCGAAAGGAAAATTAACTGATTAAGAGATTAATTTAAAAAAAAAAAGTGAGGAAAACAAACCCTAAAAATTTGAAAAGGAAGTAAGGAGAGAACCGGAGAGAAATGAAGGGAATCGCCGAATTGGAGAGAAGAGGTAGTGGAGTTTGTTGCGTCAACACTTTGACATTGAGTAAAAATAAATGTTTGGAATCAGAGAGAGGGAAAATTTTGGGGAAAGAGGGAACGAAATGGAGAAATTTTTAAGTTTAGGGAATTGGGCTTTTTATATATATATTGAAAAACCGGTTCGATTAACGGTTTAAAGGTTAATTTAAAACGGTTAACCTAACCAGTTTTGCAAACTGGTTTATATATACAGTTTTGCAAACTGGTTTATATATATATAAACCAGTTTGCAAAACCGGTTCAGCTAACTGTTTTAAATTAACCTTTAAATTGTTAATCGAATCGGCTTTTTGGTTTGTTTAATTTTGCAAACTGAACCGGTTACTCAGGATAACCGGTTTCAGTCCGGTTTTCCAGTTCGGTTTTTTTTTTTAAGCCCTAAAGACAATATCATTTAATCGTTAATGCTCCAATCTATTCCTCGTTTTTGAATGTATGCGCTCAAAAATACTCCAATTTCGCTCACACCTGGAAGAGGTTGAAGTTTGGTTGAGAATTTTGATTGCAAACTTTTGTAAATTTGGAGTACTATACCCATATGTTCTCCACCATTCATCTAATTGAAAATTAGAAACAAGAAAATATTTTATTTCATAATGTGGAAATCAAACTTAAAACTCACAAATTAAATAACTATTACATAATACATACTAGGTCGTGTGGTTTTGCATGTTTGAATTGCAAGTTCCTAAGAAAAACTCCCCCTACGGTCTCGAAGTAATCTACTCTCCTCCACCAACTAAGTCTTGTTTAATTTGAACACACTTGCGTTACTCTCAACAACATCAAGGAAACCCCATTGAACCTCCGGTTTGGAGCTAAATCCAATATCAGATTGGAATGCTAGATTTTAAAAGTAAGTTGCAACATGAATATCACAGCGTAACATCCTATCCCATTGCAACTTAATAATGCTTGTATAAGGCTTGTACAATCTCTTCTTATTCTCAAACAACTTCTTGATCCCCAACCTTGTTCTGAACATTCCATCATACACATATCCTATGGAAGGTCTCTCATGTGAGTTTACAATCCGTAGCATACGCATTAACGGATCCACAACTTTGGAAACTATACACATTTCATCCCATAATTCATTGTCTAGAATTATGGGAATAACTTCCTTGCCTTTATGACTTTTTGCATATCTAGGATCCAACAAGAATCTATCTATCACTATGGCTTGCAAGTCATGTTTGTGATCCTGTAGACTTCTCAAGGCAATGAAAGTTGTAACAAAACGGGTTGCTCCCAAGTGTATAATTTTCGTCCAACCCTGGTCAAGTGACAAAAGATAGATATAGATGTTAGTAAAATTGTTTTCTAGATAATAATTAATATGTTATGACTTATAACTTCACAATAAAATAATCTAAAGATACATTACCTGTCTTTTCCTCAACCACGCTATCAACAATGTATGATTATACACAAACTTTGTCACCTCAGATGCACGTTTTGCAAGAGTAGCTATATAATCCATCTCAGCTATATCCTTTAACATCAAGTTTATGCAATGTGCTGCACAAGGTGACTAAGTTATACTCTTATATTTCTTAGCCAACATTCTTTCCACAGCTTTATAATTTGCTCCATTGTCAGTGACAAGATGGATAATGTTATTTGGCCCAATCCATAAAGCCAATTCCTCAAGTAAGGTGAACAATGTTCTGGCATCCTTCACAACATTTGAAACATCCACTGACTTCACAAAGGAAACTCCTTTAGGGCAATACACAACAAAATTAATCAATGACCTTCGGGAATTATCAGTCCGACCATCTACCATTAACGTACATCCAACCTCTTCCCACGTTTTCCTATAACTGTCCACAAGTAGCTACACTTCTTAGCATCTCTTAATAAATTGACTTGCATAGCATGATAAGATGGGTGTTTATACCCAGAACCTATTGCAGCTGTAGCATCCACCAATGGCTGAAGATAAATTGAATTTATTACATTGATAAGGATGCAAGCATCGTAAAAAAACCTTGCAAAAGCCATATCAGCTCTCCACATAGCATTTTTCCCAGCCAAAACACTCTTAATTGAAGGTTGAGACCCAAAAGTAGTCCTTGGAGCAAAGTAGTTACTAATCCCAACTAGTTTATTTCTATTAGTATTAGGGATTGTATGTGGTTTTTTTCTAGCAAAACCACCTTCATTCATGGTCATTTATGATAGATGTACCTCTTGATAATCTTCACCTAACATGTCGCCCTCAAATCCATGAATGTTGGCACCATAAGGATGTGTATGCTTACGAGTCTCCACTTTTTGGGTATTCTTTACCCCAATATCGTTTAGTGCCTCTTTCATCTAAAATTTAACATCAAAAGGAACGTGTAAACCTATTCCAACTTCCCCCTTTACTCCCGCCAAATGGAGTTTCATTCGGTAAATACCTCCCCCTCTAATCACCTTTGAACAATACAGACATGTTATGTCTTTCTTCCATTCTGATCAATGCCCTCAACAACATGTCCCCATGCTATATCACTTCTTCCTCGATAAAAGTGTGAGGAAGCACCCATGGACGAAGAATGTTGCCCAGACCTGGATGATGACATTCTCGATTTTTGTCTATTCCCTACAACCAACAACAACAAAGATAAATGTTAGCACTTATCTTATACTCTTTAAGTAATAAATTAAAAAACTGCAAATAAATTTGGAACATTGCATATATGAGAAATAGCACACTATAGTGTGCAAAATTGCAGTATGTGAATTTCCACACTGTAGTGTGCAAACTGTTGTGTGAAAATGCACACTGTAGTGTGTGATTTCATACACTGCAGTGTGCACTTTCACACTATGCTTTTGCACACTACAGTATGCAAAAATGGGGTGTGCATATGCACACCGCAGTGTATGAAATTGCACACTGCATTGTGCATTTGCATACTCTGTTTTTTCACACTATAACACTACAGTGTGTGATTTCATACATTGCAGTGTGCATTTTAACACTTTGTTTTTGCACATTGCAGTGTGCAAAAACAATGTGAAAATGCACACTGCAGTTTGTTTTTGCACATTGCACACAACCAACCAATCTCAAACACATCATTTTTGCACACTTCAATTCTCAAACACAACCAATCTCATGCCAAACAATCACCTCTTCAATATCAAGTTTCAAACCCACTTCTTCAATATCAAACAATCTCTTTCTCAAACACAAACACAAACAATCTCACAACAAACAAAAGTTGCAAAACAGAATAACAACATTAACAACAATGAAACACACAAGTCCAAAACAGAACAAAAAAGCAACAATGAAACACAGACCTTGTGGGAGCTACCGAAGATCGAAGAAAAAGAAGTTGTTGAAGCCTAAGCTGGAAGATCAAAAGATGTCAAAGGCTTGAAGATTGAAGATTGAAGATTAAAGAAGAAGCAGCCGAAGATTTAAGATCGAAGGCCGAAAAGGTCGAAGATTGAACTTTGAAGTTTAAAGATCGCAAGTTAAAAGTCGTCCAAGGCCCAAAGATTGAAGATTGACGAAGAAGCAGTTGAAGATTTCGATGATTAAAGATCAAAATCGAAGAACCCAAAGATCCAAGAAGCTAAAGTTGTTGTTTGGTTTTTTGGTTTTTGTTGAATGAAATTGGAAAAAGGGAAAAAGGGTTTCAATTTTGGCACTTTTGTTGTTAGTTAAGCAGACCTGGTTTAGGCCAATTGGACTGGCGGTTTGTCACAAAAAATTCAATCCAACTGTAGTCCAAAGTGGGTTAATTAATAAATCCGGTTTTTTATATGGACAGACCCAGTCTGGCCTCCGGTTCCCAGTTGAACCAGCTAGTCCAGGCCGAGTTTTAAAACCTTGCTATCAAGAACCTCCACATCCTACTATCGTAGTTTTAGTTCCAGGGATCTAGTAGAGTCGTACTCCAATCACTCTACAACGATTATCACGCCTTAACTAACCTATTCTGGTAGCCTTCCTATTCCTAGCCCTCACTAGGTTATCCTTCAACCTCACTAACTAGTGCGTCGAAATGCCTATGGCAAACACCACAATGGTGTCCCTGGCAAGCTTCGCGTTCAAAATTTTGTGTGTGCAAGTCTAGAAGATCGTCAGTGGCATCATCCTCACAAGATCACTTCCGAATCAACCGTAGTTATTACCATTTACAGCAAGTATCGCATAATACATTAGTATTAGCATCACTGGAAGATTTTGTGGTATTGTTGTAAGGGTTCATCACCAAAGAACTTATGGGGAAAGCGCTAAGATTTAAAAAGGATGAGTTATTAATGCAAGAAAACTGGCCATATAAAGGTTGAGTAGGTGAGTACAAAGAAGAATTTGAAGAAGAATTCAAAAGGTCACATAAAAGTAACATATTAAGTGAGGAATTCTTCAGTTGAAGAGAGAAAGGATGATCAACCACATGAGGATTAGTGAAAGATGGCCAGTGAGAAGCAGGGTTAAATTGGAAAGTGGGTAAATCTCTAACCGACGGTTGAGGCTGTTTGGAGAAAATAAATGGAGAGAGAAGATGATCAAGAGTAGAGAAATTAAACCAAGGGCATGGTCTAGGAGGTTCACAAAGGCTGTGACGTCTTTTGGGTACCATCAAAGTAATTCAAATCACACACTGTTCCTTAAAAAACAATAAGGAAAGATCACTACACTTATTATATATGTGGATGATATGGTGGTTATAGGAAATGACCCAGAAGAAATGATGGTTCTACAAAAGTACTTGTTAAAAGAATTCGAAATGAAAGACTTAGGTTCTTTGAAATATTTTCTTGGAATCAAGTGTCTCAACCTAACAAAGGTATATTTTAATCACAAAGAAAATATGTCTTGAATGTGCAGCAAGAAACTAGTATGTCAACATGTTAACCAACTGATATACCAGTTGAAGAAGGTCTCAAATTATGAGTCAAGACTGATCAAGTACCAGTTGACAAATGGTGATACCAGAGACTTGTGGGAATATTGATGTACTTGTCACATGCCAGATCCTGCCTATGCATTGAGTATAGTCAGCCAATTCATGAATAATCCTAGAGAATAACATATGAATGCACTCATGCGTATTTTAAGATATTTAAAACATGCTTCTAGAAAGGGAATCCTATTTACTAGAAATACGGATTACCAAAATGTGAATGCAAATACTGATGCTGATTAGGCTAGAATAGTGGAAATAGACGATCTACTCCTAGTTATTTCACTTTTATAGATGGTAATCTAGTCACATGGAGAAGCAAACAACAAAACGTTGTGGCACGCTCAAGCGCTAAAGCGAAATTTAGGGGAATGGCACTTGGGATTTGTGAAGCTTTGCAGCTAAGATTTCTCTTGCAAGATTTGGGCTATCAAACAATCCAATTATATTGTGACAATAAAGTAGCATGTGATATTGCTCACAATCCAGTTCAACATGATCGTACAAAACATGTTGAAGTAGATAGATTTTTCATCAAAGAAAAACTAGATGAAAAGATCATTGAGTTGCCCAAGATTCGATCAGAGGATCAATTAGCCAGCATCCTTAACTCTAAACGTATATTTTCACAAATTTTAGAAAAGTTGGGCATGTGTGACATCTACGCACTAACTTGAGGGGAAGTGTTCAGATTTCCTGAATATTTTTGAAATGTTCTTATTTTGTCAGATTTAAGATACTCAAAATATTCTTGATATTCTATAATCTCCTAATTATGTCAATATATTATGTAATCTGTAACTGACATAATCAGAAGATTCAATAGATTGTATACTTCCTATATAAAACCTGTAACCCTTTAGTGAAAATCAATAAATTGGAATACAATTCTTCAAACAAATAGAATTATGTTTTTCTATTTCAAATAAATAGTTTGGGTTGGATAAATTATATTTAATCTCTATAGAAAGAAAAATAAGTTTCTTTTACTCATTGAAAGATTGCAACTGGTTAATAACAACAAATTTCTCCAATTATTTATGAGGAGATGATAATAAAAAGTTTGAATGTACTAATAATTAAAATGGAAAGAAAATAAAAATAAAAAGGTGATTTTGTAAGCAACATAAAAATAAAGAGGTATTATAATAAGATTTGAGATTAGCGTAAATTGAGCTATGATAATTAATAAAAATAATAGATCTTATCATTAAAAGATAGGAAGAACCTTACATACGAAATGTGTCTATGAATTGAAGTGAAATACAAAAGTAGCAACGATTTTTATGCAAAAACGAGCATTTTTGCTTAGTAAACTCATTCTTTTAACAATAGTTGTATTACGAATTTGTCCTTTAGAAGGGGGCAACTTATAAAATGGGTGGGTTCCTAGTGACTTCCCTCGTTTCTATTTGACACTGATTTTAAAACATTGAAGTGTGTACTCAGTAATGGAGACCATTGAAACAAAAAACTGGGGCTACATGCTGGCCCATTAACTAGAATCCAACAAAAGCCTAGTCCAAACCATTGGGCAAATGTGTAGATCCAAAACGACCCAACCCAAGAATTTAAATAAGTGGATTTGTATCAAAATTGGTTAACAATATCTACTTTCAAGTAATACATTCCACCGATTACTGATCAGTGATCACCAACTTGCCAAACCTATAATAGAGTGGACTCACTATAAAAATTATTATCTTTTATTGTAGATATAGAATAAATAAAGATAAAAATAATTAAGCTTAAAGAAGGGTTATCATTGAATACATTAACCTCTAAACATTATCTTATTGGATATTAATTAATTTCAAGTGGGCACTCGCCTTAATGGATCAATCGTTAATTGTCCAGTGTCCACCCTCTCCATCTACAGCTAAATAATAGTCAAGTCGAGGCCCACCCCTATCTTCCATAATAAATTAACCACTCAACCTTATTGAATACTCATTAAAGAAGCTAACCTTTGTAATTGAGGGCAATGCCCATGTGGGTGGACCTTTTAATTCATATTCTTTGAAGGTCGATCATCTTATGTAACTCCTTTACGATGTTAAAATTTAATTCTTTCAGTAGAGCAAATCTAAGCATGACTAAGCAAAGTGGGTCGCATGAAGCAACAACGAAGCAGCTGGACAGGACTGTCTGTGTATCTGTTTTTTTTTTTTTTTCTTTTTTAAAACAATAAATGCTGCAATTATATATATGTGTGTGTGTGTGTGTGTGTGGTTATATATATATATAATTCCTGGAATTATTTTCTCTTTACTACAAATATCATGCATATATTTATTGTAATTTAAATTGACAAAGAACAATACTACTATATATATAGGAAGAGAAGTGGAAGATAATGATCCTTAAAGTTGCAGTGATTAGGAAACAATTAATTAAAGTGGTTTTGATTGATTTAATACAAAGCTAAGGTAGAGGAAGATTTGTGAGAAATAACAATGGAGTTCTTCCAAAATTTGATCATGATATGTTGTTGTTTGGAGGATGAAAATATGATAAGAGATGGTGTACAAGTTTGAAGTTAATTGTAAAGACACATAAATTGACGGCATACAAAACCAATAAAGCTAATTGTATAAAGAAAAGCAGTCTTTCTCTCACGCATTATCCTGAGCACTGATAATGAACAACATCCACCTTCTATCGGAGATCTCCACTACTTTTAGTAGAATTTCTCTACTCGAATGAAACTTCGAGACAAAAACATGCAAATTGCTACAAGGAAACATACCTGTTCACTATCAAAAGAGAAAATAATTTGATAGATGACCTAATTAGATATTGATCTATACATTAACTTTTCTACTTATAATTAAAACGACTTGAGGATCAATCAAATAATACGGAAGGATTATGTTATTGCACTAACAACAATGTAGCTGAGACCATCGAAACATTTTACTGCATACAGAAATTCAGTATATATACAGCTTAAGAACTTCAATTTGCAAGTTGGTCATCCATTTTTGGTTTTTTGCCTCCTAGCTGGTCATTCTCACAGTGGCGGTGATCAGTTTATGGTTTATCCACCGCAAAATATTTTATGAGCCAAATAATAAAAATACTTTTTACGGCGGTATGTAATATATATAAGAAGCTTCATTTAATCTTATATATGCTCTGCCATGCCAATCTCTCAAGATCTCTCCAAACCTAATTTTATTTGATATGCAAAGATCGCCAAATGTTGTTATGGAATTTAACTTAAGAGACAATCTCCTTCATTTTCAGCCTTCGTTAATGAATTTTTAAAATGCAAAACAATTGATTTATCGGATTTAATAAGACAGAATTTAAACCATAATCCCAGAAGAAAAATATGTATGTATATATTTACATTCTATAGCCTTTAACAAGAGTAGTATACCAATTGGTCCTTAAAATTAGGGATTGATTAGTTCGAGACAAAACAAAGTAGCCATAAATGAGAAAATCCAGGAAGATACAAAAGCAATGAAAATTTCTCAGACGGCGCAAGTAATCATACATGCATTGACATCCACCAAAGAGAATTCATCTTGAAATGTTGAAATGGATTTCACGGGCTCAAACCACCAATACCTTTTTCATTGGAAAAGAAGATGATGGCGGAGTTAAAATAAAGAACCCAAAAGCCGGCTAAAACAGCCTTTGAGATCCTAGGTCAACGCACAGCCATCGAAAGAAACACACAATATAATAACACTCAGATGAGTATATCGGTAGAACATCTATGTAAAACAAAACCCAAAAAAGTTTTACAGATTGCATGCCATAACTCCCATTTTAGATAATATAAATATAGCGATTATATAAATCAATAAGCTTAGTAACTTGAAGATCATGAGATCTCCACGGAAGTACATATGAACTTAAAATTAAAACCGAACTAAATTTCCAAAACCCTAAAATCAGCAATGATCAGTGGCGATATTTCATCTATAGACACAACTAATAATATTAGAACGTAACTTAGATAGACTTTCCTGCAAGAGTAGAACTGGTTAACCATTCTGAACCCTAGCTGTGAAGGCACTCATAAGTTCTGGGTACTGAAATATATCACCAGTATTAATTGATTCTGGTCCCACTTGCAGGTTTAGCGGCAGCTCGTTACCATAGGGCATCGCGTGAGATCCAGAGACTTCATTGAAATTCTCTAACTGTTGATGAGGACCACCTTGGAAGTCAAAGTAGAAACCACAATTCTCGTTTCTAAGCCCCCTCTTATATCCATCCAGTGAATGATTAACGGAAACATCAGATAACAGTGCAGCACCAACCGATCCTTCGTTATAATTTGAACTAGCGTTTGAAGAATCATCACATTTCTTCGACAAAGGTTTTGGGAAGAACCCTTGAATGATTTCTTGTAGCAAGCCAGAATCTGAAGGCTCTTGTGGAAAGAATTCTGTGTCATCACTTTGATGAACAACAGTAGTTTTGATAGAGCCCGTGGTGGTGTTATTATAGCCTTGATGGTTTTCATTTAAAGGAAAAGTCCCCAAAGAACCAGAGTAAGTATCGCATAATACATTAGTATTAGCATCACGGCAACTTGTTGTGGTATTGCTACAAGGATTCATCACCAAAGAACCTCCGTGGAAAGCGCTAAGATTTGAAGAAGATGAGTTGTTAATGCATGGAAACTGGTCATATAAAGATTGAGTAGGCGAATACAAAGAAGGATTGGAAGAAGTATTCAAAAGGTCACGTAAAAGTAACATATTGAGCGAGGAATTCTTCTGTTGAGGAGAGAAGTGATGATCGGCCACATGAGGATTAGCGAAAGATGGCCAGTGTGACGCAGGGTTAAATTGGCGAGTGGGTAAATCTCTAACCGACGGCTGAGGCTGTTTGGAGAAATTAAACGGAGAGAGGAGATGATCAGGAGTAGAGAGAGGCTCAGTAGATGGATAAACAAAGTTTGTTCGAGCTTTGTGACCACGCATGGCTCGAGCCGCACAGTCATAGGCACAGGCGGCTTCCTCCGCCGTGTCAAAAGTCCCCAGCCAACGCCTCTCCTTAGACTGAGGGTCCCGTATCTCAGCAGCATAGCGGCCCCACGGCCTGCGGCGAACCCCACGGTACCTCATGGTTCCACCGCTACAATTACCACTTTCTTTCAAAGTCCTTTTGTTGTTGGTGGTGGTGGTAGTAGTAGTAGTTGTGGTAGTTGAGTCGCAGTTTTTCTGGTGATCGGTGATGGTTTCTCTTGGGTTAGATTCAGGTAAATGGGTTATCCCACCAAGTCTCCTAAGTGCCTCCTCCATTTCACTGGTTGAACAAAGAGGACAAACTTAGAAGAAAAAGAAAGGAGAGTGAATAGAATACACAGAGACCGAAACGAAAAGGATTTTGAGAGTGGAAGTGAAAATCTCAGGAGTTGGCACCTGGACTGCGATGGTGGTAGAGGATTTATTTATAGCTAGCTATAATAACTCTGGTGTAGAGACGGGGTTAGAAAGTGACTGATTTATTCATGCGTTATATTGGTGCAACACAAAATTCGAAAAATAAGCTGGTCCAGTATTATTAATCTGACGACTAGGATCATCTACTGGCCCAACCGTCCACAAATTAGAGGGTTGTGATCATTTATTCTCTATAGTAAAACTTTTTGTTTTTTGTTTCTTTAAGAAGAATAAATTATTGGATCTTCTATATCATATTCATTTATGCTATTGCATGCATGGAAGGATGGATGTTATAATAATTTGGTGTCCTTTCTTCCAAATCCCTCTTCTCTCGAGGCAGCTCTTATGGAAGATTTCATTTTACCAGTAAAATTATATTAGCCATAAATACATCATTTCTTCTTATGTTATGTTACATTTTGGACCATTTATTTTTACCAGTTATAACTCTCTCCATCAAAAGTAGTGGAACACTTCTGTTCTAGTTTATACTTTATACGTGCAAGCATCTCCTTGTTACCCCTGATATTAGGAAATCATCTGGTTAGTAATTTACCATTAATTTCTTAACGAAGTTTGATTAGAATCTTTATTAAAAAGCAAAAAAGAACATAACACCTGGAATGGGTCTCCTTCTCCTATTAAGTTTATGTTACTGTAAGTTTGACTTGTGAATTTTAATGATGATAACTGTTCTTTCTGAAACTTTGAGAAATCTTTGGACATGGGTGTGCCAGCTAAGAGCTCTGTTTGCATAGTAATTGCCTTCGGCTATTTCCAAGAGCAATGGGAAAAGGTTACCGAGAGTTGTTTGGCTGGAAATTTTTTGGGGATTTTAATGGAGTAATTATAAGTTTTCATCTCAACCGCCTGTTTATATATCTTGAAAATCTGAAAGAAATCACTACATTTCTATAATTGAATCTGCAATCTACACGTCTCCATCTAACATGTAATAAAGAGTAAGGGATTTCGGGGGAAGAAGATAAGAAAAGCATTGCTTAATATTTCTGGGAAGTTGAAGAGCTTTCTCATTCTCTCTTTCTGAATGATTACACTGGCGGCGCTCAGAAATTGTTTCTCCAACTTTGGTTTGTGTTAATTTCATGGTGGTTTCAGAAAAATTTGAAAGGGTATTAGTGATGGTTAGGGTTTGAAAACCAAGGATTATGATCACATGGAGTTGTCTGATGTAGGGTTTAATAGGGTCTTTTAAGAGATGAGATTTAGCTTCTGGTTCTGTTGGTAGATTGAGACTAAAGTTGTTTGTTGTTGTACCCTTGAGTCAGAATAAAGGAAAAGATTAGGGTTGTCCACTTTCCAAAACCAAACCCCTCTCACGGTCTAATTCTCTATTAATCACAACTCCATCTAATCATACAATTAATTACATCGTTAAACTATTGCCAACCTCTAAAATTTTCAGAAAATAAAATAAGTCACCTTTATCAATAAATGGATTGTATTTGAATTTTGAAACCCTATTTATGTGTCAATATAATAACTTATTTATTGAATTTAATTATCATTTATTGGATAGATAGAGTCAATCAAATTGGTGCTTATTCTTACGTGTGAAGGTTGGTGCGAGAATATATTATTACACTATCAAATTGGTCCAACTCCAACATACAGATTACGTGTGAGGATGATGAATGGATTCATAGATTACATGATGAGCGTTTATACATTGATGGTTGATTTAATCAAAAGTGGGTGGGTGTTGAGGTTAACGAGTAAAGATAAGAAACGTGGGTGTGAAAGGAGTAAATGTAAATGACGGTAGAGTTGAGTTTGGTTTAAAAGATGGCGGAGACGCCAAACAATGAAATGAAAAGATTTTAACGACAAAGAAGAGATTCTGTCAGACCATATTAAAATCAATATATATGGAGTAAACAGCTTTTCACACCCACTTTATGCCCCCCTTTCCCAAATCTATTACTATTTCATTTCTGTATTTTAGGGATATGTCTTCCATATTTTATTGAAAATTAAATCAATATATCACCTTTTTTTTTTAATTAAACATGTTATCTATAATAAATAGGTGTTAGTATTCGATTTAATCGAGTAATAAATTTATAATTTAGCGAATTAGCTTCACCAATTTTTTTTTTTTTTTTGTTTTTTATGATTGGGGTGTCCAGATCAACTTACATGTACTTCAATTAATTCTCTAAAACCCTAATTATCAATCGAATAAAAACCCCAGTAACTATTCTTTTTAATACTCAAGAAAAAACTCAACTTCTTGAATAATATATTCAGAAATCACTATCGAATCACTGAGAAAATTTCTTATACCCCTTTTGTGTTTATTTGTGTGGTTTTATATCATGTTTTTAATTTACTACAAATATCCTCTCTTTTTTCATAAAGTTCAAAGCTTGTTATATTAATATTTTAATACATAAATTGGACATACTATATACATATACAAACCAAAATTCCTTATTATATTAATTAATTCATGGCCGAAACCAAAAAAAATAAAATTGGGAGGACTAAACAATTTTAAATTGAAAACAAAAATATTACTTTTGTTAATATGACGATAACATTAACAAAAATGGAAGAGAAATGGTATAGAATTAAGATAAACGATGTTTATTTCAAACTTAAAAGAAGGTAGTATAGTAAAAAAAGTGTATTCTAAATTTCAAAAGAGTATTAATAATTAGAGGAGTCAAAATTATAATTACTTATTATGAGTATGGGATATTTTTTTATATAAAAATATAAAATATATATAATTAAGAATTTATAATATAAAATTATTTCCTAAAAATTTGACCGGGGCTGGATGCCAAGAGAGCCACCCCTGCTCCCGCCACTAATTAAATTAATTTGATTTATAAGAACAAATTCAAAAATTTGTTAACGCATTAACATATTAAAAAAAAAAAAAAAAAAAAAAAAAAAAAAAAAAAAAAAAAGTGTTAACATTCGGTGTACATTATTTTAAAAACATTCAATGAAAAATGGTAGAAATTACAAATTGATCAAGAAAATAACTATTAAATTTAACTATGCAAAAAAAAATTAAAGTAATTTCCTTTGCATAATTATATGTATATATTAAGGAAAAATTTGTTTTAACTAAAATAATTAATCTTATAAGGGTACCAATAAAAGGTTGAATTGCGTTAAATAAATAAAACCAGAAGAATAAAAGAAAATATTGAAAATTAAAGCAGGTGAAATTTGGCAACGTCGGCAAGCCATCGGTGGTTGGCGACTTGGCGTAGGCAAACCTCGCGTGGCAAGCCAATGGCCACTAACCTATTTCTATTCCCATGTTTACTAGTGGACTGCGATCGTTTATTTTTAGAAATTTTTTTACAAAAAAAAATTATATTTTAACAAAATTATTTTTCATTGTTTAATTTCAGTGAACGTTATTTAATGAATCCATGATACTATCCTTTCCAAAACTTATCTCAAATTTCATATCTTACTTGTACATGTACATTCGACATTGATATTTTAAATAAAGTGATTATGTGTTTAATGTAATAGCAATGCTAGATGACACATTACTTGAGATATAAAATATGAAATAAATATTTGAGATAAGCAATATAATATTTATATTTTTACATTAACAATATTGTTAATGAGTAATGATACATCAAAAACACATTCTCACAAACGTCTCTCACAACTTCGATGTAGTAATTGTTGGCAGTCTCACGACAATTCCACCATACTCAAGGCGCAAAATAATTTTAGTTACAACGAAAAAACGATCGTTCTTTCATAGAAAACGATTGTTCTTTATGAATGAATGATTATGAAATGATCGTTTATCGCAAAAGGAATAATCATTCCTTATGAAAGAACAATCATTCCTTATGTAAGAAATAACCATTCCGGAATGATTATTCTTTCAAGAACAAGGTTGTTCTAAGAAGAAGAAGAAGAAGAAGAAGAAGAATACAACAATAACAACAAGAAGAACGAAATTGAAGAAGAGAATTGATAGGAAAGAAACAAGGTGAGGAACAACCATGGTTGTTCCTCTACGGACAATGTTGTTCCTCTAGGGACAATGTTGTTCCTTCAGGAACAAGTTTGTTCCTTAAAGAACGATCATTCCTTATGAATGAATGATTATTCCTTCATAGGGGACGACCATTTATTCTGAAGGAATAACCATTTGTTTCTCGTAGTGTTTTAATGTTTTGGGTGTGGTGGAAACTAACGTGATAGTGTCAATCTGCTACCACGTTAAAGTTGTAAAAAAATATTGTGAGATTATAGTGTAAACGTAGCATTTTCCTATTGTTAATACCCTTTATTAAGATTGTATATTTATTGACCTCGATACCGTTTCTGATTAATTATAAATGAGATATTATAGTTTCATATTCTTGCAACATAATGCCTATTAATATCACAAATCCACACATCCATGCTATTATTACCTTTGTCTATAACATGCATCACATGATCATACAAGTCAACCGTATATTTTTGTGATAAATTAAGCTTAATTATATCTTAATTGTAGGTTAAAATAGATTAAATATCTCATTAAAAATTACATAATCTTTTTAGTTAAAATATTTTTGAGCTCTTAAAATATGCATTCAATTTTGTTTTTTTATGATTAAAAAAAAAAATGTTGTAGTCATATGATTTTTTAAATATATCAAATAAATTTATGCATATAAGATATTCGTGAATACTTGTTATAAACAAATATCTTTGGCGATATTCTTATATAATTTAACAAGCAAACCAGAAATGTATTATTACTATCATTTATTTATAGTGAAGAAAGAAAATTATTAACGTAGATGGTATAGAAGGGCAACTTTAAGATACTGTAGCATTAGTTGTTTGGTTGTAGTATTATGCAAGTATACGTAATGTCTAATGAAGAAAGTTTAATGATATAAGTGTACGTGTAATGTACGCAGTAGGTTGTCCAGAAGTATAATAATGTTTTTAACGGTTCCCCACTGTTAAAACCAGGCATTCCATCAATGTACACAGTGCTTCAGATATTTGGAAGACAGATTTGTAAAATAGCATATCCCGATCCAATTCTCTTTTGGCAGACCCTTTAGATATGTTTATGTTTTTAACTTCATTAATTTAATAACACCCCCAGCATAATGCTTCCTCCTTATCCATCATCTTAACTAATTCACTTTTGTTTGTTTGAATATATTATTGAAAATAAATAAACAAATATTTGAATCCGATTACACAAGTAAAACGGCGGTTCAACTAAGTGTCAACATCCCGACTTCAAACCCTAAACCTAACAAAAGAAAACCCTATCTTGAATCTCTAATACAAACCGTACTAACTTTTCGAGATCCAAAAATATCCAGGCAACCCTACAGGTCTATGTAACCCTACTGATCTAAATTAACAAAAAAAAAAAACCTTAGAAAAACTCAACAAATTAACATAGCTAAATCTCCTTTTTGACGATGAATATTCAGTAATCAGCATTCTGTGCTACGCGTGGCTTTATCACTGAGAACTCCTTAATTCCTATGTCCATATTTCTGACATTTAGCATGTAGCGATAGTGCCCGGTCACAACCAAGGGGCCTTTCCCATTAACCCCGAAGAAAGTTGATCTTAGTATTCAAGTTTTTGGTACTTTCCCGTCTCTTCTACTATTGTGTCGGCATTGGAAAGCTGGAAAATCTTTGGACGAGACCAGGATCAAAATTCCTGTCGGTCTTGAAACCCTAACCCTAAACCTATATTACCGACTGAACAAATTCATTCTCTCTCATAGAATTCAGAAATTAAAGTCTCTCTCTGCATGCATATGTGGCAATTTGGAAAAATGAAAAAGGTTGTTCTTTTCTTGTCACTGATTAATTAATTATTTTAATTTTAATTTTAAACATCTAATATATCTGATAACCCTAACTTCTGAGAATGTCAAAAAGAGTAATGCAGATGTTTGGTGCCACGGCACAGTCTCTTACCTCAGTGAGTATTGCCCGGAGAGAGGGAAGAAAGTGAGAGCACGCATGTAAAGTGAAGGCAGAAAAAATAAGAGTTGAGAGACAGCGATTGCACATTCACTGATGAGACTGAATAAAGCCTTCTTTATATTTTCCCTTTCTTTAATTTCAGGTTTTTAGCTGCCAATAACAATATAAGGATATGGAGGGCTCAGTTTAAAAAAGAGATTGTGGATTTTATAGTATCATTGTGGAACCTTAAACGAAACTAGAATTAGAGGTGAATAAAAGGTTCCCACTATTACATTTCTGCTAATCAATTGTAACCAGCTACAGCTAATCTAATAGGAATATCTCACATGTCTTCCAATTCTTTCAAATACTTTCTCGAAGTTTGTATAAAATGCCAGCTTTCACTTTTATCTATTTATTTATTCTCTCTCTTGATTTCTAAATTTCATTATTATCTATTTATTCTCACTCTTAATTAGTAAATTTTATGTTACGAGAGCATCTCTATGCAGGACTTAGACTTAAAAATATCTCCAATTGTGTTCTTTATTTTCAAGAATATCTTTCATATAAATAAAGAGTATCTTTATTAATTTTTAAATATAAAATATATAATTTTTATTCAAATCCAATAGACTCTTTAAATTTAACGAAAATACTCTTTATTTTTAAGAAAGAAACTTAATGGGAAAGAGAATTAATAAATAAAATGCATAAGAACTAATAGTTTATTAATTAAAATTATGATAGAGAGTGAAATTTAACTTTCTAAATGTGGAGAGTCAAACTCACTCTCTAATTTATATTTTAAAGATAAAGAGTCTGTTGGACTCTTATTTTTATAGATAGATTCTTTATAATAAAGAGTTTGAGTCATATAAAGAGTCATTTGGAGATACTCTAATACCTCCAAATTCAATTGCTTTTATGCTAAATGAGGAGACCTATTGCTGATGGACAAGTGTTTTAAAACCCGGCCCAGCCTGGCCTGTTGAACTGATTCAATTGGGATTCGAGGCCTTCACCAGGCCGGATTAACAATTTTATTATTCATTAAAAACCCTAAAAATTAGGATGACGATCGGCGAACAATTGAAGACTGGAATGTTGGGGTTTTGAAGAGGATGGTCGATGAGTGGAAAGGTGGCAATATATGTGATTTCTATTTAGTGAATTGACCGAAAATCGCAAAAATAAATCAACAACAACAATGGGTTATTGTCGGTGATTGGCAAGGCGAACGGGGGAGGGGTGAGATGGGTTTTGGTCAGGAGGCTGAGAGGAGCGTTTTCGTAGTGATGAGGAGTGTTGTCGTTGTCGGAAACATACCCTATTTGCCCTAGGTTGTCGACGTCGGAAGTGGTATTTGGGGTGTTTTTGCAAGATTTCAAACCTGTGGGAACTTCTATGTATTTTTTATAAGTGTTTTTGTTGGATTTCAAATCGTTGGACACCGCAAATCAATTAAACCGGTCAACCTGTGACCTGACCACTTTATTGGGTTTCACCTCGAGTTGGTTATTAAAACACTGTGATCGACAAGAGTAGAGATTGATCGCTAACTCAACCATAATCCTTAACTCAGATTTGGACAATGTAAAGTAGACATTAACAAAAAGAATTCAATGTAAACATGGTTTTATAAGCTTGAACGTTTGTGGAATGTCAACTTATTATAATGAATAATGGGCAACAATCACAAACCTTCTTAGTTTTATTGGAAATTTCACTCCGATGGCAACTGTTACCATTTTGATCAAACATAAATGTAATAGAGTTGGCATTTGAGGGTTTGAGTGATTTGTTTTTTAATCATCTTGAGGGAGTTTGATTAAATTGGCAACAGTTTCCATTTGATTGATGATTTTTAATAAAGTCAGAGAGATTAGTGATTTATGTCGAACAAATATGTAATGTTGTAAATTGACATATAAAAGAGAATTACAAATTTGCCTTAAATTTTTTTACATTGTATATGTTATCGTGATTTTGTTTTGGATTATGTAGTCTTAACATGATTATAGTTGTTTTAAGGGATTGTGAGACAAAAAAAAAAAAAAAAAAAAAAAAAAAAAAGCCTGGTACTGTAGTGTAAGATTATTACTTCAATAATGTACATTTATTTCCTCAACATCCGCGCATCCCCGGGTTTTGAAAAGTGGCAGAGCTTGACAATATCATTTCTGAGTTTTAATAGATTAAAGGAAAAATTCTTCAATTTTCTCACAATTAGAATATTATGAATTTCTTAAGGTGATTAAAAAAATGAATTTCATAATTATAAAATAAGAAAAAATAAATTAATTGTTAAATCAAATATAAAGATTGGCGTCTTCCACAATTTTAGAAAAAGGAAAAATTAACTTTGTTATGCCTAAAAAGTCAGGGCTGACGTGAGCTATCGTCAGCAAAGGCCAATCAGAGTTCATGGAGGCTTTGTACCATCTAGATGTTGCCACGTCACGCAAGGATAGAAGAGGTATGGCTTTCGTTAATGCGGCAGGTGAATGTCAGGCTTACGAGTATCTAGGAATTGTCCACCTGCCTAAGCCCTACGCGATTTAAGGATGTCTCTCGTGCAGACAACCAATAGGAAGTGGGTTAGGAATTGTACCACACCTACCAGACTGCAGACTCATGATTATGACCTCGAATCCTCCAATTATAAATAGAAGACTCCTCTCTCATTTACGAGATTGACTTATCTTTAGTCTTAAACAGCATATATCCTCTCTTTCTCTCTCTATATTCTCTCTAGATTGTAATTCAGTTCGCTGCACGCGACCTGACTGTAATCATCCATTAATATAGCTACAGTGGACGTAAGGTTCGCTTTTGAGCATCCGAACCACTTAAAAAACTGCTTCTTATTTATTTTCTCACTGCATATTTTTATATCACGTGTAATTTCTAAACACGCTTACCACTTTGCACGTGTGAGTTGTTGGTGTCAAAATCAAGCATCTACAGGTTGGCTCTACAAGAAGGGCTTGATTTAGTATCTGCTCTTCATCAGAAACCTTTGACTGATAAGTCCTACCCATCAGCAAATGGCTCGCGGTTCGAAACTGAGCGAATCGACCTTGACAATGAGGAAATCCCCCAGGTACAGGATGACATTTCTCCCGAAGTGCCGCCAATCCAATAGAGTATCATAGTGAATATTCCTTCAAGCTCACAGCTCGACCCAACTGTGATAAGTTACCTGGAGAGGTTCCACAATACTCTCCACCAAACGGTTAGCCAAAGACTAGACCGTTTGGATCAAGTCGTACCATCAAAGTCCAATGAAGAGGTGCCATCGCCAAAGATGCCTACGGGTCGTGCAAAAGTGCGAAAAAAGGTGAAAACCCGTATCGCACGCACTGCAGCGCGTAAAAGTAAGAGAAAGCAAGTGGCGAACAGTGGACTAAAGGCTCCGAGGGACTAGAGAACACTGGTCATGCAACGGGTAGAATACCCGTGGCATTGCGACTTGGCGACATGTCGCAGCATGAGTCGTCCCACGCCACATCGCATGGGCACTCCCATAAAAGTGCAAGGCAGAGAGATTTCACCAAAATGATGACCTCGACCATCATCATGCTGGAAACCCCTGTCATCTGTGGGTCGGTTCTGACCACCACGGAGATCGGGAAAACTCCCCGAGCCATTCAATGCCTTCACACAGCCCTAGCCAACATGTGTTAAGGTTCGTCGGAGCTTCCGATCAAGTTGAAGAAGAGATCGATTTGCGGTCTTTCCTCAACTGCAACCGTGAGGGTCAAACCCACGTTGCAAAAAATGATCCCCATGCAGCTCTGCTACCTCAGATTGAGGAATTACAACGAGTTTTGGATCAACTTAAGGCTCAGCAGAATGAGCGTGGGAAAGTCACAGTGGCGTCTCCCTTTTCTCCAGCAATGTTAGCTGCTCCTCTCCCATCGAGATTCAGAATGCTCGGCATACGGGCGTTCGATGGGAATTCAGATCCGCAGGATCACCTTTACGAGTTCAACGACCTCATGGAACTCCACCAAGTCGCTGACTTGGCCAAATGTTGCTGCTTAGCAATAACTCTGACTGCCCATGCCAAGCGCCGGTTAAAATTGCTTCTCTCGGGATCAATAAGCTCATGGCAACAAATGAACTCATTATTTTTTGAGACACTTCCAAGTGAACAGGAAGTTTTCGATGCCGTTGAGCTATCTAAGCAACATATGACAAGAGACGAATGAATCCCTCCAGTCTTACATAGACAAATTCCACAGGGAATTCCACAAAGTGGCTTACACTCTAGAAGAGTCCGTTCAGACTCTCATTATTGTTTAGGTTTGTCCGCAGACTAACTTTTGGAAGGAACTGCAATTCGAGGACAATGTTTCCCTCACTCACTTCTACAACCTCACTGAGAAATATCTACGAATAAAAAATTTTGTGGCCGTTCTTAATCGCCACGACCCTAGTCCTTCGACCAGTGCTTCTAACCGAGGGGAGAATAGTAGAAGGGTTGATCGCAGATAGGATAATGACTTACGATCAGCGGAAAGGAAAGAAGCAGCGATTTGAGCCCAAAAAGTCTTACGCCCATGTTCCTCGTCGCGATCACAACAAAAATCAATACACTCCTTTGAATGCCTCAGTGTCGGCTATTCTGGATAAGTTAGAAGAGGCTAGCCTGCTTAGAGAGCCAAAGCCCATGAAGAATCCCCCCTCAGCTAGGAATAGCAAAAAGTAATGCTGCTATCATCGGGATAATGGGTATCACACCGATGAGTTTCGGGCTCTCAAGCAAGCAATTGAAGACCTAATCAAGCAAGGGCACTTTAAAAAGGAACAGGTGAAGAAGCGTCGTAGTCGCAAGGGTCTTTACTGTGTAGGGATCATCTTTTGAGGCCCACACCTCATGGGGAACTCTCAAGGTGCCCATGAGAGGTATGCTCGGGAAGCTCGTCATGACCCCATGAGTGTGATGAGCACGGCGCCACGACCCGCTAAAGTTCGCAGGGAAGAAGAGATCACCTCTCTAAGAAAGATACAATGCGATTGCATCATCCCTACGAAGATGCACTCATCATAGTGCCTGAAATAGGTCAGTGCGAAGTCCACAAAATGTTGGTGGACAATGGAAGCGCTGTAAACATCCTATTTCAGCAAGCTTTCAAAAAAATGCAATTGGATGAGACAGGCCTAAAGCTTGCCTCCATCTCTCTCTATGGTTTTACTAGGGATCATTTGATTCCTAAGGGAATGATCTCACTCCCGATCACGTTGAGTGAGACCAATGAAATGACCAAAATGACAGAGTTTTTGGTGGTAGACTGTCCGTTCACCTTTAATGGCATTCTGGGATGACCTCTACTGCAAAATTTTAAGGCAGTCACCTCCATCTACCATCTACAAATTAAGTTCCCCACTCCGACAAGGATTAGGAAAATAAAAGGATCTCAACACGAATCTGTGACTGTTACATAAAAGCAGTGCAGATGGCGTGCAAGGGAAAGGGAAGGCCAATAGGCATCCCCAAGCATGCTATGGTGATTAGCAGAATTGAGCCACAGCCTGGCCCAGTAGAGGACAATATGGATCCTTGCATCCAGGAGAGCCTTCATAGTGGGCTAGTTAAGGACGTATCTGAGGTGTCAGTCGATCAAAATGAGCCGATCCGAGTATTGAGAATAGGGAGTAATCTCAACCCCCAGCTTGCCAAAAGCCTAACAAGCTTCCTCAAGGAGAATGTTGATGTTTTTGCATGACTCATGCTGATATGATCGGGATCAGCCTGAATGTTATATGTCCTGCACTCAACATTGATAGTGCAGTCAAGCTGGTTCGCTAAAAGAGAAGAGTCATGGACCCTGAGCGCTATGTTGCCTTGAAAACTGAGGCGGATAAGCTCCTTTTAAATGGGTCTATTCGAGAGGCGCTTTACCCGAGTTGGGTTACCAATCCGATCTTGGTAAAGAAGCCCAATGGCAAATGGTGAACTTGTGTTGACTTCACTGACCTCAACAAAGCCTATCCGAAGGATAAATTTTCCTTGCAAGGATTGACTAGCTCGTTGATGCCACCTCTGGGCATGAGCTTTTAAACTTTATGGATGCCTTCTCGGGATATAATCAGATCCCGATGTACGCACCTGTCGAAGAGCATACCTCGTTTGTTATAGATCGTGGATTGTATTGTTACAAGGTCATGCCCTTCGACCTAAAAAACGCTAGGGCAACTTACCAGCAGCTGGTTAACTGTATGTTTTCCAAGCAAATCAGAAAGTCGATGGAAGTTTTTATTGATGACATGCTGGTCAAGTAGCATGTCACTTCAGATCACATAGTGCATCTCACTGAGATGTTCGACATACTCCAAAGGTACAAGATAAAGCTCAATCCTCTTAAATGCTTATTCGGAGTATCCTTAGGAAAGTTTTTGGGGTATATGGTTAACCAATAGGGAATCGAAATCAATCCTGAGAAGATCTAGGCTCTCATTGATATGAAAAGCCCGACCAACCGAGAAACAGGTTCAGAGCCTAAATGAGCGAATAGTGGCTCTCAGTCGCTTCGTATCGAGAGCAACAGATCATTGTTTGCCATTTTTTAATATACTCAAAGCCAACAAGAAGTTCCAATCGACTCCAGAGTGCAAGCAAGCTTTTCAAAGTATAAAAGAACATCTTAGAAAACCACCTCTCCTATCCAAGCCTCTTCCCAACGAAATTCTACTCCTATACTTGTCCGTCTCTCAGCATGCGGTCAGCGCAGCTCTCATTCGAAAAGAGGGCAGAGTTCAATGGCTAGTGTATTACGCGAGCAAGCAACTGTTGGACACCGAGATGCGATATCCAAAAATGGAGCAATTAGCTCATGCCCTGCTGATCGCCTCCAGGAAGTTGTGACCCTACTTCCATACCCACACAATCCATGTTCTGACCAACTACCCGCTCAGGCAAGTTCTTCAGAAGCCGAAAGCTACGGGTAAGTTAAGAAAATGGGCAATGGAATTGAGTTAGTTCGATCTGCATTATAGACTGAAAGCAACCATCAAAGGGCAGGTTCTTACCGATTTCATTTCGGAATTCTCGTACTAGCCAAATCGAGAATCCGAGCAGTAAGCCAACGGAGTCATCCAGGAAACCGTTTAGAACTTATCGACTCGGAGCCTCTATGTCCATGGTTCCTCGAACAAGAAAAGAGCCAGGCAAGTCTTCTCCTCCTTACTCTTGAAGGGACTCGTAATTATGGAATTCTACGATAAGGCCAAATACGAAGCGTTGCTCGTCGATCTATGATTAGCGAGGGAAATGGGATCGTACACGATTAGTGTTCACATCGACTCCCAACTGGTTGTTAATCAGATCTTGGGAGAATATCAAGCCAGGGAAGAGAACATGATAAGCTATTTGAAGAAAGCTAAGGCCGCACTCGAGCCTTTCAAGCACTTCACGATCAAGCAAATCCCGAGCAGACCGAAGCTATAACAGAATCAATCTCCTGGATCACTCCAATCATTCAGTATCTCCGAGATAGGACTCTGCCCAGTGACAAGACTGAGGCAAAAATCCTGCACACCAAAGTTGCTCATTACACAATCGTCGGAGATTAGTTATACAAGCGAGAGTTTAGCGCCCCTCTCCTCCGATGTGTTACCGATGAAGAAGTAGACTATATTATGAGGGAGATACATGAAGGGATCTACGGTAAGCACACCGCTACACGATCCCTCGCTAATAAAAGTTTGACAAGTGCCAGTGGTTTGTGAATATTCCGCGAGCTCCTTCCCACCAACTGATGACAATGACTAGCCCCTGACCATTCTATATGTGGGGAATTGACCTTATTGGGCCCATACCAGCTAGAAAGGGGGTCATTAAGTATACTGCGGTCGCGATAGACTACTTCACCAAATGGGCCGAGGCTAAGCCTTGGCCGCGATCACTACCAAGAAGTTAAAAAACTTTGTCTTCAAGAATATAGTGTGCCGCTACGAGATTCCTCATACACTCATCTCTGATAATGGGAAGCAGTTTGACAATGAGGAATTCAAGCAATTTTGCGATGAGTTGAGGATCCATAAAAAGTTTGAGCACACACTGAAGGCCAAGCTTGGCACTACCAAGGGCAATTGGGTTTGATGACCTCCTAGAAGTTCTATGGGTATATAGAACAACTCCGAGAACCTCACTTTAGAAACGCCCTTCTCGCTAGCATATGGCTGCGAGGCTATGCTCCTAGTGGAAGTAAAGACTGGTTCACTCCGGAGAGACCTATTCAACGAAACAAGCAATGAAGCACTTCTGCGTACAAATCTGGACCTAGTTGAAGAACATTGCGACAAGGCTTGGTTAAGGAAAACATCCTACTAGCAGTGAGCAAAAAGGTTTTTCAACTCTAAGGTCAGAAGAAGAGACTTTCAAGTCGGCGACCTGGTTATAAAAGAAGTCATTCTCGGTAAAAGGGAACCGAGTGCGGGGGTATTAGGACCTAACTGGGAAGGACCATAATGCATCGCTAAGGTAATACAACCTGGAATGTATCCCCTCAAGAGGCTTAACGGTTTCAAAGTACCATGAGCTTGGAATACTGAGCATCTTCGTCCCTATTACCGGTAATTTTGAACTCGCTCTTAGTTTTTCATTTCTTTTACTAGTAAAGTTTTCCCTGTAATCTTTATGAATAAGATCGTTCTGCTTTATCTTGAATAAATAATTGTCATGTATGATCTTGTTCGTTACGATATTTTCACAAGTTTCCTGGTCAGATATAACGTTAGTCTTGTGAAGTGCTTGAATTATAGAAGTGTTATCACAAATGGTCGAAAATACTCCTTTTATATATATGATTCAAATAAGTACAGTGGGCAGTAGAAAAATGAAAAGAAAGAGGAAGAGTCAAAAGAAAAGTTGTGCAAAAGCAGAAAAAGAGATCAGTGGTCCCTGCCTCCAGGCCCTACCGAAGTGACCTCTGTATCCCCTGGATGGTCGCTGACCATCCAATCAGTTGTTGGGTCCTCAAGGACGTATGCCTTTGGTTGGTCATCCTCTGGAGGAGGCTCTTGTCCCTCTTCCTTTTTGGCATCATCAACTTGGGCCATGGAAGCAAGGATGTCCTAATATTCATTCAAGATGTCGGAGAGGTCCATCCCCGGGTTCCTTGGTCGCAAGCTGTAGATGGCATGTATTGCTAGTTAATGGCTTTCCTCTCGAGTTCAAGATTTTGCCCCTTCATCTGATCAGTTAATGAAGCGACCCACCCTTAGGACAGCTCGAGGTCCATTTCCAGAGCTCTCTTCTGCTTCTCAGAATTTTCCCACGGTCGAGCTCTGTCTTCCTCCACCTTCATGGCATGCTCAGAGTTTACCTTCAACTCCTTCTCTTTCTCGACACACTCTTTGGTAAGTCTAGTCACTGTCCTTTGGAGTTCTTTGTTCTCCTCGCCTTTCTTCTCGAGCTCAGCCTTCTGGAAGTCCACTGTGCGAAGGGCAGAATTTCTCTCTACCAAGTACCGATTCACCTAAATATAAATAGCCTTAGCCTCTGCGTCCAGAGCCGCGAAGTCCTATTTCAGCTTGGTATTCTCTTCCCTCAGCTCGTGGAACCCTCCAGCAGAGTCCAGATTGATCTTTTGTTAGGCTATATGCAAGGCGAGCAAGAATTGCATGAGAAAAGAAACACGAGTTAGCTTTCATTTTCCCGAGAATCATAAAAGTTAGAAAATCCTCGGCAAGAACAAGCTATTTTACTCGACTTTGTAGCTGAAGCGCAGTGGCCACCAGGTTTACAGGTCGGGAAGCCATGAACTCCTCAAAGGCCATAGCCAGTTGGCATTCCAGCAGGGTATACACCACCGGCTGCAGATGCTCTGGGATTTGCCCCATGGATTATAGCACAAGTGTGTCTAACCTTGGAGGAATTGGAATCTCATCGACCCGTTGTTTGCTCGCTCTCCTTTGGACAATCGCGACCTCCCCATCTCCTCTGCACGAGCTCTCGTGGGTCGCGGAGGAGCTTAGCATGCTCCTTGGGGGCACCCCCAAGCGAAAAGCTTGGTAAGGCTGCGATCCCTCGGCCGGCACCCTTAAGCCCTTCGGCTCAGACTCCGATTTCTCCTCAGCCAGTAGCTGCTTCATTTTCTTGGTTTTCTGGCCAATGGTTTTCTGCTTAGCAGTGCGAGTAGCGCGGGCTGAGAAGCTTTCCCATGTCGCTTTATGGGTGTTCGTCTTTTGGCACTAATTTGTATCCCTCATGTGGGGATATCGTCAGGGATCACCTCGGTTGGCTCAGTTAGGGTGACCTGGGGAAATACAAACCCCCTAATCCTCGTCGTCAGCCTTGGAACCCTGGGTGGCATGGTCATTGTACGTCATGACAGCATGTTAGTGAAAAGGTCACCTCAGACAAAAGAAAAGGGTTTCAAGTGTGAGGATACTTACGGACTAAAGGTTCCAGAGATGCTTCCGAATTTAAAAAACCATACTTTCTTAGGTTGGTAGTAGTCACGAGTAGTCTCGCTTCGTGATTCTGCTTGGGTAGATGACCGAATATCACAATTCGGTTAAAATCTGTCAGAGCCGTCAATCTAGTCATCTTATTTCCTGTAAAGAGACAAAAAAAAAAAAGTTCGTTAAAAACAAGAGCTGGAGAAAAAGGAACAATTCGCAAATTGAAGGAAAAGAAAACCTACTAGGCTTCCTAAATTGGCAACGCCATCATACTCAAAAATGAAAAAATTTGGTCTCATAAGCCCCGATGTTACTGGGGTAACCAAATATTCATCCCTCGATCGTAGATCGCTTCGAGAGGTAAAAGAGTCTTTATCCTTACTCTTCTTCAGATAGTAAGCACATGCGAGCTCCAACGCTATCAGCTCGCCAAGGCCATTTTCGCCACATGTGATATACATAGCAACAGCTATCATGTACGCATTAGACGTCAATTGTAATGGCGCGACCTCGAAGTGGTCGAGGATCGATCTAATGAAGAGGTGAAAAGGTATCAACGCCACACATTTAAAGATCTCCTTAAAGATCACAACCATTCCCTTTGGGGGATTCCAAGTTGTATATGTCCTATGCTGGTAGACATCCACGCTAAGCGCATACTGGTTCACTGCTTTTTGTATCTCGTCCCGGGTGGCCACTGATAAGGTGTCTTGCACGGGACCTGCTAGGGCGCCCGACGCCTGTGAGCTCATCCCCTCGGCTACTCTGGTCGCTGAAGTATCCATTACTCCTAAGGTCTGAAAAAGGGGCGACATGCAAAAATAACTTAGTCTCCGTACAGTGTTCCACAAAAGAAACCCTAATGTACCTTCCTTAACCCCTAGAAAAACCGTAAAAACCCTTGGGAATGAATCCCTAAGGATTCATGCCCTAAGTTCTCACTTTTTATAAAGAAAAAAACTCTCTTCTCACCACCGTCTAGAAATACATACCATAAAAGCTTACCAGGCAGTTCATACCCACCATTACTGCAAAAGTCAAGTTATTAACAAAATAATAAAAGAAAGCAAAGGAGAAGTGCTCCTTACCTCTTGATTGCTAGGAACGAACTTCCTGTCGTAGCGGAGAGTATGCATCAACTAGAAGAAGGGCGGACTAGTATTGCGAGAGTTTTGTTTTTTCGCTGAAAATGTGGGTTCTGTGACAAAAGTTGAGGTGAACCTGGGGTTTTATAGGGGGAAAAACGACGATTGGTTTCCCCAAGCAAGCAACGCTTGGGCGGGATACATTTCTCACGATTGATTACGACCATGTGTCATTAATCCGTGAGAAAAAGTAACATTCACGCTTCGTGAATGCCAATTGATGTTTCCCTCCATTGAAGCAACCAAGCGTCAGCGCGGTTACCTCCTCCACATTAAATGCACCCTCATCCGCATTTAATGCTCTGAAAGGGAATGTCGTTTCAGTATGGCTTGCATTTAATGCGCATGGTTGACACTTATTGCGCAATAGACAGGTCTGTCAGAATAAAGATTATTTTATTAACTAGACTAGCTGTCAAGCGCAATGGATAACATCTGAAGAGGTCGCTCGAGTAAAACAATATTCGTCGTGTATCAGTCTCGAGATGATGTGATTCCTTACTTTCGGTAGAAATGTGCTAAGTATTCTCAGGTCGCAAGTTACGAATGAGATTCAAAGTATGTCAGTATGACACTAAGTAGGGTCTAACCCAGGTCGCTGAACCTGGGGGAGAAGGCCGCCTCAGGTTGCTTGTGATATTCAGAGACCTATGTTGCGACCTCCTTATAGTTCGATCAGCTCGATCAAATGTCATTCGGGACAAGTCAAGTCGCAGCATAATCATGAAGTTCTCAAGGTTCAATCCTTAAACCTTAAAAACTGGGAAGCTTCTGTTATGCCTAAAAAGTCAGGGCTGACTTGGGTTCTCGTCAGCAAGGGCCAATCAGAGTTTAGGGAGGCTTTGTGCCGTCTAGACGCTGTCACGTTGCACAAGGACGGAAGAGGTATGGCTCTAGTCAGTGTGGGAGGTGAATGACAGGCTTGTGAGTGGCTATGAATTGTCCACCTGCCCAAGCCCTACGCGATTTAAGGATGTCTCTCGTGCAAACAACCAATAGGAAGCGGGTTAGGAATTGTACCACACCTGTCGGACTACAGACTCATGATTATTACCTTGAATCCTCCAACTATAAATAGAGGGCTCCTCTCTCATTTACGGGATTGACTTATCTTTAGTTTTGAACAGCATAGATCCTCTCTTTCTCTCTCTATATTCTCTCTAGATTGTAATTCAGCTCGCTGCCTGTGACCTGACTGTAATCATCCATTAATATAACTACAGTGGATGTAGGGTTCGCTTTTGAGCATCCGAACCACTTAAAAAACCTCTTCTTATTTATTTTCTCACTGCATATTTTTCTATCACGTGTAATTTTTGAACACGTTTAACACTTTACACGTATAAGTTATTGATGTCAAAATCAATCATCAACAAACTTAATGGAGCCACGCCATTAACAACTAGTTAAAGAAACAACACATTACGATTCTCAAAAAACTCCGATCATGGGCATTCATTGCCACGCGTACTGACTTCTATTGTTGAGATGAAATTGTAAATGCCAATGGTAAGGAAAAGATTTCATAAAGCCAACGTTAGACCCCTCAATTATCAGAAACTACCATAGATACCCCTTAAATATAGTAGTTGACCAATTTTGACCGATGACAGTTATGAATTCACCCTAGTCTATTTCTTCTATACCTAAAATCACAATTATTTAACAAAAAAATTAAAATTAACTTGAAATATTATTATTTTTAACCCCTAAAAGAGTATAATAAATTAGTAATTAATAACGTTATTTCAATGCAGTGTATTCAGTCAATAATAACGTATGTAATTTAAATTTGGCTGGTTGGTAAATTCATTAATATTATCTGATATATTGATATAATTTTTGGAGAGAAATATTTAAATGGGATGGTTTCACCTAGTTCATCATCCTATTGATGTGGTAAATCTATCTTATTAAAATTACTTACGTATATATACTTGATGAATTTCCTTTTTAATAATAACCATTACTATAATTTATTAATAAAAACTTCTAAAATGGATTGTTTTAAAATATTAATCAACTCTAATGGGATAATTTTACTAAGCCAGAATGATGCGTTTGGGTCATCTTATATAAGTTTCTTTTAATTTACACAAAGTGAGTCACTGGACAACCCTTTTGTGAAATTCAAATGTACTACGAGACGTTATTCTTACATGAACTTTTGAATCATGTAAGGCTTAGATTTATTTTCACATAAATCAATAAATTATGATATAATTTAGACTTCATAAATTAATATTCCATTATTGTCAAGTTCTAATTCCTTCCAAGGTCACTGTAGAATTCATATGGTTCAGTACTCCTTATCATAGTAATAATTTTATAGAAATATTCTACATATAAAAGTAGGAGCTGTACGGCAATCTTCCTATACATAGAGAATTTCATGATACATGTATATAGCAAAGAGCGGGACACTTCGGTTGTAAAGATAAGGAAGGATATACAAGTTACGTTAAAGAGATGGATACTTGGAAAGATTTTAATGCGAGAGTGAAGGTTATTAATAGCAGCAATGAAACTTTGCTTGCCTGTGAAGATATATTTATATATGTGCTACTGCTTAACTCAGAGTTGTCTGAGACCAGTCCTGAGCAATTTGTCCCCTAAAACAAATCCACTTTATTATCTCTATGGTCTCTCCTATCATATATTCTCCACCGAAAACCTCTGCCAATAAAAGCCTACTTAATGTAACCAACCCCACCTTCAATTTTTTTCTCCTTCTGGCAAGGCACCCACCCCCTGTTCTCCTAAACCCTAAACCTGATCAATCTTAATGCCAAACCCCCATTTTATGATCCATCATTCTTCCTCTGACACTTGTACTCCTCATCACTCCTATTGTATCTTCATTTACTCAAAACACCCAATTACTGGGGGGATTTGAAGGACACAAAACTTCAACCTTAGTTAAGTTGTTGAGAATTTAATTCACATTATTAAAATATATATATATATATATATATATATGTTCTTTTAGTTGAGTAGATGGGTCGAGTGGGGTCGGGTCCAGTTCTCATAGCATCTGATAACTGATGAGTTAATTTATCCATGTTGGGTTTAAACAATGGAGATGATGACACATTGC
Source organism: Pistacia vera (assembly GCF_008641045.1). NCBI lineage: Eukaryota > Viridiplantae > Streptophyta > Magnoliopsida > Sapindales > Anacardiaceae > Pistacia > Pistacia vera. The sequence continues at coordinate 386,595 of NW_022196722.1, read as the reverse complement.
TTTCATGTGGATCCATTGTCAGGATATTGCCTCTGATAATCCTATACCAATCATGTGACACGTGTATGAGTAATCACTAATCACAGCCTTTGGGCCTTCTGATTTGCAAGCTTTTTTTTTTTTTTTAGACGATCTAGATAGGATTAGGGCACTCGTGCCCTAAATATTGCGGCTGCCCGTGCAGTGGTTGACTTTGTTTAACATAAAACTAAAGTTTTATTTCTTTTTAAGTTTCTCAACTCCTTTTTTGGGTAGACAACACTAAACGATCTCGTCTATCTTTATTACTATCATTTATTGTAATATAAATTACTTATCAATTTAAAAGTTCTGGATTTTTCCCGTTGACGATAAATATACTACCAATGTAGAGCATTGTTGCAACGAGAGAGGAGCTCTTAGTAGGGTTTAATTAATTAAGTTGTACGTGTTATTATTTTTATTTAAAGTCTGTACTAGTTATTTAATGCAATTAATTACATTAATAATGTCGGTAAGTTTACTAACATCTATCCCCAAATATTAATTTCATTTCATTTATAAGGTGTGTAAATCATCTTAAGCTTATAACAAGTTGTAATAAAAGAGTGGATCTTTTTTGTTACCCTTGTTTCCAAAGTTGCTTTTAATCAATTAATTAAAGACAATGATTATTTAGAAGCTTTAAGTCCCACCATCTTCTTTAATCTTTATATATTTTTATCGAAGCTTTTAACAAATTTGTTTTTTGGTTTTTACTTTTAGTTAACAGCTAACTAGAGAAAAGCAAATAGAAATAGTAGGGGTAGAAAAATCCGATTAACCGAACCAGTTAACCGGTTGCTTGAACCGAACATGTTTTCAATTTTAAAAATAAATTGAACCGAAATCGATTCGGTTTCGGTTATGAATCGAACCGAAAATTTGGTTCAGTTAACCGGTTTTTAAATCGGTTAACAAGATTAATGATGGGTTGCCTTTTTGGCCCAATTCGCACACTCCACTTATGGCCCATAAGTTATGGGCTGCCTTTTTGGCCCAATTCCCACACTCCACTTTGGCACTTTTTTTTTTTACTTGAATTAAAGTTATATACTTATATTTATTGTGATTGAATTTGAATTCATATAATTTTAATGGACATCAAATGAAGCTAAATTTAGTTCCAAATGCAAAATCTGCTCCACAACGGGACATAATATATAAATTTACTAGTTTAACATGTTATAATCTTTTAATATTTGAACTTGAATCATGAGAAAAAAGATGAACACAATGGGACAGAATATATAAATCTTCTTCCTTTGCCTGCTATTCTAGATGAAATAAATTAGCAGGATTAGGATCAACCCAAATTAAAGAAATGATACACATTACAAATCATACAAACAAAAGACCAAACTTCTCAACCCAGATGATTAAAACCAAAAAGGAGCCATATTCACATAGCTTTACTATTTTTTTTATTTTTTTTTAATTTCCTTCTTCTCTAACATCTTCACTTTAGCTCCGGACCCTTCAAATGAGAAGCTAGAACTTTATTAAAAAGCTCCTCATCTTTCAGGTCATGCTCTCTAAACGTTCCCTGAAAACTTTTAACATGTCAGAAAATGTTACAGGACATCAAATATCTGAGCCGTGGGCCCTTCTATTCAGTGTTCATTGCAAAGAGATGAGGTCACCAAGAAATACAAAGCAAAGAGCCAAAGAGATGAGGTCACCCACTGGAAACAGACGACGACGTGGAGACTTGGTGAAGGAAGAAGAATGGTGACTGCGACTGGTGATTGCCGACTGTTGAGCAACAAATCGGTGAGCAAAGATCAGCGGCGTGAGCAAAGATCAGTGGCTACTGGTTGAGGCGTGACCGCATGACTCTAGCGTGAGAAGTGAGAACACAAATCTGAGAACTGAGAGTTCGAGAGAGCGTGAGAGACAGACACTCAGTCACTGAGACTCTGAGAGTGTGAGAGACTGAGAGTTACTAAGGTGAGCGTCTGAGTACCGGCACGACTGAGTCTGAGTAGTGAGGTCTGAGATCTGAGTACTAGAGTAGTGGAGGCGTGGAGCTGTCGAGTGAAGACTGAAGTGAGTGTTAGAGTGTTACAGTTAGTGTAGTGACTTAGTGAGTGTTAAGCATTGCAAAATAAAAAACTAAAATATAATTTTTTTAAAAATTTTGGTTCAGAAAACCGGTTCCGGCTAACCGGAATTTATTGTGTCAAAAACCAAAACCGAACCGGATTATCGGTTTTTTTTTTAATATCCGAATCGAAACTGAGCCGAAACCCAAAAAAAATCGGATTTTCGATTCGGTTTGGTTTCCGAGTTTTTTTTTCCACCCTAAGAAATAGAGCTGCAGTCTTGTGTCATGGATCCCACATCAGAAGAAAAATGGGAGAGGCTTGAGTTTATAGGAGGAGCCCTTCCACCCATTGGATTTGCCTTATGAGTGTGAAACTCTCGATCCATGACACTTGTCATGCCTTTCTCAAGCAGAATTTAGATTGTTTAAACAGGCAAGACTTCACCTAGTTATTTTATCTAATTCAGGTCTTGTGACAAGACAATAATTCCCTGCCTTGTGTTTCCCGTATGCCTCCAATATATATTTTTTCCTGAGTTATCCTGAGCACCTCTGATTCTGTTGCATTTACGATTTTAATTAACTTGTTATATTCCAGAGTCATAAATCGACTCAAAGAAACAAAATACAATTTTAATTAACTTCTTTTACTAAAGAGGCCAAATTCAAAATTAATCCAAAATACAATTTGAATCAACTTGTTGTGTTGAAGGGACCGGAGCCAAAACTAATTCAAAATACGATTCTAATTAATTTGCCATTTTGAAGGGTCGAAGCTATAAATTAATCCAAAATATAATTTTAATTAACTTGTTGATTTTATGAGGGGCAAAGCCGCACATATATATACAAAAAGTTAACATTACGTGAATTTCTCTATTGTTAATGAACCACATACAATGTAAACACACACACACACACACACACACACACACACACATATATATATATATATATATATAAAGAATTAACATTAGGCGAATCTTCTTACAACCTTAAATAACACTCTTATAAAAAAAAGAAAAAATTACAGAATGAAGCACCTGTTGGTGATCACCATGTGGTTGTGGTCTCAACGATATTCTTACCTAAACCTTTTGTGTCCTAGGTGGCTTGGTCATAATTGGGCAGGGCAAATAGTGGTGTGGCTATGGCTATTGTGGCGTAGCCGGAACTATGGGCTTTGTTTTCTAGGTTTTTGATGTTTTGTGTTTGGATTTCTTTTATTTTTTTATTTGTCTTTTGTGAGTTTTTCATTGCGGATTTTATGATTTTGTTGGATGAATGGGTTATGTTTGTATTGTGTTGTGAAAAAGAATTTAGATATTTAGAAGTTGTTGATGAATTTGTATTTTGTGTAGTTTAAGGGGGTTAAAATACTTAGTAAATTCGAATTTTTTTTATTTTTTTTGTGGGTATGATAACTGGTGGCCACCAACCACCCTTTGGTCTTTTAACTCTTTAATCCATCCTTCACTCCATGAGTAAAAAGGGGTGATTAATTTTGATTAGGTTGAGATTTTGATTAAATTTTATTAATTTGGGTTAACATTAAAATAAAATGAATAGTTATTGATTTTTTTTATTAATATAGTCAATTTCAACATCTCAAGGCTTTCTCTTCGAATGATCAATCTTTAATTAGTTCTTCAACACGTTGTTCTTTCCAAGCAACTAAAGAAAAAAAATAATAAATTGAAAAAAACACATCTTGTTTATTAAAAATCAGTTCATCTTTCTACCACAAACAACAATGTACAAAGTAAATTCCAAAATCAAACTCTTTAAACCCCAAAAATCACAATCAAGTGATTCAACTAAATCTAAATAACTATATTGGTGAAAAGAAAAAGGGAATAATACTGGCCTATATAGTGACCTATTAAAAAAATGGACATTAACGTCTAACTAATAACTTCTGAAAACTTCAGTATGTATTAACATTAACGGGAAGTTCGATAGTTTCGGAAACCACGGACGGCAAATTGTTGTTTGGCAAATCAACAGGATCACTTCTGTGTCTGTGTGATTGAGTCTATTATCCTATGAATAAAACGTGAAGCTTTGGCAAGTGCCAATATTTTTATGGTTGTTAGCTATCACAATCGAGGAGTACCATTTGAGCCAACCTGACCCGGGTGTTATTAATAAATTTATATCTTAATTAATAGGCCAAGAAGTGACCGATTTGGTGCAGAGAAATGGAGGTGGAGTCGGTACGCCGCCGAATCAGATGATATTTTTGACGACTTGAATATAGGAATTCAAATGTACAGTGTGATCAAGTTAGAAGATCCACATAGTGAAAGAAATTCTTGCGTAAAAAAACCATTCAGTAATTGACACGAAGACAAGGTGAAGAAGTTTTTGGCATGGAGATTATGATTTACAGACAAGAAAATCAAAGAATGTCATTTCGAAAGGTTGGAGGTGATTGATTGACGCAGTGAGGTCTCACTAAAGATTTGTTGAAGCATTAGAGAAAGATCTGTCGTCTTGGATTACAGATCATGATCATCGACTTTATGTTTGACTACTTATTTTATTTGTATCCCTTTGAATTTTGGTTTATGATATCTCTGGAGAAACGGGAGCTGAGATTATTGAATTTTTGTTGTCTGTTGATCAATGGAAGTGTAAAAGCCGATTTTATTGGCTGTATAAAGATTAGACGGGGGTGATGAGATTATGTAGAGGTTTATTACAAGGATATATTATATTAGTAAAGAGAATATCATCTTAAAGATAATTGAAAATATTTAGATAATATATTTAGTTAATTTGAATAAATTGATAAATAATATGTTTTGGTTGAGAAGATAAATTAGTAGATATGTTAAATAGATTATTAAATTGCCTTTATTTTTAAATATTAATATAATTATTTATTATTATTATTTTTTGAATCATTTCTTTTAACCCCTATATTTAAAATTTTACTAAAACACTACAGTCATATAAAACTTTAATTTATAGCAAAATCGCTCCCACAAACCCTAAGCCACTAGCGACAGCCAGCTACCACCGCCGACTGTTGCCGACAGTTGACGGACTGGCGCATGACTAGTTGTATATGGCCAGCCATGCGTCGACAAAGCCAAAAATGGCCATGGATCACAAATCCATGACTAGAAATGGCCTAATATATGGTCATTTCACGACCAAAGATCTGGCTGTGGAACAGCCATAGAAACTCTAGATCTGGTTGTTTCCGACCATGGATTTATGATCCATGGTAGGAAAAGGCCTTATTGATGCACGACTGGCCAGATCTCATTGGTCGTACACCATTACAGCGACTAACGTTGGCGACGGTCTCGGGTGGTTGAGGCTATTTTGTAAACTTTTAAACTTTTTTGTCATTAGGGTAGTGAATTTCTCAAATGTAGGGAGGTTGGATAATTGTTATTTGGTAGACATTTTAGGGCAATTGTGTCCGAAATGGTTTTTAATGAAGAGCAAAATAGGTAGAAAAATCATATTACATCAGTAATGTTTTAATAACATCTCCTAATAAGGTAATAAGATTACTCCCTACGTTATCAACAGTAAATACTATTTCAATAAAAGATTACCGTAATATTTTATTACTTGCAAACCAAGCACAGGAATCTTGTAAAATAAACGAAAATTACCCCAATTATCTTATTTACCCTCGATCCAAACAGCCCCAAAGAGTAATATTTATATACTACTCATAATTGTTGTAAATAACAATTGAAAAACAAAGTTTTTGTTGATGCTTAATTTTGATACCAACGACCTCGCATGTAAAAAGTGTTAAGAAGGTCTTAGAAATTACATGTGTTTAAGTAGGGGATTTGGTTAAAGATCACAATAACATGCAAAGACTTAATATAAAAGAGACAATGAGAATTTTTTTAGTGGTTCGGATGCGTAAAGCGATTTTTATATCTATTGTTTTCTTTTATATGAGTGTTCTTGGTAATTAGTCAAGTTACAAGAGGTCACGAACAACGAACAGAATTACAAGAGCTTGGTATTAAGAGAAAATATTAAGTTAGTCTCTTTCTTGTGGGTTGTTTTTACTATTTGTTTTATTGAATTCAGAGAGTCTAATCCCGATTTTGTGGGGGGAGTCCTCTATTTATAGCCGTTGAGTTTAAGGTAATGATTACAAGTCTGCAAGTGGGTATGTGTCGTGCAAATCCTTCTTTCTGTCCCATTGATTGGTAACTTAGGAAATACCCTTAAATTATATTGGGCTTGAATAGGTGTGCAAATCAAATTCATTCGATTGGGTTGGTGATAACTATATTCTTCTTGTCTTGGGTGACATGACAAATTTTGGGCAGTGCAAAACCTTTCTGAACTCTGATTGATCTTCTCTGATTAAGTTTATATCAGCCTTGATTTTTTAAGCATAACAGTTCGAAAAAGAATATTAAAAAAGTAAAAGGTTTTATACTTAACTAAGAATGGATATAACACTATTAAAGACGGTCAGACTAATATTTAGCTAGAATAAAAATGGTATTTTGACAATTATTTATAATTAATAAATAAATAAATCCATGATAACATAATCAAAATTTAAACGAAACAATACAAAAATAAAAATAAATAAAGGACGGTGCCACGGTGGCCAAGATCTTAGTTTATTTATTTTTAATATTTATATTTTTGCTTGTCTTAATTTTTTTTTTAAATGTTGTTAGTTTCTAATTTATTTATTTTTTGGTTTTCTTTTTAATTTAAGTGCCTGTTTTGTGATCAAAATATAATTTCTATCTTTTTTTTGAGTTTTTTATTTATTTATTTATTTTTATCCCAATTATAAAGAATTTATCCTTCAACTAAATTTACCTTTAATTTCTTCTTTCTATAAACAGTGTTAATACATTCACTCGAAACCCTAATCCCTTACTTTGATATTTTTATATTTTAACATACTTTGATAAAGATGGAATATTGTTGAGAAGTAAAACTAAATTTTTAATGAAGAAAATTTTTCTTTTAAGCAAATATATCACGTAGCGAATAATATAAAATTGTATGCTTGCATTTGCTTATCCATGTTTTCTTTTAATTTGAGTTATATCTTTAATTTTTCTTTATCAATCTCTGAAAAGATCCAATCTCCTCTGCTTGTGTATTACTACAAAAGTTTTTTAGGGTTACAACTACCCATTCTAATGCAAGAACACTTTACCCATATAATATGGATCAATTTTTTTTGAAGATTTTTTTTTTTCAATTCTCAATTTTAATACCTAAATTGTGTTTTAATAATAAAAAACCTTTTTAGGAGTAATCTGATTTTGAAAATTTTGATGTAAAAATAGATTTGTCATGGGATTAAATAAACTACTCTTAGTCTTTAGTTATAAATCACACACTAGCGGACTAGATTGTTAAAAGAGGCCCAAAGGTGCGCATGGCATCCATACAAAACAGGCCGAGTATGCAGTAGCCCTTTGGGTCAGCTATATATGTTTAAGTAGACAGAACCGAAATCCATAAAAACCCATTTAGGAATCCAAATCTAAAGGACGAAATAAAAACCAACATATGATGGCCTTGGTTTATTTTATTTAACCTAGTTTTTCATTCTAACAATTCTGGTTCAGTGAATACCTACTTAAACTGAAATATTTGATCAAGAAAAGCAGAGGCTACACAGAGAAACAAAGTTGGTCAATCAAGAAAAGTAAAAAATGATTGATATATATATAATTATTAATAATGTGCAGCAAAAATAAAACAAACCACTCAAATTTTTTTAAATGAAAATTAATATATATTTAACATTTTAAATTAACTTAATTCAATACAAAAAAGAAGTCTTTATTAAGTTTAAACACTAGCATCAAAATGATTCAAATGATCAAGACTTAAAACACAAACGAGGTCTAAAGTTACATGACATTTGCAGTGAAATTTGATATATAAAAGGTTTAAGACTCCTCATCCCATAGATCTTCAAGGGTCTTGAATGGTCCATGAGGAGAAATAAATTCCTCTTTAGGCATCAACCTATGCTGCTGTATTTGATTAATCTTGTCATAGTCCTCGCCAGTTAGTGCCCACTCAAATATCTCCAGGTTTTCCTTCATCCTCTCCTTATTAAAGCTTTTAACAGCAAAAGTTGCGCCTTGCTCAAATATCCATCAAAGACAAACCTGAGCAAAATAAAAAAAAAAAATTGATGATAAAAATTTATAAATGTCACTTAACAACAAATTGAAAACTATGTAATGGAACCTGAGCAACAGTCTTTCCATGGCCATTTGCAATCTGCTTCAATGCTTCATTCTCCAAAACTCCTTTAGTGCCCCAACTGGACCCTTTAGCTCCTAAAGGAGAGAACGCAGTTACTATAATACCCTTGGCCTTGCAATATTCTCCTAGCTTCCTCTGTTGCCATACGGGGTTCATCTCTACCTAAACAAATTATCATTGAAATGATTATCATTATCTGTACACAAAACGTCGTTATTATTATTATTTTTGAGACAACTCACTTGATTGACGGAAGGAGGGATGGTTGCAAATGAGAGGAAGCTCCTTGGTAGAAAAGTTGCTGACACCAATGGACTTAGTAAGGCCAAGCCTCTGGCACTCTTCCATGGATTCCCAAACACCCTTGTAGTCCATTGGAAGAAGATCCTCTTCAGGTATTGGGTATTGTTTGTCACTGGTTTAGCACTGATGGGCCAGTGAATGAGATAGAGATCAATGTATGCCATCTGAAGATTCCTGCTCACATTTATTACCGACAAACTTGGATTGGTTAGAATTAATTTTGTTTTTAGGATTTGTTTGGGAATGCTTTTTACACCTAAAGAATATATTGGTTTTGATTAAGTAAAAATCATTCCTAAGAGACTTGTGTAAAGATGGGACAACAAGATCACGATGCGCCTCAGTGCACCACAGCTTGGTAGTGATGAATAATTCTTCACGAGAATTAACAAGGCCAAGTTTGAGTGCTTCAGAAATTGCTTCTCCTAGAGCCTTCTCGGACCCGTAGAGTGATGCTGTGTCGAAGTGTCTGTAACCCAGCCTTATGGCTTCCAGGACAGCGAGTTTCATGTCATTTCCATCTACGTTGTCAACCGCCATCCCCAGTCCGATCACTGGCATCTTCCGGTCACTGGTAGAGGAGCTCAGTTTCACTTCTGGGATGTTGATAGCTGCTATCGGTGTAGAGTTTGCCATCCTGTATTTTGATTCTTAGTTTAGATCAAACTCAACCTTCGTTCTCCACATACATATAGCATAGCAATTATTGGCCAGGATTATATACGGCGGCGTGTCCTCCGTGTTTAAAGGCAAATGGTGTTTGTACTCTTCAGGCGGCTCATGATCATGGGCGGACAGGGTTGGCTTACCTCAAATTTATATTAAAAGAAGAAAAAAAAACATTTTTTTTTTCTATGGAAAAATCTTCCATAGAATCTCTCCTTATTTAATTTTTTTTTTTTGGTATTCAGGCCAGTTTACACGTACTTCTTAGTCTTTTGTGACCTTAAAGTTAATAGTCAATTAGCCTCCAATAACTCTAGATGGGCACTTGCCTTGACCCCGCAGGGATCCGGCCCGAATGGGGTGGGGAATCCCAAAAAAATTCAAGGATAGGGCCAAGGATGGTCCTTAGAAAAATCCTTACACCTGGGGACGCGCCAGGGTAGGGGATAGTGCAATCCCTGGCCAGACCCGACCCAGCCCGCCCTGTCCTCGTGGAGCCCCGCCCTGCTTTTTTGAGAATTTAATGTTTTTTTTTTATTTTTTATTTTTTATTTTTTATTTTTTATTTTTTATTTTTTTTTTTTTGTTCCCTTTGCGAGATTGTATATAAAATTAGAGTTTAAATCATGGTTTTAAGTAATGTATCTAAATTTATGATATTTACTTTTATAATATTTTATAATATTTGTATTAAATTTATAGAAAAATTATTTAAATGATAGAGTCTAATAATTAAATATATGTATTATTACTTTGTGAATTATGTATTATGTATTATTTCACAAAATAATAATACATGGCCCAAAATTTTTTTTGATTAGATTATTATAATTTACCAAACCAATATATTATGAGGTTTATGTTGTAATGGATGATTTGAGTATATTATGAGGTTTATGTTGCAGTCTGAAGGATGTTTATATTTTATTGCTTTGAAATCCATGAGCATGTTTCAATTTTTGCCAAGAAATTATTGTTATTCACCATATTCATATCAATTATCAGCGAAATTTTATTTCAGGTATTTATTTTATGAATTTTAGTAGATGAGACTATTTCAATGAAACATTACAATGCCTCAGCAACATAAAGCATCAGAATGTGGATTCTGAATTCCTCTATTTAATACTACATAGAAAATGTGTCTCTAACTTAGTAACAATTAAATTAGTTTATGGTGCTAGTTATGTATTGCTTTTTAAATCTTAATTTAAATGTTATAAGAAATTGTTGATTTTATATTTTCTTACCTTAAATTTAGCCTTTTTAATGAATTAACTACTAAAATTAAGTAGTCAAATATAGTTCTTACTAACGTTCTAGTTTCTCACAATTAAAATAATTTAATATCATTGTTGTGAGAACATGCGGAAAGTTTTGATCTACATGGGGCAAAAATCCCCGCACAAAAAATCCCTGTTCATCAGGTCGGGCCGGGACAGGGATGGGAGTGATTCCGTCCCCATGGGTTGGGGACGGTCATGGGAATAGGTAAAGGGGACGGGGAATGGGGTCCCTGGCCCGCACCCATCCCTACTAATAACTACCCCTTATTAGTAGTTGTGGAGATTCAAACTTAGGATCTCTTGAATAATACATCTAATAGTCTCAAGCGAACCGCTAAGCTCCTTATCCTTTGGAATTCTACTAGTCTTTATTAATTTGACCTTTATGTCCTCCCCCTCTCCCCTAATTTAGTTCATATAATATATCACACATATCACTATTAACTGTGATTTTTAATTCTATGATCTGGCTTCACTGTCATTTCATCCGTACTTATCTTTCTGTCTTTCATCCCTCTATTTAATTAATTACACTAATAAAAGATTCCATGTTGTAACTTGCACCCCTTTTTAATAGAAATAAAAATTAATACTTATATAATTATAAACTAATAACCTACTTAAGAATTACCCTTATCTTTCCCTGATTTTAATAAATTTCAAATGATTATGTTATACTTTTTTCACAAACCTATCATCTAATTAATGATAACGATGTGATATAATTAAAAAATAATAATAAGATTATAATTCAATTTGAATCATTAATGGAACTTTAACCATGACAATCCAGTGTTAAGAGCAAGTAGAATTATTTACTATTTAACTTTTTAAAGAATTTAATCATATAAAACATTACTTTAAAAGTGCATATGATTCAAATTATTTTTCCATTCGGCCCTTGCTTCTTCCCTTCCAATTTTATCACAAATTTTTATAAGACATTAATAATATCAATTGGTAAAAGAAGAATTTGAATTGGAAGCAAATTAGGTCAAGATTTAGGGTTTTTGCTCTCTTTACATTGAAGATGTTTTTTCACGTATTCTTGTGTTTCCTTATAAATTGGGTATTATTTTCAATATATTTGCTCAAGGTTTTGTTTCTCATAGATTTATTCAAGTAGAATAGTATTGTGTTATTGCATTTTTTTTTTCAGCTTCTTGATATTGTATTATTTCCTTTGTTCAAGGTTAATTTGGTGGTTTTTTTTTTAAAGTTTTTGTTAATTGATTGGCAAATAATGGTGGAGCCGAGGAGGCCCTGTCTTGGATCCGCCATTGCTCATGATCATGACTTCCACTACCAAGCCAAATAATGGGATCTCTAAGTGCCTTTAAAAGAGTGAATCCAATGTTAACGTTACATTCATTATTTACCATTTCAACCTTGTTTACATATTTTGGATGTTTGTTTTTCTACCAAACACTTATTAAATTTTAATTTTTAAAATATGATTTGTTTTGCATATGCATTTTATTAATAAATAATTACAACTAAATCTTATCTTTTATGTAACTTTATCAACATCTTCTCTCTTTCTTTGGTTATGTTTTGCGCATTAGCAATAGCATTCCCCACTAGAGTCACCTCTGATGTTAACATTTTCTCACTTATTGAGGTATTGTCAATTGTGGTTACTGGTTATAATGAATCCTGTCACGACTTCAATTGACAAGAAATTTGTCATTTCAATGCAGAAGCGGAATTGGACTTGCACAATGGCAGTTCCAAATAATTTGAATTGGAAACGACCCTGTGAAGGTCGGTTCTGGTTCTATCCGCTGGTTCTGGGCAGAATCATTAGCCATACTCATGCCTAGTGGTTATAATGGATCCTGTCACGACTCCATTTGAAAAGAAATTTGATATTTCAAACAAAAGAAAAATAGAAATAAAATGCATCAAGTATAAATAGTACATGGAAAATGATATAATAAATCAAGAAAAACAATCTCAAACTCCAGTGAGTTTGGCGGGGTCACTATTAGCCCCTTGTAAATGAAACCTTATCAATTAATTTAGAAAAGAAACCAAAGTGGACAGTTATACATATTTTTTCATTACTTTGGCAGCTCAAAAAGTTCCTTCACTGTCCGCCTTGTTCCTTGTTGCCTATTGAACTCTTGCGTGACGGTAGTTTCTATATAATGGAGGGTGTGCTTCATCAACCAACTCCTCAATTGGACCAATCACAGTGTCCTTGTTAGGTCCATAAAACATTGCCAATGTCATTCTTCGTTGCGCTTTGTTGTTCACTGCTCGGTGGTGCACACTCTTATACCTTCCATTACTCAATACCTACATACACAGAATTAAAATCATCCAATATATCCTACTTACGCCAAGTTTTTTAACTAATTCCAACCACTTTACATAAGAAAAAAGAAAGAAAACGAAACATAACTTTGAGAATGTGTATACATGATAAATCGTCATCTATTATTTGATGTGTTTATTTAATAATTGATTGGATATATGTATACAATCATAGAGAAACCTTTTCCTATTAATGCATTTAATTAATCAAAAGCATAATTGTACATATGTGCACTGATATTAAAGAAATCTTTTTCTATTAGAGTTAAAAGACATAATCCTCTCAAAGATATAATATAAAAACAAAAATTTTCTTGTAATTTTTGAAATAACAAAATCTCATTTTGTTAATGAATTGTTAGTGAGTCATTAAAATTTACATTGTATCAATTACTAAATTTTTCTCTTACTATTTATTTTAACATCAAAAGTTAACGGTAAGGAGATTTTTGTTATTTCTAAAACCAAGGGGATATTCATTATTTTGTCACGCTTTAATGCGTTTAATTATCAATTGATGTCGTGAGAAAAATAATTTAAAAGAATAATCATGTTACAACTTACAGGCTAACCTTATCCCCCAATTATTGAAGTTGACCAAGATTATTATATATGGACTAATTATACTATGAATTGATAATCATTATCAATATGAGTAAGATGAGAAGGACGTCCTCCTAATGCGTGAAATTTCTAATAACCAAATTCAAGATGACAGTTAATAGCTAGGTTATCAAGTTAGGTGTCCGCAATACAAGTAGTGATGCTCACTTGGATTTGATCACCCAAATTTGAACGAAATAGAGACAACAATAGGAACAAAATATAATAGTAAAACAAATCAAACAGTAAACAAAGAAAATAATGCATGCGATTTACCCTGGTTCACCCAATATGGGCTACGTCTAGCTGAGTCAATATTATTGCAATATACTTCACCTCTCTCGTTTACAATAAATGACTTGCCCTATGATTTGCTATCACACCCATAACAAGAGAAAAATATGTTTATATACTAGGTTTAAGAGATTAAAAACCTAGTTTTACAAGGATTCCTATTCCTAAGCTCAACTCAATAAGGAATTAGTAACTTAAAAGAAATCCTACAGCGGTTATATATGGAAAAGCCCAAAACCGCCTACGAGCTTGCGAGCGCTGCCCCCGTGACCCCCGCCCGCTCACCGGGGAGCGGGGAACCCGCCCCCGAATGCGTCTTCGTTACCCATTAGTGCTGAAGTAGTCGACAACTCCAACAAGATTGACGACAAATGCATTAGGAACAGGATCAACAGCCACCCATTTCCCATCTTTAATCACTTGGAGACCACTAACTCCTTCAGATTGCCAAAGAATGGTGACTGCATTTAAAATCTGTGTGAGCACCAAGTCCCAAGGTGAACTCAGGCTCAGGACATGGTGGATAGTAATTTGCTTGTGCTTTAAGACCAGGCTTGACGCCAAGCCTCTTTTGCAAGTATTCCTTTTCAAGCCCCAACCCTTGGGATATTAAGCTCAGAAGCCTATTCATTAGTGCACCAATCTCCTTTGCGTACTCACCAAACACCTCTCTGTACAAATCCAATGAACAAATCAATGTACCACACAACACAAACTCTACTCTCTATACTTAAAAATAATAAGCTGCACTGAAAGGTAAAGAACAATTATTTTAAATACCGATACTGTGGTGGATTTTCTGGTAAAAGATGGCTCAGATCTTCCGTAGGATGCCATGGATGAGAGAAGGATTGACTCCACATATTAACTTTCTCTTCGCCTTGGGTGTTGGGGTAGTAGTTAACAAGTTTTACCTGCTTGGTAAAATTTGTGGTAAAGAATTGCTTTCTTTCTTCAAAAGGCAATTCAAAGAAGTGGGTAATGACAGTCATCATTCTATTGCATAATTCCTGGGGGACTCCATGGTTGATAATCTGGAAGAAGCCATATTCCTCACAAGCTCGCGATATTTTCTCTACCAATGAAGAGGGGAAATCACCATTTTCACTGGCATGAATTTGATCGTTCAAGTCGATGATGGGAATTGAGGTCAAAGTGGAAACTTGAGATATGTGCGGTCTTTTGTCATCAGGGAGAATGAAATTGGAACAGAAAGGGGAGTGGTGTTGCTGTTGCAGGTAAACTGGAAGGGTGCTGTCTCCATGAAAACTAAAAGGAAACAAAGGGCTGATAAGAGATCGGCTTTAAGAAGTTGAAACAATTTATGGGAATTGAAAACCTGTTTACAAATAATAGATGAAATAGTTGACGAAATGCTATGTAATTCCAACTATTCTCTCTCGTTTACTTAGAAAACAATACACATAGGTGCAGAAAATCTTGGATATAAAAAGTGTATACATCTAAGCAATTTTTTTTTTTTTTTAATTCTCTCTTGTTATAATATCGAGTTGCCTTTATATACAATTTCCATCAATAAATAATATTAAAGTGTATTGTAGTTTTATAGGCCCAAATACACGTACTCATCCAAACTTTAGCCTATCTACAAGCTAGTACCTCAGTTTGAAAAACGATCCACGTTCCATCCTTTGTTAATCACCGTTAGTGAATTTTGGCATTTGACAAGCTGCAAACAGGGGTTTTATCGAGCCGAGCCGTGGTTTGAGGAGCTCGAGCTTGATAGAAAAAATTGGGTTTGAGCTAAAAAAAAAAAAATTCAAAATTCTTATACAACCAAATTTGGCATGGTCATTTGCCGGCGATTAAGGCTAGATCTGGCTTGGTTTCTTGCCAATGATTCAGGCTAGATCTGTCTTGGTCTCTCGCCGACAACTAAGGCCTATATTTGGCCTTTTGCTAGTGAAGGTGCATGGCTTATAATCACCGATGAAGTGAAGACCTGATTTAGATAAACCTCATTTTGGGGGGAAACCCGTAAACCACCCGGCTTGGCCTTAGTCATGACCAGCAGTTCGTGGATGGTTGTAGGATTTTTTTTTTTTTTTTGTAATGTAAGAAATGGAGATTTTGGTTAAGGTTTATATATGTGGAGAGAGAAAATGAGTTTTTTTAGTTTTTAGTTTTCATTATATTTTCTAGATAAAATGACAAAAAAACCTTTTGACCGATAATTTTAACGATTGAAATTGAAAATCGGGTGTAACGTTGATGGTTTTTAAAACTGAGGGTACTAACCTGTTAGTAGGCCAAACTTTTGATGGGTAGTATTTCGGCCTAATTTATATAAGAATGGGACATCACAACAAACAAAGAATTATTTAATAGATGAATAGCTTAGGAAAACAAAAGATAACGCAATGGGGTGGGGATAAGTCGGTCCAACATTTTAAAATGCCCAACCACTAAAATAAAATGCATGAAATTTAAACAGAAGACAAATGAGGATTGCCGACGATCACACATAGAAAATTATATAATAAATCAAGAAAAACAGTATTTTAGAAGATCCACCAATCATAGATAAGAAGACCACACCAATTAATTCCAGTGAGTTTTGACGGAGTCATTATTAGCTTCCAGATCGAAAACAGAGAAACCAAAGTGAATAGTTATAGTGTAGTACATAGTTTTTCATTTTTTAGGCAGCTCAAACACTTCCTTCACCATCCGCCTTGTTCCTCGTTGCCTGTCGAATTCTTCTCTCAACTCTGAAAATCGGTAATTTCTGTAAACTGGAGGGTGTGCTTCATCAACCAACTCCTGAATTGGACCAATCACAGCGTCCATGCTAGGTCCATAAAACATTGCCAATGAAATTCTTTTCACTTTGTTGGTCACAGCTCTATGCTGTACACTCTTATACCTTCCATTACTCAAAACCTACATTCAGAGAATTAACATAATCCAATTTATGGTACTTGTACCAAGTTAGTACATTTAAAAAAGCAAAACATGACTTTTAAATGTGGTCTGGCTGTTTTTCATAACTTTGAGACACAACCTTGAAAAAACTTTTCCAGAGGTTCATATTCACAATCAAAATCACCATCATCTATCTTTATTTTACGATTAATAGAGAAATCTTTTTATATTAATCAATTTCATTATATGTATTTAATTAATCAATTGATGTGATACAATATATAATGTACAAGAATAATTATGTTAAAAGCTAAATTGGGTCAAATGTATTTAACTAATCAATTGAAATGATGCAATATATAACGTAGAAGAATAAACATGTTACAAGCTTAAGCTAACCTTATCCCAATTGATTAAGATAAACTAATGATTTATTTTTATTTTTTATGAGAAGTGAAATTTCTAACAACCAAATTCAAGACGAGAGCTGACTCACCTGGATTTGATCACCCAGATTGATGACAAAGGCATTAGGAACAGGATCAACAGCAACCCATTTCCCATTTTTAATCACTTGGAGACCACTAACTCCTTCAGATTGGCAAAGAATTGTGAGTGCATCTACGTCTGTGTGAGAACCCAGTCCCAAGGTCAACTCTGGCTCAGGACATGGTGGATAGTAATTTGCCTGTAGTTTAAGACTAGGATTCTCACCAAGCCTCTTTTGCAAGCATTCCTTCTCAAGCCCCAAACTTTGTGATATTAAGCTCAGAAGCCTATTCATTAGTGCTCCAATCTCCTTCGCGTACTCACCAAACACTTCTCTGTACCAATCCAATGAACAAATCAATACACCACTCTAGAGCTTGAACTAATAAGCTGATCTGAAAGGTAGAGTACTATAATAAATTTAATTTAAATACCGATACTGAGGTGGATTTTCTGGTAAAAGATGGCTCAAATCTTCTATGGGATGCCCTGGATGAGAGAAGGATTGACTCCACGTATTAACCTTCTCTTGGCCATGGGTGTTGAGGTAGTAGTTGAAAAGCTTTACCTGCTTGGTAAAATCTGTCGTAAAGAATTGCTTTTTTTGTTCAAAAGGCAATTCAAAGAAGTGGGTACTGACAGTCATCATTTTATTACATAATTCTTGGGGGACTCCATGGTTGATAATCTGGAAGAAGCCATATTCCTCACAGGCTCGCGATATTTTCTCCACTAATAGAGAGGGGAAATCACCATTTTCACTGGCATGAATTTGGTCATTCAAGTCGATGATGGGAATTGAGTTCAAAGTGGAAACTTGAGATATGTGCGGTCTTTTGTCCTCAGGGAGAATGAAATTGGGAGGAAGACAAAGAGGAGTGGTGCTGCAGGTAAACTGGAAGGGTGCTGTCTCCATGAAAACTGGGACGAAACCAAAGGGCTGATAAAAGATTGGCTTTAGAAGAAGATGACAATTCAAGAAGAAGTCGAAACAATTTATGGGAATACTAACTCTGAACAAACGATTGATGAAATAGTTGACGTTTAGAAAACTAAGAAACTATATTGTTGACCAAATGCCGTAAAAAAACAATATACGTAGGTGGAGAAAATCTTGGATACTCAATAAATAATAACTAATTCAATATTTAATATTAAAGTTTAGGGTAATTTATATACAGATGGATCATATGAAAAAAAAATTTAATTATTTAATAGATGAATAAAGAGAAAATAGCTTAATTAGAAAGACAAAAGATAATCCCAATGGGAGGAGGATTGATTAATCAGTTGGTCCATCATTCTGATATCGTCACATTGCCCAACCACTGGGATGTTCCGTGCTCCATACAAAAGATGGCCCAAATGTTTACGATAATACTACCAAATAGCTATGGGTGATGCTACGCTAATAAACGAATCTCATAAACTTTTTCTTATAAACCTAACATGGCACTGAGTTGACATTATCACGTCAACTTATGGTTTTGACTAGACATGAATGACCATTTTTTAGGGATGAACGACCGTTCATCGTATAAGAAATGATCATTCCTTAAAAATGAACGACCGTTCATCATATAAGGAACGACTATTCCATGAGATTGTATAAGAAATGATCATTCTTTAAAAATGAACGACCGTTCATCGTATAAGGAATGATCATTCCTTAAAAATGAACGACCGTTCATCGTATAAGGAACGATCATTCCATGAGAAAGGAATGGTCGTTTCTTAGGAAAGATGGTCATTCCATCATAGAATGGTCGTTCCTCCAGGTGGAATGGTCGTTTCTCATCCAAGGAACAACCATTCCTCGAACGACTATTCCTCATCCAAGGAATGATCATTTCTCATCCAAGGAACGATCGTTCCTCCATTCATAATGGCTGTTTCCTATGAAGAAACGACATTTTCTTAGTTCTAGTCAAAATCATTCTATGACAGTTCTTGTGGGGGCTGCCAACTCAAGTGTCACGTGAAGTTTGTGAGAGAAAGTTTCTGGGCCTATCTTTATTCAATACCTATTGCTTGAACCATTTTCTCTTGGAAATATTTAATAAATAGTGTATACTTGAATTTGATTCTCTCAATTTTACATCAAATGAAGTCAAGACATTCTACAAAACATTTTCTTTATGGTGCATTTGGATCG
Source organism: Pistacia vera (assembly GCF_008641045.1). NCBI lineage: Eukaryota > Viridiplantae > Streptophyta > Magnoliopsida > Sapindales > Anacardiaceae > Pistacia > Pistacia vera. The sequence continues at coordinate 367,286 of NW_022196722.1, read as the reverse complement.
GGGGTATATAAGATAACGAGGGTAATCTTCGTTTATTTTGTAAGATTCTGATGTTTGGTTTACAAGCAATAAAATATTATGAGAATCTTTTATTGCAAATAGTGTTTATTGTTGGTAATGTGGGGGGTAATCCGATACCCTCCCCACCGGGATCAAAACATTACTGGGTAATCTTTTTTTTACCTATTGTTTCTCTTAATTCAATATCATTTCGGACACAATTGCCCTCAAATGTCTACCAATTAACAATTACCCAACCCCCCTATATTTGAGAAATTAGCTTAAACACCCTAATTACAAAAAAGTTTAAAACTTAACAAAATACCTTCAGCCACCCAAGACCATAGTCGGCCGTCGACGTCAATCGTTGTAATGGTGCATGACCCACAGGATATGGCCAATCGTGCACTGGTAAGGCCTTTTCTAGCCATGGATCTGGCATTTTTATGGTCGTTTCATGACCAAAAATCTGGCCTTTTCATGGGCAGATATGTGGTCGTTTCACAGCCACATCTTTGGCCATGAAATGGTCATAGATCTAGTCGTGAAACGGCCATGAATTTCTGATCCATGTCCAGAAATGGCTTTGCCGACGCACGGTCGGTCATATACGGCCAATCGTGTGCCATTCCGTCGACCGTCGACGGCGACTGACAATGGTGGCTGGCTGCCGGCAATGGCTTGGGGTGGGTGGAGGGTGAGTTTGCTACAAATTAAAGTTTTATATGGCTGAGGTGTTTTAGCAAAATTTCAAATGTAAGGGGTAAAAAAATGATTCAAAAATAATAATAAAAAATACTATTATATTAATATTTAAAAAAAAAGGTAATGTAGTAATCCATATAATATGTCCACCCATTTATCCTCCCAACCAAATATATTATTTACAAATTTATTCGAACCAACCAAACACATTCTTTTAAACATTCCTAGTAATCTTTAAGATGATCTATCTTTCCATTAATATAACATCCTCCTATAATAAAATATTATATGATCTAAACGCCATTGAAGGATAGATTTTATCCTCTTTAAGACAATGTCCTATTAGAAAACAAAGTCAAAATGATGACGGTCTAACTTCCAGAATATAATAATTCATTGGTTCCATAAGGATCTGCTTGGGAGTTTTATGGTAGCGGTTATGAGGGTAAACCATCATAGCAGTTTTGAGGGTAAACCACCGTAGCGGTTTTGAGGGGTTTTTAGTAGCGGTTTTTAAAACACCCAACCTATACTTAGGAGTTTATTTTCCAACGGTTCTAACAGTTTTTTTAAATAATAAATTTACATAAATACCCCTAAAGTTAAAACACTCTCTCTTTTGCTTAATTAACTTTGATAGATATAGATAATGCCTACGTTATTTGTTTTACTCCAACTCCTCCATGAAGCTCTTAATTTTGCTTAATCAACACAGCAAACACTCTCTTTTGCTTAATTAATTTTTTTCTCTACTTTTGACACGTATATTTGTAGCTGTGTTTCTGGTTGTTGTTGTGTCAGCTCTCAACAACTACATACAAGAAACTCAATTTGATAAGCTATCAAAAATAAGTAAAAATATCAAAGTTGAAGTTATTGTGCAGCAAAGGGATTCGTGTGCAGCAACAAGAGATTTGTGTGCTAGAGAGAAGTCAACAGCAGCAAGAGATTTGTGTGTAGCAAAGGGAGTGAAAAGGGGTTTTTTTGAGATAAAATTTATAAACCAGCCAAAACACTCCGATTTGAGGTGTTTTATAAACCCCTCAAAAATACACTACACTGGTTTTTGGGGGTTTTTAAACCAGTCAAAACTAGCCCATTAAAAATCTAGTAAGTGAGGGTTTTTAAACACCTCAAAACCAGTCCAATTAAAAACCCCCAAAACCAGTGAAAAAAAAACTCCCAAGCAGACCCTAAGGGTGCGTTCGAACCTTAGAACCGCTATAGAACAAAGATTCTCTAGTATAATAGGAGTAATATACTTTAAATAAAAATCTGTGTCTCAACATTTTAAGATTCACCCTTTGTTTATATTGAAAAATAAGTAAGGATAAACTCCCATTGAATTAACTAAACAAACTAAAAACTTCAATTTTATTTAATTGCAATAAAACCAACATAATACATATGTATTTTGAAATACTTAATAAAATTAGAACATTTCCTCTTCCCAGATATGAGATATCCTCCAACACTCTGAGAAACTTATTGACACTTCCTGCCAGCCATCCAGTCTCATCTTCTTGCTGCCTGTTTGCTAAAGTTACATGGCATTTGCAGTGAAATTTGATATATAAAAGGTTAAGACTCCTCATCCCATAGATCTTCAAGGGTCCTAAATGGTCCATGAGGAGAAACAAAATCCTCTTGAGATATCAACCTATGCTGTTGTATTTGATTAATCTTGTCATAGTCCTCACCACTTAGTGCCCAGTTAAAGATCTCCAGGTTCTCCTTCATCCTCTCCTTATTGAAGCTCTTGACAACAAAAGTCGCGCCTTGCTCAAATATCCATCTAAGACAAACCTGCCCAAGTAAATTTTAGTCTCGTCAACACAGCAATAATTGATGATAAAGATTTATAGATGTCACTTAACATACATTTTTTTTATTAAAAAAAAAAGGACCTCTTCTCGTTCTAGTACAGGTGAGAACAATTCCAATAGCAGTAAGAGTACTTAAACAAGCCTAAAAAATTTAACCAATTGAACTAACTAGTTAAAAGAAAAAAAAGAAAAAAAACTTCGCTCCGATTATAAATGAAAACTATTTAATGGAACCTGAGCAACAGTCTTTCCATGGGCATTTGCAATCTGTTTCAATGCTTCATCCTCCAAAACTCGATTAGTGCCCCAACTGGCCCCTTTAGCTCCCAAAGGGGAATAGGCAGTTATTATTATATTGTTGGCCTTGCAATATTCTATGAGCTTCCTCTGTTGCCATACGAGGTTCATCTCCACCTAAACAAATTATCAAATTCAAATGACTATTATTATCTGTACAGAAAATGTGGTAAAAAAGAAGAAAATTTGAGAAAACTCACTTGATTGACTGAAGGAGGGATGGTAGCCAAGGAGAGTATGGTCTCAAGCTTCTTGCTAGAAAAGTTGCTGACACCAATGGACTTAGTGAGGCCAAGCCTCTGGCACTCTTCCATGGATTCCCAAACAGCTTTGTAGTCCATTGGTAGAAGATCCTCTTCAGGTATTGGGTGTTTCTTGTCACTTGGTTTCGCACTAATGGGCCAGTGAATGAGATAGAGGTCAACGTATGCCATCTGAAGATTCCTGCTCATATATCACCAACAAACTTAGATTGATTAGAATTGGAGTGTTAAATAACCATTGTTTTGTTCTACTTCTTCCTCTTTTTGATGATTTGAATTTCAGTGGTGTTTATTCTCCCTTTGGGAATGCTTTTGACGCCGTAAAATTTTTTTCTTTCATTAACAGCCAAAAATATTTCCAATAAAAGCACCTCCAAAATGTAACATTAGCCTCAATCATCATTAACCTAGATAAGTGATGATGCTGGAAGATATATGTGGGTATCCTGTCTCCATAAACATTGCTATTAAGCCGGCAATATTGATTATTGAACAATAACACCGACCAGTTAATAAGAAATCTCAAATTTATCTAGGCTTTTTGCGTCCTTTTCTCCTCTCTAGAGCTTTCATAAACGTCAAAAATGTGAGTCCCACTTTTTGTTTTCCTCTGTTTTTTTATCACCTGTATTCTAGAGAATTCTAAAGTGGAATCATACGAGTAAATAATATCTCTAGGATTACACTTTAATTTCGAAAGCAATAACCAAAACATTTACTAAGCATGGATTATATGCTTGAATCACAAATAAGAAATCATAAATATGAGCTAAGAATATGTGTGTAACAACTCTTAATTTGCGATTATATATGCGCTTTGATTAAGTAAAAATCATACCTAAGAGACTTGTGTAAAGATGGGATAACAAGATCACGATGAGCCTCTGTGCTCCAAAGCTTGGTAGTGATGAATAGTTCTTCACGAGAATTAACTAGGCCAAGTTTAAGTGCTTCAGAAATTGCTTCTCCTAGAGCCTTCTCGGACCCGTAGAGTGAAGCTGTGTCGAAGTGTCTGTAGCCGAGCTTGATGGCTTCTAGGACAGCAAGTTTCATGGCTTTTTCATCAAGGTTGTCAGCTGCCGTCCCTAGTCCGATTACTGGCATCTTCCGGTCAGTGGTGGACGAACTCAGTTTCACTTCTGGGATGTTGTAAGCTGCTACAGGTGTAGAGTTTGCCATCTGATTTTGATAATTTGAATCTTAGCTCCAGCTCAACCTTCTCCAAATATATAGCAGGAGAATACGGTGTCGTGTCGATCTCAGGCAAATGGTATTTGTTTTCTGACGTGGCTCATGATCTAAGTGCTTGCGTTACAATTACAAAGATCGAATCCAATTCTTCAAAGGCTACTATCACATTCATTATTTACCATTTTAACCTTATTACCTATTTTATTTAGAATATAAGGTTTTTTTTTTTTTTTTTTTTTTTTTTTTAATTTAGATTCTGTTCTCGTTTAATCTTAATATCTTTAAGGAAAATGATTTGTTTATTTTCCAAAATAATCAAATCTAAATAAAAGTATTCGTACATCTATTTTATTAATTTGTCCTTATATTTATAAAAGTATTTATAGTCTATAGTTATATCAATACACTACTCCTTGATTTTAGGAATTCTATTAATTGACCAACAATTCTAGATTAATATTATAATAGGTTACAAATTCGGCAACCATCATGAAGATTTGTTTTATTATTTTAAAAAATTCCAAAATTTAATTCAGTCAAATTACATTATTTACTCATTATACTAGTCAGCGAAAGTACAATTCTACTATTAGGAAAAAGGAAATCTCACTATTCACACGGTTTATTTGAATATGTAGAGAAATAAATTTCATATTTAATTCATCGTATTTTATCAATATAATATTTTCTCCCTCCAAATTTTGTTGCTTTGATATACGATATTTGAATTTGTATTTTAATTCTTCCTAAGAACGATTATGATATTGACATGGTTTCAAAATATACAAAAATTAATTGTCGGTGAAAATTATTAAACCTTTTTTAACAAGGAATTTGACAAGTTTTTTTTATATTGTTTTCACATCTTTTTAGAACCATTATCAAAGTCCTTAAAAAAAAAAAAAAAAAAAAAAAACTCATTCTTTTAACCAAAGAACATAGAAAAAAAAATGAAACAAATATAAAATGTTACGTTTCGGTTTTTACCTTTTAATTTCTTGATTATATATATAACTTCTCTATAGTGATACTCTATAAAGGAATAACCTCCATATAGTCATAAAAAATACTGATATTAACTTGAGTTAGTTATAAATAAGAATAAATTTTACATTGTAATAAGTTATAGTTTTTCTAAGTCTCGTCTTAAGGAACTTGTCTCTACATAATAATAATTATATGTTTATTATAAAAATATATATATTATATTACATTAAATGTTTAAGATGAAATAAAATATTTATTTAAAGTTTTTTAGACAATGATTTAAACTTTAGAGTTGTTATTATATCTTTTATCTTGCAGGTATGTAATAAGTCGTCAATATAGATACCTTCTTGTTGAAGCCAAAATATTTCTAGCTCTCAAGCATGTTTGGAGCTTCTTGGCACAAAACTTTTGGTATTTCTGTACTATATTCATCCTCAAGATTATCTTCTTCCTCTTTTTGTCTAATTCTAGTAAGGATTTTTTCTTCAGTTAAAGTACATACGAGTTTTTGCTCATTTGAATGATTGAAGAAGATATTAATATTCATTTGATTAGTATAGTAAAGTTGTCAAATCTGATCATTCAATTTTGTCATGACTCTTTGATATCTATTTTCATACTATCATAATGCTACTAAAACAATGAATTAAAATGCTACTAAAACAATGAATTAAAATACTGCTAAAACATGAATTATAAAATAAGAAATCAAAACAATAATTCTTATAACTACGCCTCTATTAAGTTATAACCTTCTTATAGTAATAAATTTAGTTGGTCTCAACATTATGACTATAGAGAGGTTCTACTGTATATATATTACCTTTTTAATTGTTTTTACGAACATGTATTCTCTTTTTATTTTCTCCCTATTTTTATTTATAATTCTTTTAAATACTTATTTTTTCGTGGGAGTTAAAGGGTTTCATTCCATAAAATTTTATTTATTTTAGAAGTCATGAAAATCCCACTTTTACGAGAAGCTTGTATTTTAAACTAATTATTTTATTAAGCTTTATTTACTATGAAATTGTCTTTTATTCATAAAAATTAGTTTAAAATATTCAGATGATTAATTCAAATTATTATCTCATTATCGAATGAATTCTAAAATGAAATTTTATATTTTTTTTCATTTCTTTCCGTCAATAAAACCTTATTTTCTGTCTTTAATTACCTGCTAAAACCGTACTATCAATTTTGTGATATTTTCCAAGGTTATTCCTTTGTAAAATCTTTTGATGTTAAAACTTAAAATGCTTTTTTTTTTTTTTTTATTTCTATATCTTTTATTTGAATAAAAATCAAATTTTCATTTTATGGTTTTCAAAAGTCAAAGTTTTCGGTTTACTATTGACCTTTTAATTAATTTATCTCCAAAAAACCCCTTATACACCATCAAAATTCTGTTAAAGGAACAAGGGTAAGATAGTTTTTTCATTCCCTCCTTATTTCCTTCATTATTTTCTTCCCCCTCTTTCTTTCCTTTTACTATTTTTTTCCCCTCCTTTTTCTTCTTTCTCCCCCACCATCTTCTTCTTCGTCTGCTTTCCTTTCCTATATTTTTAGACCAACTCCAACCCATTGCACCAAATTGATGTAAATTTTGGTGCAAAATACTATTCCATCTCCAACACACAACACCAAATATTACACCAAAAAAAATATTCATTAGAATATTTTTTAGAATATTTTTTTTCTTTTACTGTAATAATCAACAATTAATTTATTTCACTTATTATTTTGGTATATATTAATTAAATATTGGGAATGATATTTTTATTAAATAATAATTATTTTAAAAATTATACTAATTTAATAAAATTAAGTATTTATTTAATCAAATAAACATTACATTTAATATAGAAAAACATTACATCTAATATAAAATGATACCAAAAAAAAAAAAAAAAACAACAATACAAAGGTAAAATTCCATATTGATATATGATGAGCTTCTATATCCTTGATTTGTTTATGTCGAGCAAGAAAATTTCGAAATCGGACATTCTCATCTACGACAATTTCAACTTTAGGAGTTAACGCTTTCATCTGATTCTCAATCGATGCATCAACATTACGTTCATCCTGGATCCGAAACTAATCTACCGGAATACTAAATTGTTATTTTAATTTATGTTGTATTTTCTTTTAATTTTAGTATTTTTAAATTAGTATTAATTTTTATTTTAAGTTATTGTAGTTTAATATTTGCATTGAATAAAGTTCTATTTTTAATTTTTCATCATTTTTTAAATTATATCATTATTATGAATTTATTGTTATAAATAATAATCAAATTAAATTAAATAAAAATAATCAAATTTAGTATGATTTTTAGTGTAAAATTTAATACTCAAATTAACTTAACAAAATTAAAAAAAAGAAAAAAAATTTATTTACGCTTTGGTGCAGCACTGTAGTGTCAGCCCATGGCGCTTTGGCGTAGGTCGGAGATGCTTTTAGAATTCTTTCCTAAACCGAATTTCTACCCTTACACGAACTGTTTATAAAAGAAGTAAAAGTCGATTTCCAAAGCCCTTCATCAGTTTATGATGTTTCAAGGGGTACAAGTGGCATTAACCTTAATATTTATCTTATGTTTAGTATTCTAAAATGAACCTAACCTCTTTTATGGCATTATTAATTTTTATATGACTTTATCAAAGTCCTTCTCTCGTTTATATTATGCGCTTTAGCATTCGCCACTTGAGTCGTCTATGATGCTAACACTAATTAATTTGTTCATTTTTTTGTGGTTATAAGAAAAAAATATGTGATAAAAAATAATAAAATGAGTAATATTATACTTATATCATTCCTTTACACAATTTTTATATTATGATATGATATATGTCGCAATCATATAAATTTAAATATTATAATAAAATTTGTATAATTGTAACATATATCACATCGTGATGTTTATAAAATAATATAAAAAAATAATATAAGTATAATATTATTTTACTAAAATTGTGTTATATTACTTTGTATACCTAAATAATACTATCTTTATAATTTACATCACATTTTTATACCATCCCCTAACTTTATGATGTGACATCCTATGTTGTATATACCACCTCAACTGCCCCGTCCTCGAGTTGCCAAGTCACTTCTGTCCGAATTAAAAAAAAAAATTATGCGAAAAACCCATAATTTCAAACCTTAATTTCCCTGAATGAAAACCTAAATCAATTTCAAATCTCCCAAAACAAAGAAACTGTAAAATTTTCTCCCCAAAAAAATCCTCTAAATTTTGAAAACCCAGGCAGCTCAATCTTTAATCACAATCCGTTCCCACGGCGTCCAGCGGCCATCCCAAACCGGTTTGCCTAAGGTTCCGATGTTAAATGGTCGTCCGTCAGAAGATTACGGTGCACCACCACGACGTGTGCAAGTCGGCATCCCCACGACGTCCAACGGCCATCCGAAACCTGTTTCCCTCTAATTTCGACCTTAAATGGCCGTTCACAAATGGTAAATTTAGTGCTATTATGGATGAACTTTAGTCAAATTGTATTTTGTTTCTAGATGAACTTTGTCTTCATACTTAAAGCATTTCTTGTTTTTGTGCCTTTTCTTTTAACAGTACCATATACAGTTTTCTCTTACTTTGAAACCCTTGGGTTGATGGCCTGCCCTAACAGCTTTTCGCAATCACTTGGGTCACTGACTTAGTTTAATGATAATTTGAGTCGCTTTCTGTCTCTCTTTCATGGCTTTTTTGTGAGCATTACGTTTATATGGAGATAGGTCCTAAACTGTTAGACCTATTTTATTATGAAGTGCAGTTAAATCAATATACCAACACATTTGAACTTCACTTTTAACAGGCTACTGCATTGTACAAACTAGTTGCGGAACCGTGGAATTCGTTGTCTAGATGGGCACTTGAATCATACTTGAAAGTTTGTGGATACTAAAGAACTATGCTGATAGTTTCATGGCGATTCTCTTAGTCTTGTCTATTTGCTTGCTTTTTTCGAAATAGTTGAAAAGTTACACTAAAGCTCACTTTCACATTATGCTTAGTTTAATTAGCTTGATAAGATAGGCTCTGGCCCCAGGCCATTAGTAGTATGTAGTTTAACACATAAATTGCTTAGATTTAAATCTTGAAAAGTTTAATGGTTATTTTGTCTTCATAGATTTTGGAAAGGGAAAAAAGTTTGACATCTTACCCTTATTAGATATCTGCGTGGATAAGATAGCAAAGGCTTCTCCTTGCCTTCTGTATGAGTAAATAGTAGATAAAACCAAAGTTGTCTTATTGTTTATGATTTGCTTGTACTCCTACAGATTTTGAAATTCATTGAGTTCAATTGTTCTCTTATTAGTTTCTTTTTCTGATGAACAAATAATTAGGTGTAAAGAACTCTCTGAATTGTGAAAACTGAAAACCCAACAATCTGTCACACCCCGTTCCTATTGCATCCAGTGGCATTACCAAACTGGGTTCTGTGTCATCTCTTCTTTTAACGGTTGGGACTGGCATACAAACGGGTTGGTTTTTGTTTAATTCATTGAACGGCCGTGTGTGAGGAGAAGAAGGTGCATCACCAGTCTTTTGGAAGTCGTCCTCCAGCTGACACAAACTTCAGCTGCACCTCTAACATGGTACTTATTATGAGAGTTGTTGTCTTATTTGGTTTATCTTTAGTTCCCAAATGTGAAATTTTGCTGTAGTCTTCCATGATGATTTTTGTTAAGGGAGAAGAAAATAGAAGGGAAAATTGGGAGGAGCTAGCCCTCAATGTCTAGCATTTAGGGAGGAGTTGGCCCTCAAAGTCCAACACTATCTTAGGTTCTCTTGTTTTCAGTTTTCTGTTTGTTTTTCTTGTGTTGGGTAGCTTTGCTAGTTTCCATTTGCTGTGAATTTTGTTTTGGAATATCAATAGAAGTGTTGGTTGTCTTGCTTTTCTGAGTTTATATTGTTTTATTGCTTGTTGTTCCTGTTGTTGTTGGCTGAGTTAGGAGAGGTATCTATCAGGTGCCAACCCCACAAGTCCTCGCATTTATACATCACAAACAAAAATTCATAATAGTTTACTACAGCAAACTTTTACATGTGGCAACTAAAGATAAAGCAAAAAAGACAAAAAAATCCCAAAATATATACCATGTTACATACCTTTTCAAGTGCGGCTGAGGTTGGTGGCTGCAAGACGCGGTGGGGATGCCGACTTGCATACACCGTGGTGGTGCACCTTAATCTTTTGACGAATGACCGTTTAACGACGGAATCAGAGGAAAACCGATTTGGGATGGCCGCTGGATGTCATGGGAATGGGTTGATCAGAGATTGAGTTGCCTGGGTTTTCGAAACTGAGAGGATTTTTGGGGATAATTTTTTTTGGTTTCTTTGTTTTGGGAGATATGAAATTGATTTAGGGTTTCATTTAGGGAAATTAAGGTTTGAAATTTTGGGTTTTTTGCATAATTTATTTAAATTGAAGTGACATGGCATCCTGATGGTGTTGTAGCTGAGGTGGCATATGCCACGTAGGATGACACATCATGAAATAAGAGAATGGTGTAAAAAGATAAATGGAAACGAAATATTACTCACCATTCAAACAATAAAGAAATAATAATACCTAAAAGAAAATACAAATAAGATGCATAAAGTTTAAATAGCACACAAATGACGATCACAATTAGCTTCCCAAAAACTGCCTTGTAAGTGGAATCTTATTAATTAATTTAACAAACAAACCAAAGTGGATATCCATACAAAAAATTTAATTATTTCGGCAGCTCAAAAACTTCCTTCACCATCCGCCTTGGCCCTTGTTCCTTGTTGCCTATTGAATTCTTCTATCACACTGCATAACGCTAGTTTCTGTAAACTGGAGGGTGTGCTTCACCAACTCCTCGATTGGACCAATCACAGTGCCATCGTTTGGTGCATAAAACATGGCCAATGACATTTTTGGTTGCGCTTTGTTGGTCGAGTAATACTACATATACATCATTCTCATGCAATATTTCTCATACAATATTATGTAACAAGATATAATTGGTTAATTTAAAGTTAAAATTAAACTTTCACCCAATCATATCTTGTTACATAATGTTATATGAGAATAATGTATGTGTAGTATTATTCTTGTTGGTCACACAACTCTGTACTGCACTCTTGTATCTTCCATTACTCCAAACCTACATACAGAGAATTAAAATGACCAGACATGCTACTTACGCGAAGTTTTGTCCTAATTTCAACCACTTTAATCTTAAAAAGAAAAGAACGCAAAATGTAACTTTGGGAATTTGCAGTCCAATTAATTTTTGGAACTTGGAAACACGTTTTAAAAAAAAATTCTAGAGATTCATAAACATTTTAGATCACCATCTGTTATATAATCAGCTTTTATTTTATGGTTTGTTGGATATATGTACACTGAAAAATACAATATTTACAACTCAATCTTACAACATTCTCCTATAAACCTAACGTGTCAGCAGATTGACACTGTTACGTCAGCTTCTATTACATCCAAGACACCAAAAGACAGTACTAGAAATGAACGATCGTTCCTTCAAAAGAAACAGTCGTTACTTATGAAAGAACGACCGTTCATAAGGAATGATTGTTCCTTAAAGAACAACCAAAGGAACAGTAATTCCTTTCATAAGGAATGATTGTTCCCTACATTAGGAATGGTTGTTCCTTATTTATGAACAATCATTCTTTTGGTTGTTCCTTCATAAAGAACAAACATTCCTTTTATGACGAACGACCATTTCTTCGGTCTAGTCAAAATCATTTTGACGTGACAATGCCAACTCAATTACCATGTCGGGGGTTGTAAGAGAAGTTTACGAGAAAAGATTGTTGGCATGCCATTGAGAAATTTTTTTCTATTAATGTTTTTAATTAATCAATTGATATGACAAGGAAAAAGTCAATATACCACACAACACAAACTCTACTCTACAGAGTTTAAATCCCGAGACTGAGGTGGATTTTCTGATAAAAGATGGCTAAGATCTTCTTTAGGATGCCATGTTTGAGAGAAGAAGCCATAATCCTCACAAACTTACAATATTTTCTGTAATAATGGAGAGGAGAATCACCATTTTCACTGGCATGAATTTGATCATTCAAGTCGATGATGGGAATTGTGGTGGAAGTTAGGAGAATGAAATTGGGAGGAACAGAAAGAGGAGTGTGTTGGTGTTGCAGGTAAACTGGAAGGTGGCTGTTTCCATGAAAAACTAGAGGAACAAAGGGCTGATAACAGATTGGCTTTATAAGAATATGAGAGTTGAAGAAGTCGAAACAATAAATGACAATAGAAACTGTGAAGAAATGATTAATGAAATAATTGACACTTAAGAAGCTAAGAAAATATTATGATAGCCCACCAGACGCTATAGAAAACAAATATACATAGGTGGAGAAAATCTTGGACATAAAAGTATTTACATCTATGCAATGTATCTTTTTCTCTCTCTTTCATTTATTTTAATATCGAGTCGCCTCTATTAGTTTATCTATTTATTTTTAAATTCACTAACAAAATTTAATTCATTACCCGAAGTTAAATTATAGAGAATAATATGTTGCAAAAGAAACAATAAATAGCAAAAAAAACATACAGAATGTAAATACAAACACAGTTTTACAATGAAAGCAGTGAAATACTAACATGAGGGTGCCTGTAGCCGAAGCATAGCGTTGAGTATCGGAGTTGAATTAAGTGAGTTTTCGCCACAGAGATGCTTTGGAAACTGATAAGGACTTCAACTTTGGGAAAAGGAAACCAGGCTTCGGTGGATTTCCATTAACAAGAGTATTCTCATAGATTTCTTTACACTCTAGTACAACCTCCTTTGCATCCTTCCGTGGTATGCCCTCTCGGAGTGCAACAAGCTTCTCCACAACCTCTGGCGGACAGTCAGGTTGATGTTCAAGAATATTCGTGTAGATTAGTGTAAAGGTGTCCAGGCTCTCTGCTGAAGCAAGTTCTCTTAAATCACTCAGTGCCCTAACTCTTGTTTCAACTTTATTGACACTTATATACTCCCTAAAGAAGTCCATAATAACCTCTTCATCTAGTCTCATTCGTTCAATGGTTTCCTCCTTGATGTAGTTTTTCTGTGTTAAAAGATTATCAACATAAGCAACCACTGTTTCCTCCAAGCAAGCTTCAACGAATCTCCTAAATGATCTCTCTTCAATGTACATCTTCACATCTATAAAATAATCACCAAATGTTGCAACTAGGTACTCAGTGACATTTCCTTCACACCATTCTTTCTGATAAAGCTTGATAATTAAATCTTGCACCCCAGGATCTTCAAAGATAACACTCACAGTTCGGAGCACAGCTTCCTTTGCAACCTCTAGAAAACCTTTGCAAGTGTCTTCAAAATTAACCTGCTCAGCATAATTTGATGGAAGAGCTTCCATGGTGCTAGTACTCAGCTCCATCGCAAGATCATAGCAGCGCAAATTGTTGTTTATCATTGCACATAAAGGTTCCAGACCAATTTCAGAAGCAGGTTCTGCAAGTCTCTCCCTTTCAGCTGCCTGGAAATCAATCATTACCTGAATTATGGCCAAAGCAATCCTGTATAGCATTACATCAGTGCTATTATCCCTAACAATTTGCACTTGTTCCCCGAGGATCCTGAACAAATCAACAGCGGCTGGAGTATATAGCTTTCCATCTTCAGTTTTCTTTGGAGGCTGTACTTTATCAGCCCCAAGGATGTTTAAGTACCATTTTTTGGTTGTAGCTTGCATTCTCTCAACATATGCATTCATCAGTGGATCCATGGCACCACTCTCAGAACAAACTTGAGCAAGAGAGTCATCAACCCCAAGGCCAATTAAATTATCTTGGTATTCAACTACCCAGCCAGTCACCTTTAAAATCTCTATATTCGTCAGTTCAGTTGCCCTGTCACTAAGCAATCTCAACATCTGAATAAATCTCTCTGTATACGAGTTTACCATCAGCTGGAAAATTTCATATCTTGGAGGAAAACATGGGGCCACATAGTCATATATATCTCCAAGCTCTTCTCCGATCGTTCGTGCTTCCTCCAGAGCTGCTTTTAGGTCTGAAAAAACAAACTCTTTAAGAAGCTTATTGAACCGTTCTTCAACCGTCTTCCTTATTTGCTCATAGCATTTATCCTTATAGCCTTTACCTTGAACCTTTAACTTCTGCTGTGTCAAGTTCTTGGAAGATCTGCGAGGATTTGCAATTGCTGCCATTGCACCGCCTCCCTCAGCTTCAGCAGCTTCCTCAGCAAGTTGCTGATCAAGAATTTCTTGCATTTCAACAACCCTCAAAGCACGAACCAAAGTTTGTGGGCTTTCTTTTGAAAGTTTATAGAAGTTGGAAATATGACCCCATAATGTCTTCTCAAATGTCTCCCAAGTTTCATCAACATCTTCGAAATATTCTCTTAATTTGCCAACCTCATCTGGATGAGACGCAGCAGCGGCTAATGCAAATCTCCTTTTCCCATCAAGTGCTGTTAACCTTTCATAAGTATTAACGAGTTCTTTATCATCAGTCAAAGACTCCCGCGCCTCAGCTGCTTCAACAGAAATAGACATCATACCTTCAACATCCTTCAGTGTTGTACTCAAGTTATTCCTCGCGTTGCTAAGGAGCTTAATCTGATCATGATTATCTATCAAATTTTGGCATTCTTGACAGTACTTTTCAATTGAAATGAAGTTCTCACGAAGCTGGGTTATCGCCTTCTCAGACAGGGCAAGTGATTCCAAACCACTCTGTGCCTGTTCAATTTGATCCGCCACCATTGTACTAAGTTGCGCATCATTTGCCTGTTGTCGCGCGATGTAATCGGCTTTCATGTCGGTGATTGACTGGAGAAGCTCCGGAAGAGTTAAGAGCTTCGCGACCTCTCGAACCGCTGCTTCCTTAGCTTCCACGCCCAGATCTTCACTCATCATCTCGCTCATTTCTTCTGTTAAATTGAGTCAATTATCACCGGATCTAGTACCTTCTGTTGAATTGAGTCAATTATCACCAGATCTCGTTCTTCCTCACCCGAAAAAAAGAAGTCTTATTTTAATAATAAATATCTAATTAAATAAAGTCGGGTGATGAATAAAGATAAAATAGCTTAAGAAGACAAAAGATAACCCCAATTGGGAGGCGGATTGATTGATTAATGGGTGGGTCCGGTCCATCGTCTCAATGCCCAACCATGGGGATATCATAAAGCATGTTTCGTGGTCCACACAGCACAGGGCCCAAAAGTATAAGATCGTGCTCCACACAACAGGCCCCAAAAGTTTAAGACCATAAATATGGAGATTACTTCAAAGTTTTATATAACCATCAACACTAATAACAGACTGCTACATCATCGTAAACATATATTACTTGTAAATTTTCTCTCTTAATTAATAAATTAATAATAATTTAACATGTATGGCATGCATCAACTTGCGGTACAACATCTAACGCCCTGATACCCTGTACTTTCTCAAAATGAGACAGTTTGTTAATCTGCTAAAAGACTCCAATTTCTGTGCCTAAATTACAAGTAATGAGCCACCTTTAAAGACTCTCACAACCCATACTGGTCAGGATTTATTAGCTCCAAACAGTATATAGGGGCCAAAAGCCATCTCATCAATGGTACGTGTGACAATTTTCGTAGTTGTGATTTAATTTTAGTACTTCAAAATCATAACTGCTGATCCAAATACGGATCGCTTGAAGCATTTCCTCCTCCCAGATATCCTCCAACACTAGAAACTCCCGAAACAAAGTTGGTCATCAGGGAAGTTCCCCATGACAGCCATCCAGTCTGATCTTGTTGCTGCTTGTTCGCTTCATGCGTGCTTGTCTGGTGTGCCTCGGCTAAAAGATCAAGCCACCTCTTTGCCATAAAATCCTTGACAGCCTCAACTCCTTTATTCACAATGTCTGTTGGGGGAGTAACGAGTGGATTCTGTTCCAGGTTGAGCTTGGTAAGATTTTCAAGCCTGAAAAATGTGTCAGGAAGAGCTCGTATTTGGTTATTGCTGACATCGAACTCCCTGAGGTTGATTAGATCACCAAGAGTTTCAGGAAGCTCCGTCAAGTCACTAAAATTACTGCCCAGGTTCACAACTTCGAGATTTGTCAATCTCCCAATTACATGTGGCAGGCCATGAAGCTCATTGAAATGAACATCCAGGTATTTCAGAGACCTCATTTCACAAATAGATAGGGGAAGAAAGCGGATCTTATTCAACTGAATTGAGAACCTCTCAAGATTCAGTAGTCCATATCCCATATTTGCAGGCAAGAATGCCAAATTGTTGAAGCTTGCATCTAACTCCACTAGTGAACTGTGAAAGTAAGTATCAACCAATGTTCAGAGGCAAACCAGGTGAATCCACAAAAAAAGATGCCTTCCAAGATCAGTAGCAGGAAAGAAAACCTGGTACAAAAGAAAACAGATTCTCATAAAATACCTGCAGCCGGCAATGCTTTCAGGAAGGTTATTTAGCTTGTTTCCTGACACATTGAGGACCTTCAAACTAAGCAACAATCCAATAGAGTCGGGCAGCGATTCTAGCAGGTTGGAAGAAACGTCAAGCTCTTCAAGTTTCTTTAATCCAGCTATCGAGTCAGGAATGACCTGTTTCACGCATTATAAACCAGATATTGTTAAGGAACAATATCAAGGAACTCTATATGCCCGCAGCATATAAGATACTCCCCTCATTGACTGAGAAATGGAATAATTTTTTATAAATCAGCTCCTTGTACGTCTCAATTTGGTATATTGTGATCTAAAGTAATTGAAACTACTAAAGACTGCATGTACTCACATGAATTTTATGAGATGCCTACACAGTTTTAAAAATTTTGAAACCAACAATTCGAAAATTGGAATATGACCAACATCTTCTTCAAGTATTATATCAAAATACTTTACGCCAAAACAAAAGTAGTGATGAACCAGCGCATCATTTTATACAGAGAAAGAAGCTAGATCCTTCTTGGGAAAGTCACATAGCAACCCTAACTCTCAACGTTTAGCTCATGAAATTTCAGCTAAGTAATTTTGGAATTGCCCAAATAGGATGAAAATAACAACAGGACAAAATTTTGTCTACCATATAAAATCCCATCCATGTGATCCCATTGGAGTACCTAAATCTTTTAACAAATACAAAAAGAAGACATTCATGTAACGTCACTCACAGCAAATAAACCATCCAAGTTTAGCAATATCTTTATCCCTAAACACAACCCCAGATTTCAAGCAGTTCAAGCATTTCTTCGACCAATAGATCGAACTGGAACAAAGATAAATTTCAATATCACAAGTTCACACATCCCAGTCTCTTTTACTTTCTCACAAACAAACAATTGCTCAAATTAAAAATTTTAAAATATATATAAAAAAAATTAACCTAAACTTATACAAATCAGAATATGAATGAGAAAATTAATGTTACCTTCAATTCATTGCGAGAAAGATTAAGCACAAGCAACCCATGAAGCTTTCCAAAATCCTCAGGCAAAAACCTCAACTGACGTTCAACGAGCTCAATTCTCTCCACAACAACACCGCTCTTCGCTTCCCTCAGTATCTTCACCACGTCCCCATCCACATCTTCCAACTCGCCCACTACCGACCCGTAAACCCGATCCAGCATCTCCTCCGCTTCTCTCAATTTAGTCCCGTACTCTTCATGCATCTCCTCCAATCTCACAACCGCCTTGTACACCTCAACGTCCGGTGACGACGAAGCCGTTGCATGGATCTGGGCAATCTTGGATCGGGCAATAGAGACGGTGTACGAGTCGGGTCGAGGTCCAAGGGAATCGATGAGGAAGTTGGTCTGGGTAACTTGGTGGGGAAGGGCTTGTATAAGTGAAGTGAGAAGTTTAGGATTATTCAAATGAGGATACTTTGAGGTCAAATAAATACTAGTTTCTGGTGGGAGTGGTGGATGGGAATTAGGATTTAGTTGGGATAAAATGAAATTGAGAAGAGGGTAACGATCAGGGTTTGGAAGGGGATTCATTTTGTGAGAGAAGGATAGGGAGATGAGAAAGTGAAGGCGCTGTTTAGGAGTGGAAGGTTATGCCACTAAGAATAGGCAGACTGCGTAAAGTTTCTAGCATGATCGATGGCTTGATCTGATCGCTGCCATCTGTAACAGAATTTGTCTTTTAAAATAATTTTATAATATCGACTGGAGTGGGGCAGTGCATTGTACAAAAAGGCATCTGACGAAGTCTTGAGCAACTCGCGACACTTTTATGAGTTTATCCTGTTGGCGTCTAGAATTATTGTAAAATTAATTAATTATAATAATATTTATTAATCATTAAAAATATATCATATAAATCATTATTATATGTATTGATATATATCTTTAGAATGATAGAATCGAAACGAGAGTATCAAGTATCTCAAATCTTGATAGTGAGAACCCTATGAACAAATATGATAGTTATTCTAGAAATATCTGTAGCCCTAGTATTATTATAATCAAGGACATAGATAATACGGTAAGACTATCACAGTGTTAAATGACTCTGTCGAAAGACAGTGACTAATATCACTTGTTAAGGTTGTTTACTGACAACCAGGTGTAATACATGGGTACTTGCTATAGGCAAGTTCACTGGACTAACACACTAGAGGATTCCATATAGATGGTAACCCTAGTGTCTATGGAACAAATCCTCTAACAAATGATGGTGCATGTGATCCTTAGACTTGAGATCACTGGAGCGCCTTGTGCACCAATCGGTGTAGTTTGACACTAGCCCAACACAGTTCTATTCAGAGTTATCAATACGGTAGTGATTGACTGCATCGATGAGTGTATCAAGACTATGGTGGATCGACAGATGATTCATCACTTTTGGGTACGAGAGAAGTTATCTTACAACGCAGTTCAATTAATGACAATGACAATAAATCTGTGATCACAATGGGATTGAGTTGTTACTCAATCCAATTCATTATTCCAGTAATTTGTCTAGTAACTGAATACAAATATATCGAGAGTAAATTGAGGTTGACACTATTTCTATACCCCAGTCTCAATGAGATAACAGATGATGAAAGGATTTGATTGCACGGTAACCATATCGTTGACAGATAGCAATTTCGCTGAATCCGAATCTATCGAGTGGCCATGATACCTTGTTAGGGGCCAATCTTCGTCTGTGTGTAATGAGATAATTTATTGGTGTTAATCGCGATATTACTCACTGTCAGTATGATGATGAGCCTACAGGTCACACACGTAAAAGATAATTTAAGAATTAGTTTATGCAAGGGACATTTTCATCTTTTAGGATGAAATGATATTTTGGTAATCTCATAGTGCAATTAAATTTGTTGACGTTGTTGCCTATATTTAATTTGATGTTAAAATTAAATAAGTGAGATTATATTTAAATGGATTATTATTATTATTAAATTTTAATAAATATATTAATTGATTTTAATTAAAATAAAATATCATGTTTGGACATAAGGAGTGTTTGGACATAAGGAGTGTTTGGACATATGGGCTGTTTGGGTTGGAGTCCAAACCTATTCCTCATTGGATGAGGAATAGGGTTTTAGACATGCACTATATCAGTGCATGTGTATTAAGAGAAATTAACCTATGTTCATTTGTTCACTCATTTGAATGAAAGGAGGTAGCCCTCTCTCCTTTTTCTCTCTACTCTTACGCCACGCCTTTACTTTGATTCAAGTTGATTCTTGAAACTAAAGAGGATCTAGCAAATCCCTTTTGGTTTTTCTGGTTATCTTCGTGTGAATTATTGTTGGTTCGATCCTGTTCGTGGATCAATAGTGAAAAGATTTAGAGACAAGTTTGAAGGAGCCTCCAAACGTGCGTATGAACACTAAACTTTACTCTGATCGTTCATATTACTACAGATTTTTTATTTAACATATAAATTGTATAATTTGTGCCCTGATCTTGGTTTAATGGTAATGATCTATGCTTTAAAAGTTTTTGTTTTCCGCTACCATGAGTTAGATCGTTTTCAAACATATCCGATATCTAACAAATAAATAAATAATGTACAAAATTTATCTTGAATTTTATATACTTTTACTAAATTATTTATCTTTATATGATAAGAGAGTTATATTTTATATGAATTTAATATCTCTTTAAGAATTCCGAAAATTCTATAAATTCTTGACATCATTACAAAAAATGTTTTCCAATGTAAATAAATAATAATAAAAAAAAAACCAATTTCATATCCTCTAAAATGCAACAATAAATTCTCACTTATGGTTAGATGTACAGAATAACAACTAAATTTTTTTACGAAAAATCCAAATACTCCTAAATTCTTAATCTCATCAAGTTAGCAGACTGGGTTGGATGAGGCAAAAGGTCAATATGTGGGCAACGGTGAAGCAGCAAGGTTAGAGTGATGGGGGGGGGGGGGGGGGAGGAGGACTGGGGGCAGCTGGCAATTATAAAAAACACCACAACAGCAACACAAACACTTCTAACAGCAACCTACCGATCAAACACCAAAAAACCAACAAAACATGAAAGAAAAGCTGCAAAATGCGACTATCTCGCGACACAGATGCAAGTCACAGTAGCAAACAACGGTGGAGAGGGCTTAGTGGAGGGATGGGTTTTGAAGAAGAGAGGATGGAGAGTCGAATGGTGGTGACATGGGTGGTTTTCGATGTCAGAATTGGTTGACATCTAGCTAGAAAGTTGAGAAAATGCACAAAAGTGCAGTGGCATTGGTTGGTGATTTGAAGTGATACACTAATAAAAATCTCAACAGTGTAGAACAAAATCAATAGCAAAGAACACGCACAATCAACTCAATAGTAAAGTCTCCAAAAAGAAAGATACATGCTGCCACCATTAGCACCAACCAATCCCCACCGTTGACGCCGACACCAACACCAACACCACAACCCATATCACCATATACCCTTAATCTAACTGTGGAAACACAAATCTCTAAAAACCTTTGAATACTAACAAATCAGTACAACCTCTATTTGTGGTACTATGGGTTTATCTGGTTTTTTTTTTTTTCTTTTTCAAAATCATGGTTACTTGGTCTGTGGGCTTGGTGATCTTTGTGGGGAAGAGGAAGTGATCGATGGGATTCACAAGGGAAAACAGGTATGGTAGAGCTATGGGGAAGGAGAGAATCAAGTGGGTTGCATGGCAGTGCATGGGCGCCTGGTCGGTCGCTGCTACGTTGTGGTTGTTGTAGCGGCGTGAAGGACAGCAACCAAATCTCCAAACTCCAGTGGTCGCTAGGGTGAAGATGGGTTATGGGAAAGAGGAAATTCTAGTCAAAACTGGGTCAAATTCGGCTGGGGATGGAGGAGGATGGTGATGAGAGGCGAGATGAACTGAAAAATTGAAGGGAAAAAGAAAGAAAGCCAACGACGACGACTTTTGTAGAAGAAAGGTGGAAGATGAAGAGTTGAGAGAAGAAATATGAGTTTAATTGAAGAAAACTGTTAAAATGACATAATTACCCTTCATTTGTTTTTGAATTTACTATCTTAACCTTCTTCAGTTAAACTAAATGAACAAATATTAACAAAAAGTAAGTGTTTGTCATTTCTAAACTTTTTGGGTACCAATTTGTCTTTACGGCAAACTATAGGTGGGTGCATGTCGTTCAACATTTTTAAAAACACACATACTCAAGTTTCAAATAGTTGTCTCCAAATAATATTTTCCCCGGTATTGTATTAGTTCATTCATCAATGCAAAGTAGGTAAGGTAAATGTAAAATCAACTACCAAGAAGGAAATATTTGTCCATGGTAGTTTCCCCTCACACATATATATCAATAATTATAATACATTCACATGATCCAGGGCGTTTCTACTAACCTACAAGATAATTGAAAAAGTGAAGCAAGAACTGGCTATAAGTAATAAAGAATTCAGCTCTTTAACTCAGATCCAATACAAATATTAGAAAAAAGAAACACAAGTGAATGGTAAGTAAGAAAGTATCTCTCAAAACACTAGGTCAAAATTTTGCATACTATCGTAGCTCAACAATACAATAATTGTGCTTCCTCTCACTACCAATATCTACAGTTATATCTTATGACTGTAAAATTGACATTGTTACTCATTAAGAAATCAAATTTAAGCAATACACTTGACACTCTCAATTGACAACTTTTTGTCTCTCATCTGGATCTTCTAGCTCAACTTGAAAAATTTTAATTTGAGATATCAAGATTCAATTGAATTGTATTGATGTCAACTTAACCATGCAGAAACAAAATGTGCCATGGTCAATGACAATCGTAATCTATCTTCTAAATCATAAAATCTTTTTTTACCTTTCTTCTTCTTGAGGTTATGTGTGATCTCTTGAGCAACAATAATATTGTCAAAAATCATTCTGCATGGGATGAAGAAGCTTGATTAGGACAAACAAAGCTATTCATATTTCCTTTAGGTCTTGAGACAATGATTTTGGATTATTTTGTAGATGATGGTGCAGAGGCTTATAGGGTGGATGTGGTTCACAGTTGTAGGGTTAGGGATTTTGGGAATATGGGAGATTAGGGTTTCATTAATAGTAGAGGAAATCGAACATGAGTTGAAGCTTTCTAAAACGATATCAATGATCTCTACCTTGCAAGTGTCCCAATTTTTTTTTAAAGAAACTAGTTGGGAATCCATTGAAGCCAAGAGGTTTCCAATTGGTAATGCTAGAAAGATTCATATGAATTTCCTCTATTGAGATAGACACATACATAAGCCTCCAATCATCATTTGATAGAGTGGGGAAGAAATTGGGAATCGAGCTATCATTAGTAACATCAAAAGACATAGGAGAATGAGTAACAAGCAAGAAAAAAGTGTTTGCTTGATAAGATTATAAGAGAATCTTTGTCATCCACCCAAGTGCCCTACTAGTTTTAAAGGCCCTCAATTTTATTTTTCCTTGTTCTAATGAAAGAATTTGGTATTTCTATTTACATAATCAAGCCAATTCTTCCTGGATTTTTGCTTCTAGAATGTAGCCCTTGATCATGACTTCTTTTAGTTCTGCAGTAAATTCTTATTCAGATGAACTAAAAAGGGGTTCCAACCATTGCATGTGGCCTTCTAAACACCTGCTAGCTAAGCACGGAGAACTGTTTTTCTTTGAAAGACATTTCCAAAAGTATTTTTATTCTAATGTTTAGTTTTTTCAACGAGGAATGAGGATTTCCTAGTAATGTCACCTTCAGTACCATAGTACCACTCTAAGTTTGCTTAACAAACCTATCAAAGTTTTTATATTGCATCCACATAATTTGAAACTAAAAGGTTTTAACTATTACAAAGGTTTTTATTGGTTAAGAGATTGAGGAATGAAGGGTAGTGATTACAGATATATTTGGGCAAATGCTTGATAATTGCCTCAGGAAAGGGATGTCTCCAATCTATATTGCAAAATCCTTTATCAATTCTTCTCATGATAAGGCCTCAAGCTTCTTTATTACTTGACCAAGTAAACTTGTAGCCAATAAAACCAATATCAACCATGTTATTATCATCAACCCAATTAGCAAGACCTCGTCTTCTTCACCAAAAATTACCTTTTAGCCGGTCTTCTAGGCTAGCAATCTCATTGAAATCACCAATGACGAGCCAATGGAGGTTGGCTTATGAGTTAATTATAGAAAGATAGCTCCAAAGGGATTGTCTCCTAGTGGGGCAAGAATTAGTATAAACAAAAGAGGTCATTTAATTGGTATTAGACAACTGTTGAATTAAGACTATAATTGCATGATCTTTAGAACTCACCACATTGAGAGAAACATTGCTCCAAAGTACCCATATCCCTCTTGAGAATTTTATTGCATCCACCAGATCCTAGTTCTGAAAGTTGAGTTTCTTGATGATCGTTATAACTTTATTAACACTAACTTTAGGTTCAGCCATCACCAAAATATAAGGTTTATATGTAGAAACAATATCTCTAGTAGCGGAGATAAAATTGGAGCTTACAATAACTATACAATTCCAGAAAATAATAATTTAAGAAGGAGATGAAGGTCAATTAAGCTCCATCTACCAGTAATAATCCAAGGGCCATTTTCCAACACGTTTTGCCTATCTTCACAAAGTTCAAATCGAGCCACATAAAATCCATTATCAAGGTCAATTAAGCTTCATCCACTTTTAGGTTGCCATTTGGCCACAAGTTTGGAGACCAAGAAATTATACGAACATTGCTTCCCTAAGAGCTTGACAATGAGTGAGCCCATCTGTCACTTCGACATCTATCTTTGCATCTTCATCTTGTTTTTCAATATGGCATCCAGTTCATTAAGATTATAGAGATGTTTGGGTTCAGGATCTCTAGGTGTAATTGTCACGACTGGGGGCTATCCTCTATCTTGCCACCTTCGAGCTTAATGGCTTTCCTCACGCACCGGACACTTCCAAGGTATTGTCCGTTATGGTTCTTTCTGCCCACGCCTCATTCGAACCCTCACGGCTTTGCTTCGCTTCGTGGTCTTTTTTCCACCTTGCGAACGCCTCCCCTATGAATTGAACCTTGGACTTATACCTTGGCCAAGTAACATGAGTACCATTGGGCCTTTTTATTGTCACGACCGGGGGCTATCCTCTATCTCGCCACCATTGGGCTCAAGAGCTTTCCCTGTGCACTAGACACGTCCAAGGTATTGTCCACTATGGGTCCTTCTGGCCACGCCTCCTTCGGACCCTCACGGCTTTGCTTCGCTTTGTGGTCTTTTTTCCACCTTGCGAACGCCTCCCCCATGACTTGAACCTTGGACTTATACCTTGGCCAAGTAACATGAGTACCATTGGCGTTTGCAAGGTCGAAAAAAGACCACGAAGCGAAGCAAAGCTGTGAGGGTCCGAAGGAGGCGTGGCCAGAAGGACCCATAGCGGACAATACTTTAGACGTGTTCGACGTGCGGGGAAAGCCCTTGAGCCCGAAGGTGGCGAGATATAGGATAGTCCCCGGTCGTGACAGTAATGAAAGCATCACGATAATTAGATTTAGCCCAAAAATTATCATCATTTGTCTCTAAATGATTTGGTACGAAAGAGGAATTGAAATCTAGAGCTTTTTGAACCTTGTTGTTTGAACATACTTCATTAATCTCATAATCATTGGTATTGGTGGTTCAATTCTCCATCTTTAGTCTTAAGGTTAAGGGGTTTCGTTTTAGTGAGTGTTTTCAAAGAGACAGGTAGGGGTGTTCAAAACCGGTTCACCGATTTTGTGAACCACATCGATTTTTCGGTTCAGGAATTTCCCTGAACTGAAACCGAATCGATTGAGAAGAAAATCGGTTTTTTCAATTAACTGAAAAACCGGTTAGTAAAAAAACTAGTTAATCGGTTTTGAACCGGTTTTCCCTTTAACTTACTTTATATTTTGATTTTTCCTTAATTTAAACTATAAAAGTGCTTAATTGTTATATTCTTTTTTGCAATCCAATAACTTAAACATTCATAAATATCCATTGACCACAACAAACAATACATTAAAAATTAATACAAATAAAAGTCAGCAAGGAAACATCCATAATAAAACAACAAAATAAGTCCTAATGGAAAAGACAATAAAAATGTTCATTGTTCAACACACAAAAAAAGCATGCTATAAGTGCAACCAACTACAACTCTATAAGTTTACAACAATCAACACAACTACACAAGTCCACGAAAACCAACCAACCACAACTCCACAAGTGGAGAGTGGAAACCAACATTAAGGCAGTACGAGTAGCTCTCCCAATTTTTGCCTAAATAAAAATTGAATTTAGAAGTTAATAAAAATTGAATCATATTTTTTTCATTGCCTATAATAACAAAACTGTTAAAGAAATCATAACTCAATTAAATGTTGCAAAACCTTTAATCTTCCAGATGAAAATGAGTAGTATTTCTCATTGCCAAAGACACAAATTCTACAAAAAAGCAAGTCATATAAATTATGGTCAAATTCAAAATACAGTCACCAAATCCAACAAATACAACATAATAACTAATAATTGAAACTAAAGCAAAAAATTTACTTGACTCAAGCTGTGATATCTCATCTAAGCTCTTCTCAAACATGAATGGTTCACACGTAGCCCGAATCCAATCTTGTGTATAAATAAGAGCCTCCACCATCTTAGGAGTGAGGGAGCTATGAAATGGATCTAATACATGACCCCCAGTGCTAAACACTGACTTAAATGCAATAATAGAAACTGACATAGCTAATACCTCTCTTGCTATCGAAGAGAGAACTGGATATCTATTTGAATTTACCTTCCACCAACTCAAGATATCAAACATCTTGTCCTTGTGACGCTGCTTACATTCATCCTCTAAATATTTATCCATCTCATATTTGGTCACCGAAACTTGTTGTCCAGCTCTTACCTCATTGTACATAGAATACATTAATTCTTTAGGATCAACATTTACATCATCAACATCAATTGACTTGCAAGTTAAGATTGTTGACTTGATTTCCCACTAGAAGAAGCATAAATGAGCTTGTATTGGTCAAATAAAAAGTACAAAGTTGTATGCACTTTTGTCTTAAAAAGTTCAACATTAACATCATCATAGGAATTAGTAATAACCCAATTCACATATTCTAAGATGAATCTAGGATCCAACACCACTGTAATGAATAACATTAAGTTGATGTTATCAATATTTGACCAATATTTATCATGTTTTCCTTTCATTTTCCTAGCCATGGTACTTAAGCCAACATCATTACTTCTACACCATGTTGAAATCTTCATTCCAATGCCACATATCTCGCGCATGTATGCATTACCGATAACAAAAAGTGAGCTCGACACATGTAAAGTAGCATTATAAAAAACTTTCAAAAAAGGTAACAAGTAATGGGCATACTCCCAATCACTAGGCATAGGCAAACCCCTTGATTTTTCCCCTTTAGTGAGTTTATCTTTATATTTAATGTCTTGGATTTCCAACAATTCAAATACTTTTTGAAATTTTAAAGCCACATCCAATATTAAGTACGTAAAGTTCCACCTTGTTTCTACATCAAGGACCGAAAGATTTTTTTGTTCAATCTTTTCATGCTCTACACACTCTTTAAACTTTTGTAACCTCGCTAGACAAGACCTCACATACCTCACTGCAGATCAAATTCTAAAAATGGAGTCATCAATGTCTTTTAACCCCTCTTTTACAGTGAGACTCAATAAATGTGCACAATATCTCATGTTCAGAAAGTCACCATTCAAGACACTTCCCTTCCAACTTTCTAATTGATTGTAGAGATATCTTATTCCAACATCATTAGAACTTTTATTGTCCACATTAACGGTGAAAATCTTAGAAATAACCCAATCAAGCAAACACCTCTCAATTTCCTTGTCAATCAGTAAACCTTTGTGACTAGTAATTGGACAAAAGTTTAAGATCCTTTTGTGTAGTTTCCAATCATCAATGAAGTGAGTCGTCAGACACATACAGTTAAGATTTTGGCAAGATATCCATGTATCCGTGGTAAGACTCACTCTCTAACTAAACTCACTAAAAAAGGTCTTCAACTTCTGTCTTTTCGTAACATAAATATTAAAACAATCTCTAGCCACAGGTAATATGAGAGGGAACTTGAAATAGAGGTTGTGTCTCCCTCATCATTTTGTGGAACCCCTTATGCTCTATATACCTAAAAAGCAACTCATCAATAATGATCATTCTAGCTACAGCTCGTCTAAGCTTGTTTGGATTGAATTTCCAAGTCGTAAGTGAAGATTGTGTGGAGGTGGCAGCAGTACCGCTTGATTGGTCATGTGATTGTGACTGTTGAAAAACTAAGATCCTTTGTTTCTTATCCATCACATTCAAATAGTACTTTTTACATCGACTTAAATGATTTCGTAGACAACTAGTACCACTTTTATTTGGACATGCAAGCACATTCCCACAATAATTACACGTCGTTGTCCTATCATCCATATTCTCACAAGGATTTATAGTAAAGTGATCCCACATATCAGAAGAATTCTTTCGAGTATTAGAACTCACACGTTTGGGGACTCGTGGTGATCGTGGTCATAGATCCATAGAAGACTTTGGGGCTAGGGGTGGGGCTAGGATTGGGGTTAAAGTTGGAGTCTCACTAGTCGGTGTCTCAAGACTCTCATCATCAGTATTAGAATGGTCAACGGCATGGAATTGGACATCTGCAACTTCAACACGAAGAATATATGAATGACTTATCTATACCACAAAAATAAATAAATAAATAAACACAATGAAAATTATCATCTCAAATCTAAAATCCTGTTGGTCCAAGTAAACAAAAGCTTATATTGTAAAATATTTCTCTTTCTTTTTTATCCATACAACAAATGGAAACCAAGATAATAGATTAGATTAATCAATGAAACCATAATTTTCTAAATTTGCCATCATGTTACTCAAAAGGGATAGGCACTAAATGTATGAGGCCGATCTCTTTTGTCCACATTCCTTGAAATAGGGTGAAAATTTAACAGTCTGAATCTTGCCCCTGATGGAGTCCAAGTTCTGCCTTCAGTTTTTTTTTTTTTTTTCTCTCTCTGATAAAGAGTTTTGTTATTCAAGTTTGCTTTTGATTTTGATGCATATTTGGATAAGGCCATGTGAGCTATCCATGATAACTACAAAAGGGTTTTTATTTAACTTTTTTCAAGAGGTGAAGTAACACCCATTACTCTTATCGATTTAAGTTATTCTTGTACAGGGCAAAAACAAATGCAAATGAAGACCATTTGGCCAAGAAAGTTTTAATTTTTAATGAATTATCTGCTATCTGTCAAAGGATTGAACTAATCTGAATATCATTTATTAACTAAACTTTAAGCAACGTCGGTCAGGATTAGTTGGAAAAGGTACCTTAATTTTGATATACGTATTATTTAATCTCAAATGCTGTTATTGTTCCCAGAATGAGTCAACATACTTATTGAATTATAAACTCTTCTAATTAAAACACTTTATTCACTCTTCATTTAAACTGAAATAAATATTACTTTTGTCATTCTTTCTAGCCAATAACAAGTTAATTGCTTCCACTTGTTAAGTTTATCTTTGAGGGAGCAATATCAGAAGAAATCTTCAATTTCCAGGTTACATACTGTAAATGGCCGATCAGTAACAAGTGGAAGACTACTTAGGTCTCACTTCCAAGCAATTTTGTTCGATTAGAAAACCACTTATTGTCAAGATTATCTGGAGGAGATTTTGTCCTGGCAATAATTACCTAAACTGATCCTACAAAGCTATCAGGACAAAGTTTCTTGGGTACTTAGGAGTGAAAAAAGAATACTAAGGAATACAGAGTAACATATTTGAAGCAAGCGACACAACTCCAAAACTTACCTAATCGATTGTGACGAATTTGGAGAGGGATGAAGCTGAAAAAAATGGGGGACTAAGCTGAAGAAGAAGAGTGATGAACCTGGTGAATGGTTGGACAGACGGAAAAGGAGGTAGATGAAGCTGCTACCGAAGGTGAGAACGAAGAAGGAACAGAGAAGGAACAACGAAGCTACTGTCGGAAGTGAGAATGAAAAATGACGAAGCTACTACCGGAGGTGAGAACAAAGAACGACGAAGAACTAAAAGCTGCTTGCCTCTAATGTGGAGAACGAAGATTCATGGATTAGAAGAGAGAATGAAAAGGCAATTTAGGTTTTTTTTTTTTTATTTTATATTTTTATAATAAACCGATTTATAAAACCGGTTTCGGTTAATCAATTCCCATATTCTCGTAAACTGGTTACCGAACCGGAAAATCAATTTTTGTATTTCTTGAACCAAAGCCGAACCGATTTTTCGGATAACTAGAAAACCGGTTCGATTTGGTTTCTGCATTTTTTTGAACACCCATAGAAACAGGTGTAAGCTGAGTGGACGAAGGGGGTTGGGGTTGGTGTGTTGCCTTGTCGCAGTTAACTGTTTTTTACTTAATGTGTGTTTGGTTGGGAGTAATCTTCTATTATCGAGGTAATGTCATCTTATATTACTTGATTACCACGTTTGGTTATCAAATAATATAAAATTCCAATAATCTTCCAAAACCAATAGTAATTACTATTGGTTATATAGGAGGTAATATGATTACCTCCATTTTCTTAGGTATTTTAAGATTACTTGGTAATCTTATTTTTGTTCCAATTTTACCCTTTATTAATAAAATTTTAGGACAATAATGTCCTTGTTATCTAAACAATTTACAATAAATTTATGGACAATTTTAGCCTTATACTCAAAATATTTAAGATAGAATTACCCTTGTACTTCAACCAAATTACCCAAGACCATAGCCACCCCTAGCCACCCAAGAGGATTGTCGGCTGCTAACCACCGTCGACAGTCACCAGAACAGTGCATGGTCGGTCGGCTCAATTTGGCCGATTGTGCGCTGATAAGGCTGTTTTTGGCAGATCCATGGCCGAAAACAACCAAATCTATGGTCGTTTCACAACTAGATCTGACAATTTTTTACCATAGATCACAGATCCATGGTTAGCCGGTCGTGTGCTGTTTAGGCGATTGCCAGTGGCAACCAACGGTGATCACCGGTGGTCGGCAGTCCTGGGAAGGTGGTTGGGATGTTTTTGTTAAATTTTAAACTTTTTTGATTGTTAGGGTGTTTTAGCTAAATCTAAAATATAGAGGGGTAAAAGAAATTATTTAAAAAATAATATTATATTAATATTTAAAAAGAAAGGTAATTTAATAATTTATATAAAATACCTATTAATTTATTCTGATCAACTAAATATATTTCTCTAAATATTTTTAATAATCTTCAAGGTAATTTATTTTTTATTAATATAACATTTTCAGAAAAACAATATTTCTTAAACCAAACAACGTTATGACTTTTCACAAACAAGTGGGTTGCCACCTTAACTTTGGCACTAAGAGACTTTCATTTGGACCACATGGTATAAATTTTTTCTACTTTTACGGCTCAATAAATTTTTGCCACCATTTTCAGGTTTTGTCATCAACTTATCAAGATAAAGAAAGATACTGGAAAGAGGAAAAAGAGAGAACAGGTAAAAAAATAAAAAAAAAAATTTAAAAGAAAATGCGAAATGTCAAACATGCCTTAAGATATTAAAAGCTTTAGCATGCTTTAGTAAAGTATTTTTGTAATTTTATATGACTATTTTTAAAATTGTATAAGCATTAAAGGTAATATGATGTCGATAGTCAATGCCAGTTCAATGCTTCCAACGGGCACCTGCCTACGGCCCCAAAAATAGGGGCCCAAATTTTTTATAATTGTTTTTTAATATATTTTAAAACGAAAATGGTGTATGATTTTTTATCCAGCTTAATATATTTTAAAACCTAAAAAGACCTAAATTTATTATAAACTTTTTACATATATTTTCATCCAAAGTTTGACAAAATAGCAAGTTTATACTTTTAGTTTTATATATTCTAATTTACACCCCTAAATTAACACATTGAATTTCTTTTAACAATAAAAGGCTAAAATAGTCATTTATATGTCTCAAATTACTCTACCCCAATTCCATCCCAAAATTCGACATTCACATAAATCATCTCCACCCCTCTTCCGCCGCTAGCCGTTTGGAGCTGATTTCGATCAATTTTCTCACCTAAATTGATCGAAATCAGCACTTTATCATTTCCCAAGTGTTTTTTCAACCTTGATAGCCCTCGATTTAGCCATTTTTTCACGAATTTCATAACCCAACTCCACCGCACACGATAGCCATTTTGGCCTTTTCAGCATGTACCCAGCGTTGTTGGCCTTCCCCGTCATCACCATCTTCCTCCCCCTAACCCTCTCACCAAAATCCCTATCATACCTCATTTGTTTACTCCGTCAATCACCAGCCACCGATACCTTTTGGGTTGCGACTTCTTAAGCCTTTTCTGGCCAATCCAGGCATTGGAAATTACCTCTTTCACCACCCATCGCTTCTCCAACATTTGCTCTCCAAAACCCCCCACAAACCTGACCCCGTTAGCCTGCCGATCGTCGTCCACTTCTCCTAGTGATTTTACATCTCAAAAGGCAAGAAAATAAATTTGAAATAATTTTTTTAATATATGCTTATATTATTAGAAGGTCCCCAAAGTAACTCTTGCCTAAGGTCATAAATGTTCTTGAGACTGCCCTGGGTAAAACATCCATAGTCCGTTGGTTCAATTTTTTACCAAGGAAAATGATGATTGAAGCATATTTTGTGAATAAGCTTGGCAAGTTTCAGAAAATTAAGGGGTAGTAAATGAATTTCTCTCCCTAGTCTCTCACGAGTTTTAAGATCAAACTGAACCCTGTGACTTTAAATAAAACAAAATTCCCTTATTCCAGTTTTTTGTCCATTAGAAAGCTGGCCCAAAATAGTAATGTCTAATTCACAGTAACAAGATGCATTGGATTTCTCTAGACTAGTCTGTATTTCTGAAGTCAGGTTTAAAGGAGATTTTAATGTCTGCCTCTGCCTCAACCTCAAGTATGTCTTGTTGAACTTACTTTAATAAATAGAACTATTGAAGCACATGAAATGTTTTTGAGTTGAGCAGACAGCAATTGCTAGACATGTCTGTGCTTAGTTTACAGATTTAATGGTTTTAATTCAAGTTTTCTGCCATCAATTGACACCGCTTTTCAAAGATTGATTGTTAGCGGACCCTTTGATTCCAGTTGGTATCTCAACTCTCACTGTAGAAGGCTTCGCAATCTTCCATGTGAATCTTGGAACGAATCATAGAAAGGAATGTCGGGTGGGCTTGCCCTCTATCTAAATTATCCTAAATATATCACAATTAATATCGATAAAAATCTGCTTAATGCTGTCTGCGTCAAAACTTAAAGCAAACTCCAAAAATATGGCATTTAAAAAATCTTATATGTTTCTTGTAGACAAATTTTGTAAGTATTCCCGCATCCTAATCTTATCTGTTTAATAATCCATTCCCATTGGCAAATAAATATAAAATCATCATTGAGATAACATTATTGCACTAATTAACCAATTGGTGCTTGGTAGGTCCATTAAAGGCATAATTTCACATCAATCACCACTCCATCTCATTTATTCCCTATCTCCAAATTTGTTGGTTTAGTTTAATAGCTCACTCACTTCTGAACAAATTCAGAATATCTACTCTCTGTGAAACTGCTCCACAAACAGATTGCTTATATGGCAGGGCAAACACAATATGTATCTAAAATACCCATCTGATAATGCTCAAGAATCAACCATATATTTCAAGCCTCATATCACCACTCTTATCCATCTACCATAATTCTTTTACATAATATTCCCTAACTCCACAACTCTTCATCAAATATTTAATTTTCTTATTATTCTCTTTGGGATTAATTTCATTCACCCTAAAAAATAGTTAACTTTCATATGCCTCTGATTTTCAAAAAGCATTAAATACCTCTCTAAAATTATCAAACATCACTGTAACGCTTGAAACTTAATTATCTCTTATATGGGCAAAAGAAATAAACCTCATCATAAATCTGGGTTTAATGAACATTCTTAACTAGTTGGTGATACTTTCAGGTGTCCTCTTCAAAGGAGTCCCAGCAGCCCATATAAAATCTTCATGGCTATCAGCTGAATTGTGGGCTTGCCCATAATGCCCATTCTGTTATTTGCATCCATCAATTTTAGGCCAGTTACAGACGCGGATGTCACACGGGGAGGGGGTGCTTCGTGGGATCCATGATATTAATTTAAATTCAGATGCTCTAATGGGTTGGGTGGCATATTCGTACTTTAAATCCTTTTCTTTATTATAAAGACAGAAATGAAGAAAATGGCACATGGTGGTGGGGTAGGACAACCTTAAACCACTTTCTCTTTATTTCACAAAATAACAATAATCATCTTGTTTGGCTTTGGCTTTGGCTTCGGCTTCTATTCTATATATATATATTATTAACTTATATCTCTCCAAGGGAATCTTCATCCTCTCATTTTGAATGCTACTTGAGTGGAGATCCTTTACTTTTTATTTTTAAAATCATACTTATATAATGGCTTCTACTTCCTTTGTGTTTTTTATAGGATTATTTTATTGTTATAGAGTGCAGAACCTTCATACTCCAGCTGTCATGGGCCATGGGAGGGCGCCTTTATGGTTCAGGTTCAAGTCCATGTTTGTTCAACATTCAATTAATGGGATGTAGCTGGTAATGATATTGAGATCAAGGAAACCGTCCCAAATACATGCATGGTCCCTCACTCTCTATCTCCAACTGTTGTGTTTTTTGGATTTATTTGTGTAGATTTGAACCCAAATTAGCTACCACTGCCTTGCCCATTTCGATCACTACAATCTGGTCAAAATGAAAACCACTTAGCCATGGCCCCATAGCTTTAATAAAATATCATCACCAAATATCATCATTTATGCATTAATAATTCCTCATCAATATTTAACTTCAAATGAGCATAGTCTTACCCATTACATTATTTCTCGAGGCAATTGGTCAGATGAATAAAGTCCTATACACCTCATACCATTTATTGATGCCCCATTGCAAAAAGAAGATGTCAATCAAACATATAAATATAGATCTTGAAATATTAATTTATAGATTAAAGAAAAGATTTTGGATTGCTTGCTAATAATGAGAAGCTAACAGAGTAAAGAAGAGGAAATATAAAAAGGAATTACTTACCTGTCCCGAATTTCAAGGACTTATTTCAAACCAAGTCCTTGAAATTCTTTGGCCATCAGCCTCAAGCTTGCTCCTCCATAATCAGTTTCACTTCATAGCCTGCAAAATGTAAATCACAGTACTAAACGATAAGTTAATCAAAAGAAAAAAAAAAAAATTTAAAAAGATAAAATATGGAAATGATAAAAGGCATATGGGACATTGACAAAGCGTGACGGACGCAGAATTGTAATGGGTGAACAGGCGACGCAAATGCATCAAAACGATGACGGACAAGACATACATATATATTCATATGTGTTACGCCACAGTGGAATCAAAGAGATAAGGAATACAACGTGGCACATAAATAAAACCACAATCTGACACAACGGACAACAATGAACAAGAACAAGAACTGTCCTGAAGGAATCCTAAACGGTGGAATGAAATGAATGATCATGGAAGCTGTTGATCAATAATGGAGCAAACTAATGAACATACATCCCAAAATAAATAAAATATATATGAAACAAAACTCACCATCACATAAATTTGGATCCAAAACGAAATTGGACTGAAAATTCATTAATGGCCACGCATCAAAAGAAACCAATCCTTAAAGATTTACAGTCCCATGCCATTACATATATAATATATTGTATATTATATATTTTTCAACTTTGCCTATTTTCTTTTTTGAAAAAAAAAAAATTAAAATGTCCTTCATATTTCTGGTCTCAGTTCCGAGTATTATTGCCAGTAGTTCCCGTTATGAATGAGGTAGATCTGGCTAGGGTTTCCATGAGCACAATTATAAGCATGATGAGGAGTGGTACTCTTTGCGGCAGATTTTTCATAGTGGAGAGGAAAGGCTACTGGAGCTGGGATATGACGGAGGCAGTTATCGTTAACGGTAAACCTGGTGGTAGAAGTTGAAGCTGTGTAAGTAGATGATTTTGGCGACGAAGAAGATGATGATGGAGGTGAGGATGAGATTTTTTTGGATGATTTTGGCAGTGAAAGAAAGGCTCTGATCTTTAAAGAAGCTGGAGGTGATGCTACTCGATCATATTCCTCAACGAGATTGGCCAGATCCTCATCAGAGGTGATCGAAACCAGAGCGTCTAAATCTTCCGTCGGCAATTGACAGCGAAGACTCACTGATGTTCCACACAACTCTCCAAGCTTCAACAACAACTCTGTAAACCACACACCATAATTTAACCCTATATCAAACTACGTATATATGTACACCACTCTCTTTAAACTTATGCAACACAAACAAAGCAAACAATCAACGCAAAAATGTCGAGAATTAAAATTACAAAAAAAATATATATATATAGAACTAACCAGTAAAAGAGATGGAGCGGTCAACGGCAAGGACGCGGGTTTCGCCACCGAGATAACGGAGTTTACCATCAGGATAACGGGGGAGAATCTTGCCGCCGTAACTACAGAGGAACTTGATGGTGGTGGAGGGTTTGAGGGTGTCAAGTGAAGATCCGACCATGGTGTTTAGTATTATTGTGTTTGAAGAAGGAAAGAGGGGAATTGGAAAAGGGGAAGCTTAGAAGATGGCTGGGGAGTGGCGTCTTCAAGCCTAGGTTTTGAACTCTTGATATGTTTTTTATAGAGTTTATTTGGCTTACATGAAGGGGATTCCCTCCCGTGGGTAAATTACGTAATTATTCACTGACGTTTAATTTTTAATTTTTTATTATTTATTTAACAAAAAGGACAGGACAGGCGTCCAAATTTTAGGTTGAAAAGAGGAAAAAAATGTTGGGTCAATCAAAGCATATGTTTTTCAAAGTAATGTGAAAAATTTCTAGTCTTTGTATCTTTACAAATCAGCATAATATCTCAGCGTCCATTCTTTTTTAAAATTTATTTGGTAGGAAATTGATCTAATAATTCTGGTACACGCCACATCCCCATGAGTTCCACGTAATTTTAATTTACAAGGAATTGTAAATGGGAAGTTGTTATATTGGAGTCACTCTCTGATGTTAAGTTATTACGAGATAACCAATGAATTTTTCTCAAGTGTGGCTGCTAAAATACACCCAATCAAATTCATCCAAATATTATATAAACAAAGAAAAACTCTGGTCAGTAACAGGTCTTGAAAATTTGACTAAATCTACCTAAATTAGTTGAAAGCGTAACCGGAAAGAAATGGTCCAGGCGCGGTCACATTGAGGCCTGGGATCCACACCTACTTTGTTTGTAGAGGAAGACTCAGATGCTCGGGGCCCTGCATCCCTTACGATTGGATGCCCTGCACGCTAAAGTTTGAAATGACTTTTTCTACTTTGAAATTTCTGGATATTGCGTGGTCCTGCGGGTGTGATTACAGTTTTTGTGTTTTACAAGTAAAATAATATCCAGTTTTCTTCAGATTTGGTGTTGGGGATATTCCAAAAGCCTATGTTTGTGTTTCTAAAGTTATACCAATTTCCACATCATACTCAGTATTGGTTTAAGTTACAGAAAGGACCCCTTCAAATATCCTTGTATTTAAGAACAATTCAAAATACCTCTGCCGACGAGATTTTTAATAGAGTAAACGACATATTCCCATCCAAGGTTTGACGAAATCCCAAGTTAGTACCATTGGTTCCATTTATTCCAAATTCTCACCCTTAAAGTGACGAAAAAACGTTTGATATAACGGTAAATGGGTAAATTGGTCATTTTACATGGGCGACGCACGTTAGCAGATCATCGCCTCTAACAGTCCTCCGGCGCACATTAACAGCCGTTGTTCACGACGTTTTTCGCTCTTTTCCAGCGATACTTCCACCCAAAATCACCCTTGTCACCACCATTTAAACCCCCATCCTCCCCTCTACAAAACCATACCATTCACAACCCCTCATCACTGGCCGATCTTCGGCCACGGCAACGAAACATAGTCGATAAACACGAACTCTCGGCCGGCGAATGACGACGAAACGGTTGCTGGGGACATAGGGGTTTTATAGATTTGGAGACGGTGGTTGCATTGGTGGTGTCCAATTGGATTTTCACAGCCGGAATCAATCGGAATCCGGTGAAGAACACAGAAACCCTAAGCCTAACGGTGCCGACGATTGGAGGGGCAAATGAGTCAGGAACCTGAGGGGTTTTGGACGACGGACTACGGACTACGGGGAAGGTGATGGAGGTGACCAGGGGGTTCGACGTTGTCGGAAACAGCCCAGATCGGGCTATTTCCGTCGAGGTTTTATAGTGACCGAGGGTGTTTTTGATATAATTTGAAAATAAAATGGTAAGTTTTGTAATTCTACTAATTTAGGGGTTAAAACATAATTTATTAATTTAGGGTTAAGGGCATTATGGTAATTGCACCCTCTAAACCCTAAAAATTCATAACACCGTTACTTTAAGGGTGGGGTCTGGAATAAATGGAACCAATGGTACTAACTTGGGATTTCGTCAAACCTTGGGTGGGAATATGTCATTTACTCTTTTTAATATATATATATATATATATGTTTTTGTTCTCAGTGTAATATTTCATATTCATCTATATTACTTTTTTTTTTTTTTTTAATGAATAGAAGTGTCCAAGTCAGCTTACACGTACCTCAATTAATCCCTTAGAATCCCAGAACTATTAATTGGATAAAAGCTCCGGTGGCTAACCCTATTAACAATCGAAGAAGAACTCAAACCTAGGACCTCTTAAATAATACACCTAAAAATTTTAATCGAACCATTCGACCATCTAGAAATAGTTATATTGATCAATATTTTGTTATATATAATCGTCATTGTCAAAATCAATATTTTCAAAGACTTTTTGAATGACTAATTGATTATTGTACATCACAACTTGCATCTATTACAAGAATTGACTATCTGCATACACTGAAATAAACAATTTATTTAATAATTAAACTTTAACATTGTTTGGGTTAGGCAGCTTAATCTCTCAACAATAACATGCTCATCTATGAAGCAATCACAAATAGGAACAAATAGCAAATACTTATTATATTAATCCAAGAACTAACTCATTAACAATAATATCACGAAATATTAGTGGTCAATACTATCAGTTACATCATATTCAATGCTCTAGGCCCAAATTTTAGTATTCAAAATTGACTCAAGATAACAAAGACTAATAAAATCAAAATGTAACTAAAATCAAAATGTAAGATTTGTTTTCGTCTTAGAAGATTTCGTCATGCCTGCTTTAATTAGGATAACTCCTGAAGGCTTAGTGCTCATATATTAAATTAATTGATTGGGTTTATAACAATAACCCCCCTCAAGAATAATTAAATAACAAAAATCCTTATAATAATAACATAAATTCCCTACCGTCAATTTTTTTATATTAAAATAAATACTAAGCATAATAACCATTTACCAATTATATTATACATTTTAACAATACATTAATGACTCGCTAATTATATGAGAATAGTTGTTGTTTTTGAAATCTCCAAGGAAAATTTAAAGATCAAACCATTAAATTTGTGGTCGATTGATAAGATTTTAATCATCTGAGTGAGTTATTTAAAGTTTTGTTCTAGAGTCTTCAATCCAAAAGTGTTACTAGATCCCAAGAATTAAACTTGGGTTAAAAACAAAAATTAAAGATCATAATCCCTAATTAATTACAGTAATTGGTTGTCGTTTTCATGGATGAAGTCATCAATAATACAAAAAATGCCGAAGAAGTTGGGAATGGGTCCACGTATATACCAAATTTCGACTGAAAATGTTAAAATAGCGTAAGTTTCAAAAGGTGCTGAGCATATCCACCTTCATCTCCTTATCCTTGTGATGAGAGAATCATGCACATTGCTTCCTTCGTCACTTCCATTTCCCACTGCCACTACTATAGATCCTTTTTCAAACCCCAAAAAGCAATTAGTCATCTCTAATTGCAATTTTTACCTTATATTGGATATGCATGAAGGCCATGGAATTTAGTTTGAACGTGGCATAATCCAGTTGGCCACTTGTATTGAGGATGAGGAGGAGTGTCTCAGCCTCATTATCTGACACGCAACCAATAAGTTGGGACAGGTTGAAGGCCGGGTCGGCTGTTGTTTTGTGGGATTTTCAAAAATGCGTGTGAGGTCACACATGTCATGTCAATCATTTGATTCATTTTTGGAGGGGACGGTGACCGGATCAAGATGCATCATTTTGTTTGTGGTGCAATCATCATGATTGTGTTGTGTTGCGTGTAATGTGTATAATATATACCTGAACATTTGAACCATGTCGGCTCATGATACTAATTCATACACGATAATAATTTTGCCGACTTAACTGATTAAAGAAACCTTAACTTTTATGATTATCATTGACTTTTATCATTCACACAGTAACAAAGGCTCTCTTTTGACGTCACACGTCACAAGCACAAACTTCGTTATCTTTTTTTTTTTTTTTTTTAATAATCTATGATCCAAGAGCTGCACAAGGTGATAACGTTACTTATCCCGTACACTATCATTCCCTATATTAGAATTTACAAGTGGTTTAATAGACAAGGTCAGAAACGGTTCTTCTAGGAGCTGCCAGGCCCATGTTGCTCCATGACCGTCCGATGAGGAATCTAAGACTAAGTGGCTGATATGATTCTCATAGTACAAGAAATCAAGACCTAACAGACTAAAAAATTTATACGGTGAAGCCGCAGCCGGCAGCTAATTGATTCCTGTAATTCGGTGGATGTGGGTCCTACTTAAGTCATGATCTCACACACCGCCAATAAAATAGGAAGGAATTGATTCTCATTACATGGATTGACTGCGAACCACGTTTTGCCCCCAGGAGGACCACCAATTTAACGCCACGTAAGATATAAATGGGTAAAATCAACACACACTTTCTTACGTGGCAAAACCTCATTCGCTTCTTCAGTGAAAGTGGGGCACCAAAGTCCCCTTGGAGAATCTTGTCTTTAACAACGTCTCTTTCTTTTCTTACGTGTGTAAGGGGGTGGGCAATTTTCTTCATAGCACACAAATGGACTTTGAATTTTTTTGGTTTATTGAATGGAAATTCTAGAATTGTACCATGGGACTTCTAGAGTGTCTTGTTATGATGATCTTTCTATATTCTACAATGTTGCTTTAGAACGCAATTGGAGTTGAAGATAGTTAGGGACCAGTTAGATTGATTCTCCATCTTTTTGCTATAGAAGCCACCAGATTTGCTGGCCTAAATATAGATCAAAATTCAGGTCGATGCTCCAAATAAAGAATCGCACGAGTTAAAATGCTTGCTCAATAACTTTTTTTGTTCATAGGAAAATACATGATCTCTTTTCCGATTTAAAAGATAATGACCATTTGCCAAATAGTAGGCATTTTCCTTGGATGTTCCGTCAATTGGACGGACCAAGCCTAATCATATCTGACTAGACAGAGTTTGGAACTTATGTCTTATCTATAAATTTTTATTTTTTTAACAACTTACGTTTCCAACTTAAATATATACCAAGGTGGGGGAAATAGTAGAAAAAACAAACCTACCAGCCATGTATCAAATCCAAAAAGAGAATAATTAAAAATAAGAGTAATACTACATTTATACCACCTTTTACACTATTTTCATTACACCATGATCATCATTATTATTATTATTATCAATAATTATTTTTAATTATTTTAAAAATTTAAAATAATTAAAATTTTGTTTAGATATGATATATGCTAAATTATGATATAATAAAAATGATGTAAAAGTAACATTACAAAAATCGGAGAGAAAGAAGTACTGATGAAGAAAACAAAGATAAAGAAACACTTTTAGAAGGAGAAAGATGTTTTAATTGCAACTCATTTAAGTATTTTATGTATATCATTCATCAATTTTCCCATTACTCAACACATTTTTAACATGTCTCAAAACTGGATTTTCAGAAATCAATGATAATTTCTTTCTCTTCCTCTAATTGGAGATTTTCCCTTATCTTTTCTTTTCCATATAGGTTTCTCTTTCGGGTAGGTGATTTTAAGATCCTATCTTGCCCTTGGTGGGATGGACGGTACGGTAGGCAAGGGCTTCGGGAGATCAAAGGCACAAATCTGACTTGCAGTTATTAATTAATAATTTGAAAATTAAAAGAAAAATATTGATGTACAAACCAATTCTTACAGAACCCATTTAATGAAAGAATATTTAATAGATTTCCTGGGTCAAGAATGGAATCCAGGAAATAAATTCATTGGTCCTAGGGCATAAGAGTTCTTATGTTGCTCCTCATGCATTCATCAGTTTTCTTCGTGTAATCAATGAATCAAACCAACTTGGGTGAAGGGAAAGTCTCAACATATATTTGCGCCCTTCAGATAAGCCTCAGTTCATACTCACCAGCCATTGTTATGTATCTTACCCAAGGGAGAGCCTGGTAACCACTTTTCTCAATAATCTTCAGGTATCGAACCTACAAAATTCCAACAATTATGTAAAAAGTTCACTATTAGTCTCAACCCTGTTATTGTTGGTTCTCTCAAGATGCTTCATACATTCATTAAAATCACAGAGAGTTGATTTGACCAACCACTTAATATCAATTTACAGTAACAATCTGATCGACTAGAAAGCTCTAACTTAAGCGATACAACCATGTATAAGACAAATTAGTATGAGGCCTTTCAATGTCTGGTGGAGCACAGGTCATTTACTTTGAGGACCAATTTTGGGACAAACAACTTTCAATCAACAGTTTATTTTTGGAGATAAGAGACACAGTATGTTATTGCATAAAAAGAACAAAGAAAAAAATAAGTGCTATGTGGTATATTGTTAGAAGGCACTGATGTTGCAAATGACTTCTCGCATTTATGTCTAAATGCACTGTTCATTCTTTTAAAACTTTAACAGCATCAATATCACAAGTGATCAAATCCAATTTAGTTTTCTCACATTGATCTGAGAAACTATTATATTCTTGAGGTGAGACAAGTAAATAGATGGTCGATGAAACTAATGGCATTCACCCAAAGGAATAATCAGAAATCGACCAAAAGAATAAGAACAGCAAGCTGTCATTTTTATGAAGGCGTACCTGAATTCCTGAAACAGTAAAATATGGTATTTCAAATTTCACACGTATAGGAGCTTTTCTTTCGGGAGTTGCTTCTTCATCAGTTATGCTGGGAAGAGTGAACTCAGCCCTCAACATGTATTCCTAAGTAATTTTGATTTGTCAACAGTATCAAAACCACGACTGAGGTGAAATCATATAAAGAATTACATAAAAGTTTCTTCAAATTTTAGGGCTAAACATTTAAAATTCAAGCTTAGCTCATACCTTGCCACCAGGGAAAGATTTTATTTTCCAGACAAATGCATCAGTTTCAGGTGCATATGATGCAGATCCCATTGAAGTCCGAATAATTGGATTGGAAGCATCAGCTGACACAGGCAACTCAATCTCAACATTTGTTGCAGTACTGTGTTATTCAATGATTTTTTTCATCAGTATTTAAGAAATTAAAACAACAGCCTGTTCAGAACTTGAAGCAATAAAGCTGACGACAGAAACAATTGCATAACCAAAGTACCTCCGCTCCTTGAACTGACTTCTAGCTTTTACCAGGATCTCAACACGACTTCTAGAATGCTTCTCAACTTGAGCTTCCACCCAAATCAGAGGCTTCACCTGATCAAAACAAGAAAATTATCAAATGCCATTTAATATGCAATTCAGGAAGGGGCAAAAATAAATAAATAAATAAATTATAAACCACAGGGTGAACCTGAGTATTGAGTCGATATGTCATGAGATCAAAAGATCCATCAGGTGGTATGAAGGAGATGGTCCTATCATTTTCAAATCGAGCCAAGCGCACGCACCTAGACAAAAAGTGGGAGAGGCAAATTTATTAGATCATTAAAAATCGGGATTCACAACCAATGCTTACAAACAGTTGTATTGCCAACATCAGATTAAAAGTAGGCTAGTTTCAAGTTACATACTGATGAAATTTAATGTCATCTAAATCAATAGCCTTCCCCTTTGTTGTTCGACCTTGTGCCTCCAACAATATTCTGTCATTTAGGCCAAGCTTACACTCAGGCATACCACTGGAAAAGAAAATTCAGTGGCTTTAGTCTCCAGCTGCGGCTAACAGATAAAAATGAGTAGCAAGCTCAAACAAAGAAAACTGGACGTGGAAGTGTTCTAAA
Source organism: Pistacia vera (assembly GCF_008641045.1). Classification (NCBI taxonomy): domain Eukaryota; kingdom Viridiplantae; phylum Streptophyta; class Magnoliopsida; order Sapindales; family Anacardiaceae; genus Pistacia; species Pistacia vera. The sequence goes on along the minus strand of NW_022196722.1, from coordinate 323,157 downwards.
ATAAGTCTGTAACGGTTGAACTTTCCAAGCATTCTATAGGATAGAGTGGACATGCATACAAAGTTCTATACCAGTCAACACGCATGTAAAGAAAGCAATCTGCAAAGTTGAATTGAGATTCCTTTTTCCTTTCCCTTCCAGTGTTCTAATTTTTATTTGAACCCATAAAAAATAAAATTCACCTAGATTACTATCTAGGCCAAGTTAGCATAATCAATATGGAAGGTGTCAATAACTACAACTCACATAAAAACATAAATCCTTCCACTTCAATCTGCATAATTTCTTTACATGGTAACACAAAGTATAGTGTTTTAAGATATATTTACACAATTGTCAAATTTGATTCAGTGTCAAACAACCACTTTTACTGACTTATCACAGCATTGAAAACTCAGAGTTGGACAACACATGGGATTTGCAATATTCAACAAACTCAAATATTCTAAACTTGAAATAATAATACGTTTTTATGACGACTTGGCAAGCGTGTAGATCCTAAGGAAAAAACTTGGTGAGAGAACTATGAGTTGGACCAGTAATGCATATGAACACTTTTTTATATAAAAAATTTTGTGGTATGATAGGATTGAAGGAATGAAAACTAAATACATTATGTGACAATCATGCAACACTAATACATCAATTTGTAGGTGTAACATCAGTTTTTTTTTTGCAAGGAGTAACATTTAAGAGTAAAAAATAGCAAGAACTAACAAGAAACCAAAACCACAGAATTAAATTGTTCCAAATTTCAGTGGAAAACACACCTCAGATAAGTTCTCATCTTCAGCGCCCCAACAACATCAGATCTAATTATTTGTCCATTGCTGTTGACAAGTATATTAACACTCTCCACGACATCCAAGAAAACCTGAAGAAACAATAAGAAATCTCCATAATTCTGCGGCAGGTATCTATAAGCAACTAATAAGAAGAAGAAAAGCAAAAGCCACCCACTTCATTCTTCTTGTATAGTATCCCCTCACTCCGCCAAGATACTGCATTTGTGACAGCCATAGGAGGCCTCTGTGTAACTTCCATTCTATATGCGTCAGTCTTGATAAATTCACTTAAGATGGTTGCTTCAGTATATTGAGGATAGCCAAAGTCCATCATTTCATCAAGCAACTCATACTGACAAAGGTACAAGGAACAACTTTACCATCTAAATTTGTTCAATGCTGGAGTAAACTAATATTATAAGAAAAAAGGAAGATTAAAAGATCAACGCACCACCACCACAAAGTTATCTCTAAGTGATTCCTCTTCTAACTCTTCAAAATAATGCTTAAAAACCTGAGTAAAATGGATGACCATAATCAGGCACTTTAATTGACTAAAACAAAACAAATGTGATGATTGACAGCAAATGAGAGCAACGCTTACATCGACTACACGGTGTAGAAAGAAAAGAAGGCTGGCAGCATTGCAGTTCTGCCTCGACGCAGTCATAAGATAAACATTGGAATGCTGTATAAACAAGTACGAGACTCCATTATCATACACAACCGGATCTTGTGATTGCGCATCTCCCTAAATCACAACAAATAACCAAAAACAAACAACAATCACTACACTTTCAGCTTCTAGGCTTAAAAACAGCAGATCCAGGTAAACAAACCAGATTTTAAATATATTTATCTAAATCAAGCTAAATTAACTTGAATTGCACAAAGTGAGTCCAACCAATTGAGCATAAAAATTAAAAAAATAATAATAAAAAAAATAAAGAAATGAGATAACCTCTTTCTCGATGAGCTTGGTGAAGAAGCGCTCGGCTTGAATAGCGGAGACATCTCCACGGTAGTCGCGCCACACGAGAACCCGTCCCTTGATGTCTAGAAGAAACAGTGCCGAGACTGCACCTGCCATGTACGTTTTTATAGGTTCCTACAGATCAATCAGATATACTAGTGTTGTATAATATCATGGATGAGATCTTAAGGAAAAATCAGAGTCAGCCGATTTAGAATAAAAAATTTATCAGAACATTAACTCAGGAATTGCAGAATTTTATTGCTAAATCATTGTCGCTAATGTTTGTGATTGTTTACTGGAGGTCGATCCATCGATCCTTCAATGGCATGGCATTTGTCTTTCTTGCTAGCTACTGAAGTCTTTCTTTTAAACGAAGCCGTTTTGGGGTCAAACTAACTTCATTAACCATTAGCTATTTTGTGTGGCAAAATTTTAACGGATCTCTCTTTCCCTCCTTACTCTTTGTAAAAATTTTCTATTAAAAATAATATATGGTGCATTTGTTTTATTATTTTGGATATAATTTTAAGAATAATATTGGATAATTAAGTAGGGTTATTATTATGAGAATAAGATTTGAAGAATATGTGTTTGGTAGAGTATTTTGACCTTGATATTTGTGTTGAATATTTGATTGATATATTTTTTTATAAATGATTTATTAATATAATATTTTGGTGCATTTTGTTAAAATAATGTATTATTATAACCTTAAAACTTATCAATTTATATTTTAATAATATTAAACATTTTATTGGTAATTTTGTAACCAGTAAATATTAAAAAACAAAAACCCATATTAATTTCAAGTACAAACCCAACTGTTTAAAAACATCACATTAATACATATATGACAAAAGTACTAATTATCAACCCTTACAATCGTTCTTACACGTATACTCCATTAACAACTACGACATGGTCCACTGTGCTGCCCACAATGCATTCGTTATGTTATCCCATACAGTCGTCATGTTGTCTATAATACTTTGCTGCGGTTGACTCGGTCCTTCTCCATTTCGGCCATCTTCTGCCCCGTTTTGACGATCACAATATACTTGCTCATTACTCGTACTATTATTGGTCTGTTCGAAGATAGGGTCGTCCATATTGTACATTATGATAAAATTATGAAGTACACAAAATGCCATAACAATTTTCCCTTGTTTGTCCAACGAGTAATTGTTCATTCTATTCAGAATACGGAACCGTCTTTTCAAAACACCAAAGGTTCTCTCGACAACATTGCGGAGTGGAGCATGTCTATAGTTAAACAACTCTTGTGGCCCCCTTCGGTTACGGCGATGATAAAAAATATGGTAAGCCACTTGCCTATGAGAGGCGAGGAACCAATCTCTATTTGGATAACCCGTATAAACCAAATAATATTTCCCTGTAATAAAATCAGACATTTTATTTGAATTACAAGGCCTCAACAGTGGAGCAAATACGTTATAATACGTCAAGAAAATACTTATACCTGGTGGAGGATGTGGGAATCGAGAATTAGGATCATCAAAAATTGAATTTAAAACTCTTGAATCATGCGCAGATCCTTTCCATCCAATAACGACATAAGTGAACATCATCCTAAAGTCGCATACAGCCATTACATTCTATGACAACGTTCTTTTGCGATTCCGGTACCTATCGGCAAATTCATGTGGAACCGAAGCATATACATGTGTGCCATCAATGGCTCCAATACAGTCCTATCATCAAAATTGAATTTTACTCATATTAATCGACTATCAAAATTAATAACACATTGAACTTAACTATCCACTAATAGAAAACATAATGAACTAGTACCTTAAAGAAAGGGTAACATTTTCGGTTGGCTGATATTTCTTTTCGGTTGGTTGATATTTCCCATGAAACATCATTGAAGTCAGGTGATCTGATAAACTCTGTCTTCAACTCATATATAGCCTCGCAAACTGCGCCAACATGTCTAGAGATCGTCTCACCTGAATGTTGGAAATCCTCCATCATCATTCTGATTGTCTCGTTTTTACCAACGATTGTTAGAAATATCATAACTTGTTCTTGTTCTTCCAAATTTGTCTTCCTGGTTGGTCGCAATTTGCCTTGCTCAAACAAAATTTCACATAAGTATGTAAAACAGTCTTTGTCCATGCGGCACTTGTCATAGATCCTGTTAGCATGACCATTGAGTACTTCCAACATGTACTCATGACTAGTTAATACGGATGTATGTCGTAGTTGACACCCAGTTGTTTCTAAAGTGGCAACACCGTAAAGTGCAATGGCTATATCTGTCAGTATTTCTTCTTTGTCATCTGTAGAACGTCGTCTTCTTCCTGTACGGCTAGACGACGCCATTTGAACCTGCACATTTGCAAAACATTGATCAACAATTAACAGTTGTTGTACTACTTAGCAAAATATAACAGTCAATATTTAATCCTAATGACAATCCAAAACGAGGTTGAAACATGTAATATCACATAAAACGGTAGCATAATTAATAAGTTCATACAGTAGCGTTATAAATTCTAATTCTAATGAAAAGTGCCCACTAACACATACAAAAGTGTTGGCAAACACTTAGGACATATAGTGTCATCTACAAATTGTGAAAGTCGTTATAAATCCAATTAGCCTTTTCCTCGGGCGGGAGTTTCACAAATATCTCCCGCCACCATGGATTTTGATATAAGTACTTGACAACCGGCAGGTAAAACTTTGTGGATACTTGCATGACCGTCATGATGTCAATATAATTGCTCATGGAAAATAGATCAGATGGACCACTGGTGTTCTCTTCGTCCCTCTCATCTGCACTGCGATTGCTAGCCCTCGATCCCATAGTCCGCTTCTCCACAAGCTTGTCCATCAATCTACCATTGACATCCGCAAGTGATTGTCCTGGGCCGCTTCTGTTCCTCCTATTTCCCGCTCTTCCATGGCCAGATGTGTTTGGTCGCTTTTCCCTTGTCGTCCAATCTGGATTAGGTTCAAAGTAACTATCAACCATCGGAATCGCGCCCTGATTGGAATAAGTGGAGGTCTCCACCAGTTGAGATGTAGATGTGTATGCATATCTCCCAATGGCAGTTTGCTTCTCAAATATGATTTCATAAAGCTCCTTGTGAGGAAGTCCTTTGTGGTAGAATTGTTGCGCCAGTGGGTTTTGCTGGTAAGTTAAAAGAATAATATATTAATATTTGGCAGTTCGAAAAAAAAATGCGCATAATTACGGTGTCGTTGATTAATATTAGTTAAAAAAGATGAAAACTTACCCTGACATATTCTTGCCAAACCTCAACGGGACACGTTGGACTTTGCGACTCATGATCCCACCCGAACCCCGTGTGTTGCAGCAATTTCTGCCATGCTTGATATACTCTTCGCAGGCGAAAGAACTTAGAGGTTAGTTGTGTAACGTTGAGTCTCCTGCCAGCCACTGATGATAAGTCGTCCAACATTTCCTAGTAATCTGCTATTTTTATTAAAGTACCGTGTGAAGTTTTCGCCCGCTTAGACAACAGGACCAGAAATTTATGGGTCATCTCAACATACCAGGTCACATAATCACTCATCTAAGGACAGTATGGTGAGAACGACAACCAACATTGGGACACCATATGAATCACCAATCACATTACAAAATATAATACTCACATGTTAACGTAATCAAGTAAACACAGATAAACTTATATCTTGTTCGATCCAACACTGCTTGAAGACGTCAATGTAGGGGAAGATACAGACAATGTCGACCAATAAGGTGTATGACGAACTCCAAGTCTGGAAAAACATCGAAACTTTCACCTCTGCTGCAAGTAGTAATCAATCCTACGACATTGGGACAAATTATACTGACATCTGTGCATATGAGCGTAATTTGTTGTTATGATTAAAGAACGATGTCGAATCTACAGAACAAATATATCAGTTAGTGAAATCCGAAAAAAATATTTCTAATAATCCAATAATTTTTTACTCCCAAAATTTATCCAGTACATACAGCATGTTACATACAGAACATATGAAGCTGCACAATTTTTTGACGCATGTGTTAAACACGATAAACAACATGGTACATGCTCTAACCATTAAACTCCACAAACAAATCCACTAGATCCAAGTTTCTCATGTGCAAAAATCACTTTGTCTTCACCAACTATAAAACGTATTATTGCAGTCTAAATTAAAAGGAATAATAAAAGGAAAAAAAGTACTAACACAATGGCAAAATTAAAATAGAAATTAGGACAATTGCGTTGGGTGTCTTGAAAAGAAACACGTCACGGAAGCTAACTGGATTCGCAAAAGCCAACGGGTCTCTTTCCTTTCTCTGAATAAATTCACGGGTACAACAGATTTATAAACCTGCAAAACAAAAAAAATCAACAGATTAAACTCATTTGTAAACTCCAGCACCAAACAAATGCATGCGCACATCATACAGACAACACATTTACAAACTTCCAAAAAAGTCCTTTCCCGTTCACAGTGTTCCCTTCACAGAAGTCAAATATTTTTGGTGACGGTTTCACGGGTTTGTGGCTTAATAGTGACAGATTTGAGTCGTCCATGGGTGGTTGCGATAGGGTTGTGACGATCAGAGGGTTTGTGGCTTGACGGTGACAGATCTGAGTCATCCGTCGGTGGTTGCAGTGGGGTTGTGACGATCGGAGGGTTTGTGGCTTGACAGTGACAACTCTGAGTTATCCGTCGGTGGTTGCGTTGGGGTTGTGACAATCGTAGGGTTTGTGGCTTAACGGTGATAGATCTGAGTCGTCCGTCGATGGTAGAGGTGGGGTTGTGACTATCAGAGGGTTTTTGGCTTAATGGTGATAGATTTGAGTCGTCTGTGGGTGGTTGTAGTGGGGTTGTGACGATCGGACGGTTTGTAGCTTAACAATGATGGATTTGAGACATCGGTGGGTATTTGTGGTGGGTTTGCGATGATGGTGGAAGATGGTGATGGGTGGTGGCTGTGCGGTTCTATTTTGATGATGTTGGCAGATTGATAGGGTGGTGCTGTGGGGTGGTTTTCTTATTCAAGTGGCTGGTCCTTTGGCTAATGTGCTTTGTTTTGTATTTGCAGGTGGAAGATTATGTTGGAGAAGAAAGATGGTTTGTGACGGTGGTGAAGCACTAAAGGTGGTAATGCAAAGTGAGAAAGTGACGCTGGTGAAGCATTGAAAGTGGTAATGCAAAGTGAGAAAGTGAGGGTCGTGAAGCACTGAAGCTAGTAATGCAAATTGAGAAAGTGAAATGGTGAAGCACTGAAGCACTAAAGAAAAGTGAGACTGTGAAATAAAAGCAGGACTGCAAACTGTCTTCAATGGTAAAAAAAACTATCAGGATAGCTGTCAGGATTTTATTTTCAGGATTGCATTGTGTAAATATTGAACCAAACGCTATTTGTAAAATCCGGTTGAGAATATGGGTAAAAATGTTGTACCAAACGCAACCATAGTTTTTGCATAATTCTATGACTGTTGATGTTTGATTTTGATACCAACGACTCACAAGTGCAAAGTGCTAAGCTGTTCTTAGAAATTACATGTGAATTATTGGGATAATCGAATGCAAAGACTAAATAATAAATAAGAGATGATTTTTAAAGTGGTTCGGATAGTCAAAGCAAATCCTACGTACACTGTTTTCTTTTATATATGAGATATTATAAGAGGTCGCGTATAACGAACAACGAGCAGAGGTATAATAACTTAATATTCAGAGAGAATATCAAGTCAGTCTCTTTCTCGTAGGTTGTCTTTGCTCTAAAAATAAAGATTACAATCAGAATGAGGTTTTAAGATTAGAATCCCGAAAATGAGAGGGGGAGTCCTCTATTTATAGTAGAGAAATGCAAGATAATGATTACAAATCTGCAAGTGGATAGGTGTTGTGCAAGTCCTTCCTTGCCTTTGATTGGCTGATAACTTAGGAAATATCCTTAAATTACTTGGGGCATGGACAAGTGTGCGGCCCTCTATCACTCATAGACAAAACCTGAATCTGCCAAGTTGATGACACTATGACAGTCATATTCTTCCTGTCATGGAGCGACATGGCAGCTCCTGGACGATGCAAAGTTTTCCTGAACTATGATTGGTACTTGCTGACGTAGGCTAACATCAGCCCTAATTTTTTAGGCATAACAGAAGCTCCCTAGTTCTTAAGGTTCAAAGATTGAATCTTGAGAACTTCATGATCATGCCACGACCTGACTTGTCCCGAGAAGCATTTGCTTGGACTAACAGTTGAGATTAACCACATTGTTACAAACAACGTGAGGCTGATAGTCTGCCTTGATTGGTGGACTGAGTGTAGATCAAGACATGGTTTTTTGAGAGTTACATAAGCGACTTGAAGTGATCGTTCCAGAAGGTTCAACGACCTATGTCAGATCATGCTCAGTGTTATAAAAATGTATTTCGAACTCTACCTACCATTCACGACTTGAAAACACTTAGAATATTTTGCTGTCGAAAACTGAGGATCACCTCGTTCGAATTTGACACGTGGAGAAACTGTCTTATTTGAACGACCTCCTCAGATGTTATCCGTTGCGCTTGACAGCTGTTTTGATCAATAAAATAAGCTTTATCTGACAGACATGTCTCTGCGTAATGAATGTTAGCCATGAGCATTAAATGCTAGCTATTCTGAAACGACATTTCCTTTTGAAACATTAAATGCGGATGAAGGCATATTTAATGTGGAGGAGATAATCACGCCGACGCTTGGCGATTTCAATAAAGAAAGATATCGGTTGATCTCCACGAAGCATGAAGGTTACTCTTCGCGTGGATTAATGACACGTGGTCACAATCTATGGCTAGAAACGTGTTCCTACCCAAACATCGCTTATAAAAGAAACCAAACGTCGCCTTCCACCCTATAAAACGCAAACCCCATTATAAGTTTTTTCATAGAACTGAAACTTTTAAATAGAAAAAACAACGTTTTTGCCCTTAAAAGATTAGTTCATCCCCTTCTCGGTTAATGCACACTCGACGCTATGAGAGAGCAACCATTCCTAGTAATCAAGAGGTAAAGAAAATTTCTTCTTTTCTTCTCTTTTTCATTTCTATCAAAAACTTAATTTTTACAGTAATGGTAAGTATGGACGTCTGATAAGCTTAGACGATGAACATTCTCGGGTAGTGTTTGAGAAGAAACACTATTAAGAGTCAAAACTTAGGGTGCAAATCTTTAGAAAATCTTTCTTAAGAATTTTTCGGGTTTTGGCGGCTATGTAAGAGAAACCAGGGCTCTCTTACTCTCTTGAGTCGCCATACGAGGTAATGTACATGGTGACTGAGTCACCTTTACATGTCGTACATTTACAGACTCAAAGAGCAATGGATACTCCTAAGGTGAGAATAGTCGAAAAGGGAAGCTCGCAACCACCGGGCACCACAGAGGGTCTTGGAAAGGTGATACGATTAATAGTCACGAAGGATGAAATCCAAAAAGCAATAGACTAGTACGCGATCAATGTAAATGTGTATCGGTATAGGTCACATACTGCTCAGGAACCTCTCGAGGGAATGGCCGTGATCTTGGGAGCAATCTTCAAATGTGGGGTGAGGATACCCCTTCATCTCTACATCAGGTTGATTATTGACCATTTACAGATCACGCCATTCCAACTAATGCCAAATGCATATATGATAGCGGTCACTATGTATATAGCATTTGGCGAGCACAATTTCGGTGAGCCAACAACAGAAGAGCTCGACTGCGCCTACTATTTAAAGAAGAGTAAAGACAAGGACTCGTACTACCTCTCCAAGCGGTCAACGATCGAGGCAGGGATATTTGGTTACCCCAGCAACGTTGGGGCTTACGAAACCAATTTTTTTTTTTTTTTTTTTTTTTTTTTTTTTTTAAGTACAATGAAGTTTGTAAATTTAATGAACCGAGTAGGTTTTCCATTTAACTTCCAAATTGCTCGTCTTTTAACTTTTCTTTAGCATACCAGGCTAACAAACCTTTTGCTTTCTTGCGGAAAACAAAACAACCAAATTGGCGGTGCTATCTGATCACAGTCGAATCAAAGTATTTGGTCGATTGCCCAACCAAAGTCATGACGCAAGGCTGCTCGTGACTACCACCAACCTGTGAAAGTATAGGTTTTTCACTTTTGACGCGTCTTTGGAAGGTTCAGCTTATAAGTATCTCTTACACAAATGAACTCTAAGTCTTTCTTAACAAAAGAAAACTTTTCTTGTTGATTCATCTTTATGCCATGCAACAACTATGCCACTAAAGGTTGTACAACGATGAAAAAGCCTAGGGGATTCTCATTCCCTAGGATCAATCCAACTGAACCAGTTGGAGCAACCTCTAACGATATCCTTACAAGGGGGATACAAATTAGTGCCAAAAGGCACCAAACCATAGAGCGACGTGAGGAGGCTCCCTAGCCCACCGCTGCTCGTCCGTCGAGGAAGAAGACTATGGCCAAAAGTCTAAGAAGAGAAAGACAATACCCACCAAAGAGGAAACTGAATCCGAATCAGAAGGCTTCAGGGTATTGCCAGATAGGCTTTAGCCTTACCAAGCCTTCTCTACGAAGACAACCTCAAGGAAGGCTCCCAAGACAACGATTGACCCCGAGAGTTCACAAAGGGAAAAGGGAGCGACCACGGCTGCTTAGAGGGGTACAGGCAAGCATCAGGTCAAAAGGGGTCATGCCTCAACGAGGCTTGACCTACCCGTGCTGGATCTTTTAGGCCAACTACCAGATCATTTATAGCCGATGGTTTATACCATTTTAGAATGCCAACTTGCCAAGACCTTTGACAAGTTCATGGCTTTTCAACCTACCGATCTGGTGGCCACCGCACTTCAAATGCAAAGTCAAGTAAAATGACTTGTTCTCTTCGAGAACTTCTTTCATACAAGTCGACCTTTTAGTTTTCTCTCAAAAACTAACTTTTTATTCCTTTTTCAAGTAGTCTTTGCTCGCCCTGAATGTGACCCAACAGAAGATGAAGATTGATTCTGCTGGCAAACTCCACAAGATAAGGGAGGAAATTGCCAAACTAAAACAAGATCTTGCAGCTTCAAATGTAGAGGCAAAAACTGCCCACATTCAGGCGAACGTATACTTGACTGAAATGAATTCTGCTATGCGAGCAACTAACTTTTAGAAAGTCGAGCTTGAGAAGAAAGATAGCGACAATAAGGAGCTCCAATGAACGATGGCGAGGCTCACCCAAAAGTTGGACCAAAGAGAAAATGAGCTACAAGCGAGCTTAGAGCGCGAAAAAGCAGCAAAAAAGACTCGAGCTAAGTTAAGGGAAAACACAGAGAAGGAGAAAAAGGCACTGCAGATAGATCTTGAGCTGGCTCAAGGGTGAATCACTTTGCTGACCGAGCAAATGAAGCAACATAACCTCGAAATAGAGAGGAAGGCTACTCATTGGGCTCTACAAGCTATCTTCAGCTTGTGATCGAATAATCCGAACATGGACAGCTCCGACCTCCCCAAGGACTATCAAGTTGCTATTGCTTCCATGACTAAGACCGAAGATAAAGAAGAACGAGAGCATGCCCCGAAGGATGATCAGCATGAAACAAATGCCCCTAAAGGTCAAGCAGTCAACCCGGAGGTCGGTGATCAGCCAGATGACCAAGAAGTCGCAGCCAGGGATCTTGGAAATGAAGACCAGTGATTGTTCTCTTCTTTGCTTTAATATAGTCTTCTGTGCTTATTCTTTTCCAATGTAGCTCTTTGCCGTCTCTTGTACATATTTTTAAGATACATAAAAAGGAACTTTTGATCATTTGTGATAATACTTTTATAACTTAAGCATTTCACAAAACAAATATAGCATATCTGATCATCAAACTTGTAAAATGTTATAAATAAAAAGATTATCAAGAACTTGAGATTATGACACAAGTAATTCTTTGGGAGGAATTGGAATAATCTTATTCATAAAATTTACAATAATGAAAACTTTACAAGTAAAAATGATCAAGCTATAAGCGACTTCGGAATTACTGATAATAAGAGTGAAGATGTTCAACATTCCAAGCTTGCGACACTTCAGAACCATTAAGCCTCTTGATGTGATACATTCTAGGTCGTATCACCTTAGCGACACAATATAGACCTTCCCAATTAGGTCCCAATATCCCTGCACTCGGTTCTCTTGTTCCGAGAAAGATTTCTTTTAACACCAGTTCACCAACCCGGATGTCTCTTCTCTTGACATTAGAGTCAAAGAATCTTTTTGCCCGCTGCTGGTAGGAAAATATCCTTAACCGAGCCTTATTGCGGTGTTCTTTAACTAAATCCAGACTTGCACGTAGGAGTGCTTCATTGTCTATTTCACTAAAAAATTCTCTCCGAAAAGAACCAGCTTTTACTTCTACCAGGAGCATTGCCTCACAATCATATTCTAGTGAGAAAGATGTTTCTGAAGTAGAGGTTCTTAGAGTCGTTCTATATGTCCATAGAACTTGTAGAAGATCATCGACCCAATTGCCCTTGGCTGCGCCAAGCTTAGCTTTCAATGTATGCTTGATAGTCCTGTTGACAATGTCAACTTGACCATTAGCTTGCGACCTTACTACTGAGGAGAATTTCTTATGAATCCTCAGCTCTTCACAAAACTGCTTCAGTTCCTCATTATCGAACTGCTTCCTGTTATTAGAGATGAGTGTACGAGAAATCCCATAATGGCACATTATATTCTTGAAGACGAAGTCTTTAAGCTTCTTTGTAGTAATCGTGGCCAAAGGCTCTGCTTCAACCCACTTCGTAAAATAATCTACTATGACCATTGCATACTTGACGCCCTCTTTACCTATTGGCATGGGTCCGATGAGATCAATTTCCCATATAGAGAATGGCCAAGGACTAGTCATCGTCGTTAATTGGTGGGAAGGAGCCGCGGGATGTTCGCGAATCTCTGGCACTTATCATACTTCTTCACAAAGTTGAAGGCGTCTTCATGAAGTAGGGGCCAATAATATCCCTGGCGAATAATTTTATTGGCAAGAGATCATGCAACAATGTGATTACCACATATCCCTTCATGTATCTCTCTCATGATATAGTCTGCTTCATCATCCGTTACACATCAGAGGAGGGGAGTGCTAAACCCTTGCTTATGCAACTGATATCCGATAAGAGTGTAACGAGCAGCTCAAGTTCGCAGGAGTCTTGGCTCAGTCTTGCTGTTAGAAAGAATCTCATCTCTAAGATATTGAACAATCAGAGTCATCCAGGAAATGGATTCATTCGAGGCTGCGGGTGAGCTAATGTTGGAAGCTTCGATATACTTGATTAGAATACTATCCGAAGCATCAGAGTCTAGCGATGTAACTATCTTTGCCAAAGCATCTGTGATAGAATTACTATCCCTCGGGATTTGTCTGATCGTATAGTGCTTGAATGGCTCGAGTGTGACCTTAGTTTTCTTTAAGTAACTGATTATATTCTCTTCCTTGGCTTGATATTCTCCCAAAATCTGATTAACAACTAGTTGGGAGTCGCTATTAATATCGATCATATCCGATCCCATTTCTCTTGCTAGTCACAGACTAGCAAATAGTGCTTCATATTCGGCCTCATTATTCGTAGCTTTGAATCCAAACTTGAGGGCTCTATAAATGCAAGTCCTCTTAGGGCTAATGAGTAAAAGACCAACTCTGGCTTTTCTTCTGTTCGAAGACCCATCAACGTAGAGACTTCATCTTGATAAGTTCCGAACAGTTTCCCAGACAACTTCATTGGTTGGCTACCCAGATTCCCGATCTGGCTGATGAGATAAAGTTAGCAATAGCGTACCCTTTGATTGCTATCTTCGGTCTGTATAGCAAATCGAATTGACTTAATTCCATAGTCCACTTAAGCAACTTACTCGAAGCTTTTAGCTTCTGAAGGACCTGCCTGAGTGGGTAGTTGGTTAATACATGAACGGTGTGGGCATGGAAATAAGGTCGCAGCTTCCTAGAAGCAATCAGCAGGGCATACACTAATCATTCCATCTCTGGATACTGAGTCTCGACGTCCAGTAATCGTTTGCTCATGTAATATACTAGCCACTGAATTCTTTCCTCTTCTCGAGTGAGAGCTACGCTGACTGCATACTAAGAGACAGACATGTAGAGAAATAAGATTTCCTTAAGAAAGGGCTTGGACAGGAGAGGTGGCTTTCTAAGATACTCTTTTATGCTTTGGAAGGCTCGCTCACACTCTTAAGTCTATTCAAATCTCTTGTTGGCCTTGAGTATATTGAAGAACGACAAACAACAATCTATTGCTCTCGATATGAAGGGACTGAGAGCCGCTATTCTCCCACTAAAACTCTAAACTTGCTTTCGATTAGCGGGACTTTTCATATCTATGAGATCTTGGATCTTCCCAGGGTTGACCTCGATCCCTTGATGGTTAACCATATACCTAAAGAATTTTCCTGAGGATACACCGAATGAACATTTAAGAGGATTAAGTTTCATTCTATACCTTCGGAGTATGTCGAACATCTCTACGAGATTGACTATGTGATTTGAAGCGACATGCGACTTGACCAGCATGTCATCGATATAGACTTCCATTGATTTCCTAAATCTGCTCAAAAAACATACGATTAACTAAACGTTGATAGGTTGCCCCAACGTTTTTCAGACCGAAGGGCATGACTTTATAGAAATATAGTCCTCGATTTATAATGAACGAGGTATGCTCCTCGTCAGACGCATACATCGGGATCTGATTATACCTCAAGTAGGCATCCATGAAGCTTAACAGCTCGTGCTCGGAAGTGGCATCAACGAGCTTATCAATTTTGGACAAAGGGAAATTGTCCTTCAGACAAGTTTTGTTGAAATCCGTGAAATCAACGCAGGTTTGCTGTTTGCCGTTAGGTTTTTTTACCAAAATAGGATTGGCGACCCAACTCGGGTAATGAGTCTCTCAAATGAATTCGATTGAAATGAGCTTATCCACCTCAATCTTAAGAGTAGCATATTACTCTAGGTCTATAGCTCTTTTTTTTCTAGCGAACTCGCTTGACCTCACCATCGATGTTAAGCACATGACATATTACATTCAGGCTAATTCCGACTATGTCAACATGAATCCATGCAAAGACATCAATATTCTTTCTAAGGAAGCTCGTTAAATTAGTAGCGAGCTGAGAGCTGAGATTACTTCCGATTCTCAATACATGAGTCAGCTCACCCTGGTTGACTGATACCATAGTTAGAGTCTCAATAAGCCTACTGTGGGAACACTCCTTCTGAACATGGGGATCTATGCTATCTTCCATTGGACCTGGCTGTGGTTTGATCCTGCTGATCGCTACAACCTACTTGAGAACACCAACTGGCTTCCCTTTCCCTTTACACTCCATCTACACTGCTCTTACATAGCCGTCGCGAGATTCATGCTAAGACCCTTTGACCTCCCTACACCCTGTCGGAGTAGGAAATTTCATCTTCATATGATAAATGGTGGTGACAGCTTTGAAGTTTCATAGTAGAGGTCGTCCCAATATACCATTGAAAGCGGACGGACAATTTACCACCAAAAACTCTGTCATCTTAGTCACTTCGTGGGTCTCATCCAAAGTGATAGGAAGTGTAATCGTTCCCTTGAGAATCAGATAATCCCTAGTGAAACCATAGAGGGGGATAGAGGCAGACTTTAGATCTGCCTCGTCCAATTGTATTTCCTTGAATGCTCGCTGAAATATGACATTTACAGTTCTCCCATTATCCACCAACATCCTGTGGACTTCGCACCCACCTATTTAGATTGCGATGACAAGTGCATCCTCATGAGGGTGATGCAATCATACTGTGCCTTTCTCTGAGAAAGTAATCTCCTTCTTTTTACAAACCTTAGCAGATCGCGACGCCGTACTCATCATACTCACAAGGTCATGGCAAACTTCTCGAGCGTTCTTCTCCTAAGCACTCCAAGAATCCCCCCGAGATGTGATCCTTCAAATATAGTTTTGACAAGATGGAGGCCCTTACGACCACAATGCCTCTTCCCTTTGTCTCCTTGATCTTTCTCCCGAGTGGGAGTTGGACCATCAACATACTCTTTGAAGTACCCATTTTAATGAGGTCTTCAATTTCCTGCTTAAGAGCTCGACATTCATCAATATGGTGCCCATTATCCCGATAATAATGGTAATATTTCTTGTTGTTTCTTGCTGAAGGGGATTATTCATAAGCACTGGCTCTCTGAGCATATTAGCTTTTTATTTATTTATCTAGAATAACTGATATTGATGCATTTAGCGGAGTATACTGATTCTTGTCGTGATTGCAACAAGGGACCTGGGCATAAGACTTTTTGGGCTCAAATCGCTGCTTCTTTCCCTTTCTCTGATCATCATTAGCTTATTTGTGATCAAGCTTTCTACTACCCTCTCTCCAGTTTTCCTCCTTCCAACTGGGAGCGCTATTTAAGGGACCGGGGTCATGGAAATTCAAGGCAGCCACTGAATTTTCAATTCTGAGATATTTCTCAGTGAGGTTATAGAAGCGGGTGAGGGAAATATCATCCTCAAATTGCACCTTCTTCCACAGGTCAGTTTGTGGGCAAACTCTCGCGATAATAAGAGTTCGAACTGAATCTTTGGGTGTATTAATCACCTTATTCAGCTCTCTGTGGAACCTATCAATATAGGACTAGAGGGACTCATTCCTCTCCTATCGTATGTTGCTCAAATAGCTCAATAGCATTGAGAACTTCCTTTTAGCCTGGAAGTGTCTCAAAAATAACGAACTCATCTACTACCACGAGTTAATAGATCCTGGTGGAAGCGATCTAAACCAGCGCTTAACGTAAGCAGTCAAAGTCATTGCTAAACAGCGACGTTTCGCTAAGTTGGAAACTTAGTGAAGCTCATGAGGTCGTTAAACTCATAGAGATGATCCTGCGGATCAGAATTCCCATCGAATGCTTGAATATCAGGCATTCTAAACCTCAACGAGAAAGGAGCATTCAACATTGTCGAAGAAAAAAGAGACGCCTCAGCGACCTGCCTTTGCTCATTTTGTTGAGCTCTAATCTGATCCAAAGCTCGCTGTAACTCCTCAATCTAAGGAAGTGGAGCTACATGGGGATCACTTTTCTCAACGTGGGTTCACCCCTCACGATTGTGATTGAGGAAAGACCGCAGATCGGACTCTTCCCCGCCTTGGCCAAAGCCTTTGGCATACCTTCACACATACTGGTTGAAGCCATGTAAAGGCATTGAATGGCTAAAGGAGTTATCCTAACCTCCACGGTGGTCAAAACTGACCCATGGATGGTGGGTATTTCCCTTGTAGTGATGGTCGGAACCATCATTTCGACAATAATGAGAGTCTCCATGCCTTGCACTCTTATGGGGGTGCCCATGTGATGTGGCGTGGGACAGCTCATGATGCAACATACCACCAAGTCGCAAAGCCACAGGTATTCTACCTGCTTCCTGACCAGTATTCATTAGTCCCTTTGAGCCGTTTGGTCCACATCTGCCACCTGCTTTCCCTCATCTTTACGCGCCGTAGTGCACACGACATGGGCTTTCGCTTGTTTTCGCACTTTTGCGAGACCTATAGGCGTCTCTGGTAGAGGTACTGCCCTCTGGGAATTGAGCGGTACGACTTGATCCAAACGATCTAGCCTTCGGCTAACCGTTTGGAGAGTATTATTGAACCTTTCCAAGTAATTCATCACAGCTAGGTCAAGTTGAGAGGTCGAGGAGATATTTGTCACGCTATTTCGCAGGACTGGAGGTACTTCGAGAGAAGTAACATTTTGTACTCAGGGGATCTCCTCGCTATTAGTGCTAGTTCGCTCGGTTTCAAGACCACGAACCATTTGTTCGCAAGTAAAGCTGATTGATAAGAGATTCTTGATAAAGACGGATACTAAATTAAGCCTTCCTTCTAGCGTCAAACTGTTGATGCTTGATTTTGACACCAACGACTCGTACATGCAAAGTCCTAAGCTGTTCTTAGAAATTACACGTGAATGATTGGGATAATCAAATGCAAAAACTAAATAATAAATGAGAAATGATTTTTAAAGTGGTTTGAATACTCAAAGCAAATCCTACGTCCACTGTTTCTTTTATATATGAGAGATTATAAGAGGTCACGTACAGCGAACAGCGAGCAGAGGTACAATAACTTAATAGTTAGAGAGAATATCAAGTCAGTCTCTTTTTCGTAGATTTTCTTTGCTCTGAAAATGAAGATTACGATTAGAATGAGGTTTCAAGATCAGAATCCTGAAAATGAGAGAGGAAGTCTTCTGTTTATTGTAGAAAAATTCAAGGTAATGATTACAAATCTGCAAGTGGGTAGGTGATGTGCAAGTCCTTCCTTGCCTCCCATTGGTTGATAACTTAGGAAATATCTTCAAATTATCTGGGGCATGGACAAGTGTGCGGCTAGGGGTGAGCGGTTCCGGGTACCCTGCATTTTCCGGGGGAACCAGAACCGGAACCGCACAATGCAGGTTCCCAAAAAAAAGAATCGGAACCGTACAGTGCAGGTTCTTCAATTCAAGGAACCGGAACCTAAAATGCGGGTTCCAGTTCCTTTCCAGGGTACCCTGTAAAAAATCAATTACCCCCCTATTAGTTTAAAAAATAACAAAAACACCAGAAAAGTAGACAAACAGAGAAGAAGACGACAGAGTCGCAGAGGCCAGAGAGAATGGAGAAGAGGAGAATTTGTCAATTTGAGATACCCTAATCGAATTGGGCATTTTGCTTTGTTTGTAAATGTAAAATTACAAAGATACCCCATTCTTTATACTAATTTCTAACATTGCCAAGGGTCTATTTGATAAGTTAATAAATTATTAATGTTTATAAATTTAATGTTATAATTGGTCAATTGGGTATTTATAATATACCAAATATAATTTAGTAAATTTAATATTAGAAACTAGTAATGTTATAATTAAATAAGTGATCATACTACAATGTAAATTGTAATGTTATAATTAATTAAATGTTAATCATTTAATTAAGAATTGTAATTTGTTTATAATAGAATGTTATAATTAATTAAATATCATACTATAATTTATAATATAATGTTATAATTAATAAAATTATAATAATTTGATTAAGTATTGTGTAAATTAATAAATTACTAATGTTTATAATATAATGTCATAATCAATTAGTAATAATTTAATTATGTAATGTTATATTAATTATATGATCATACTATAATAGTATAATGTAATGTTTAATAAATTAAGTAATCATACATAAATCTATAATTTAATATTATAATTAATTAAATTTCAAATCATTTAATTAATATACTAATGTTATAGTGGAATGTTATAATTGATTAAGTAATCATATTACAATATATAAAGTAATATTATAATTAATTAAATTTTAATTGTTTAATTAAGTATTGTAATAGTATAGTAAATTACTAATGTTTATAATATAATGTTATAAATCATAACTAATTAAGTAATTATGTATCATTTAAATATATAATGCTATAATTAAGTAAGTGCATAATATAAATGTATATAATAATATTATAATTTAATTGAGTAATTATTTAACTATAATGTAATGCTTAATTAATGTTTTAATGATATGTTTATAAGGTAATGTTATAATTAATTAAATTTCTTATCATTTAATTAAGTATTATGCTATGTTTTATGTAGTAAATTAGTAATTCTAATGTTTAAAACATATATCATAACTCATATTAATTAGTGATCATTTATTATGTAATGTTAATTTAATTATATGATCATCTATAATAGTATAATGTAATGTTATAATGAATTAAGCAATCATACTAAAACTATCATTTATATATAATAATTAAATTTCAAATCATTTGATTAATATACTAATGTTTATAATGGAATGTTAAATTGATTAGTAATCATATTTAATATTAGGTATTTATAATTAATTAAATTTTTAATCGTTTAATTAAGTAATGTAATAATAAGTAAATTAGTAAATTACTAATGTTTATAATGTATGTTATAAATTCATAACTAATTATGTAATCATTTAACTATTAATGCTATAATTAAGTAGTGATCTAATATATAATGAATATAATAATATTATAATTTAATTGAGTAATTATTTAACTATAATGTATCTTAATTAATGTTTATAATGATGTTTAAGGTAATGTTATAATTAATTAAATTTCTTATCATTTATTAAGTATTATGCTAATGTTATGTAGTAATTGTAATTACTAATATTTATATATAATGACATAATCAATTAGTAATTATTTAATTATTAATGTTATAATAATTATATCATACTAATAATGTAATGTTAAGTGTTAACATTAAGTATCATACTATAAATTTTAATGTAATATTATAATTAATTAAATTTTTAATCATTTAATTAAGTTTGTACTAATGTTTAAATAAATGTTATAATTGATTAAGTATTATACTATAAATGTATAACATAATGCTATAAATTATTAATTTCTAATTATAAGCCAATTATTAACTATTTATTATTTTATAACTTATAAGTCAATTAATTAGTAATCAATTATGTAATGCTATAATTAATTATACTATAAATCAATTAAGTAATATTATAAAATTATAATTAATTAAGTAATCATTTAACTATAATGTAATGTTATAATTGATTAAGTATGATATTAACTAGTAATTAAATTTATTAATATTTAACAATTTTCATATTAATTAATTAATTACTAATTTATTATAGATTACTTAGAACTTGATAATTGAAGTAATAACTAAATATTTTATTCAATCAATAATACTATTTTATTCAAAAATAATTCTTTTAATAACATTAAAAATGTAAAACACTTTTAATTGGATCATAATTCCAATTATTCACTTAATTGATCAAAACTTTAATATTAATGTATTATAATATATTAAAGCTTTTAATATGGTGTAATTTATATGTAATAAGTATAATTGTATTCGTATATTTATTTAATTAGGTTATTCTAAAAATTTAACTTTTTCTATTTTAAATTTTTTTATATGTAAAATAATAGAAACTTCCCCATTATTTACATTTCACAAATATTTCATTATAGTCCAGGTTTCAAAATAGGTTCTAAACAGGTTCCAAAAACAGGTTTCCAAACAGGTTCCAAACAGGTTCCAAAACAGGTTCCAAACCGGGTACCCCCTACAGGTTCCAAATAGGGTACCCTTTTTACAGGTTCCGGTTCCTCCACATGCAAGAACCGGAACCGGAACCTACCCGCACAGTGCAGGTTCTGGGTAGGTTCCGGTTCCGGTTCTTACCCCCAGTTCCGGTTCTACCCGCTACCCGTGCTCACCCCTATGTGCGGCCCTCTATCACTCATAGAGAAAACCTAAATTTGCCAAGTTGATGACAACCATATTCTTCCTGTCATGGAGCGACGTGGCAGCTCCTGGACGACGCAAAGTCTTCATGAACTATGATTGGCACTTGCTAACGTAGGCTAACGTTAGCCCTGATTTTTTAGGCATAACAATGACATTTTAAGAAAATTATAAAATTACTAGTTATAATGATTTGTTATTTGAATTGCTCTATTAGAGTGGTGCATGTACTTTTTTTTTTAATTGTCGGGGTGTTTAAGCTAGTTTGTGCATACTTCAATTAATCCCTCGAGACCTTAGAAATGCCAGCTGGGTAAAAGCCCCAATGTCACCCCTTTTAGTGTCTGGGGAGACTTGAACTCAGGAACTCATAGAACCTTCTTTACTCTTTTAACATCAAGTCATCCAATGGTGGTTGTTACATGTACTTATTGTTATGTAATTTATTAAAAGATCAAACGCATATTCCCAGTGTTTTGAAACCTGGATCGGACCAAGCGGTGGAACAGGTCTGACCGGGTTTCGGTGGAATTTTCAGTTTAAAAGGAGTAAAAAACTGGGATTTCACGTTGGACCGTTTCAAACCGTTGTTGCACCGTCTTACTATAGCAGACCGACAGTCCAACCGGTATACCACACAAATCCGGTCCAACGTCAAATCCGATCCACTAATAAATTACAAAACCCCCTAAAGTCAAACCCCCAATTTTTTTAACCCATTTTTAATTTTTTATATTTGCTTTTGCGGTTCACAGCTGTTTGGTACACTTTGCTTTGATTGGCGCATTTGCTTTTTCACTTTTTCTTTTTGGTTTGCCACCTCCAGTCCAGTCCTCCTCCTCCATTCGTGATCTTCTTCAAGCTTCAGCTTCAGCCTTCAAGTCTTCAACCTCTTCAATCATCGCTGGTCTGCTACTCTGCTTCTTCCTTGCCGTGTCTGGTCTACTACTCACTCGTCAGTCGTGACTTCAACACTTTAGTTCAGAGTCTTAATTCTTCAACTTCAGGTCTTCAACGATTAAAACTCTTCAATCATCACTGTCGCCATCTAAAAGCCTACTTTTTCCTTGTCGTTGCTGGTCTGCCAGATTTGTCAGTCCCTACTTCAACTTTAGTTCAGATTTCAGCCTTCACATCTGCCGCCGTCTGCGAGCTGCCATCTGCCATCGACCAAGTAACACACTACTGTAAGAGACTAAGAGTCATCCTATCTTTCTCTGTCTTCTATTTCATATCATGATTCATGATATTGTATTATTGTGAATATGTCATGTGAATCACTGAATCTGTCAATTTAAATTTTGAAACTCTTAAAACTGATTTCTTATTGTGAATCTGTCATTTGTCAATTGAATTTATGAAACTCTAAAATGTAATTTCTCATGGGAAATTTAGAAATTGATGGTGAAAGTTTCACCGTGAAGCTTCATTACAGTATTACAGTAACAGAGTTGAAGGCTGTAAAATGTAACTCTAAAATGTAAGTTTCCTTGTGTTGAAACCATGATATAGGATTAGGATAAATAAGAGGATAACTTTTTGTTATACTTTCAATTTGTGCGTAGCATATTACCATTTAAACTTTAAAGTTTTTTTTCGTTTTTGCGGACGTCATCATGCTGACGTTAGCATGATGACATCACCGGTCCAACTGGGAAAACCGAAAACTGGGCCTTTGGTCGAGTCGACTCCCGGTCTGGTTTTCAAAACATTGCATATTCCCACTCAAGATTTGGCGAAATCCTAAGCAGATACCCTCAGTTCCATTTATTCCAAATCCCCACCCTTAAATGAACGTTGTTAACGACGGTTTGGTTTTGACATGAGCTATTATGAAACTGCCCTTCACCCCATTCCAAACCGTAGTCCATTCTAAGCCACCCCATCCCAAACCGCCACCACAACCGGCCAAACCACCCTCATTCCAAACCACTACCACCATAGTCGGCCCACCCTACAATCAATCAACAAATCAAATTCACTCCAAAACACAGGTGATGGGTGATGGCAGTGGCAAGGAAAATCAGCGGCAACAGGGAAAAAACGCAGCAAATCAAACTCAAAACACAACAAATCAAACTCAAAACAAAGGCTCCAAATCAACCCAAACCTAGCTATCGCGTGAAGAGATGAGGAAGTGATGGACGGCGACCGACGACCAAACGACTGTCAAGGATGGAAGGGGTTTTCGAGAGGGGAGGTCGGTGAGGTGAATGACGGTGACGGGAGGGATTTTTGTTGCCGAAATCGACGGGAAAATGGAAAAATCATGCAAACCCTAGATTTGTGGTGGCCGACAATTGAGGGGTTCTCTTGGATGGGCGTGAGAGGGGTTTTGGTGTGTTGGTTAAGGGAAAGTGATTGGTGGTGATGGGGGTGTCCGACGATGACGAAATCAGGTGGTTGGGTGCTGCACTCACATGAAATGCAAAATCGCACGGTGAAGAAGAAAAAACTAGAGAAATGCAAGAGGGAGATGGATAGTCACGGCTAGATCTGGGCTTCATTACCGGAAAAGACCGAAAAATGGCCTACAAAGATGCCGACAAAGATTAGAGGAAGCCGAAGATGAAAAGGTGGAGGTGCAAAGGAATTTGAGATTTGGGGTTTTTTTAGGGTTATTTTGTCCTTTTAATTTCAAAATAGGGTAAATACTATTTTAGCCTTCCACTATTAAAGAAAACAGAATTAGTTTAAGGATGAAAATTTGAAATAAATGGAAATGGGGGTATTTGCTTAGGATTTTGCCGAACCTCGGGTGGAAACATGTCGATTACTCTTTATTAAAATAATCTAGCAGCGAAGAAACCAAAAATTAGTTACATTTCAAGCATAAACCTCTGGACATGAAATTCTCCAAATAAACAGCAATACGTGATGAAAATTTGTTATTGCAAATGCACTTGGTCGATATCAATCACAAAAAGAAATATTTATCTTCCATTGAATAGGCCACTGAAAACTTGGCTATTCCCTCCTAAAGATGCTTCCCACTCGGTTGAGGAGATAACAATTTGAGATAGTGTTACAACAATTTCTCTAATTTCTGGTCTGTTCACTGCATATTCACTTAAACACCAGTCAGCCACCTCTGCCATCTGCAAGTGTCAACAGTATTTAAGTTATCTCATCTCATCACTCTCTTAATTTAAGCCCTTTACACATGAACACAAATGCAACTAACCTTATACACATCATCCATTGGGTAGCTGCTTCGAAGACTTCCATCTACCACTTGCTCTAAAGCAGTCTCCGGATCTTCATCTTGGAGCACTTTATTAATCTGAGTAAACAAAATTTCCAGGTTTCTTAAGCTTGTTTCCTTTATAATTACATACAAATATATGTAACTAGTTAACTTACAATAGTAATTAGTGATTTCATCTTGGTGGGTTCTCGGTTATCTCGAATAAGAGCACGTTGACCTGTTATCAGCTCCGCCAGAACCACCCCAAATGCAAATACATCAGTTTTAGTGGTCACTTGTAGCTCCTTCACAGATCTTGTAAATAAAACAGTTCACAAATTCAGAAACGTCTATACAGTGTATCAGAAATATCCGCCAGTAATGGTTGTATTAAACAAAGCAACTCAGAAATGTTAAACTTACTCCGGAGGAAGATAGCCCGGTGTTCCTACCAATCTTGTTGCTATCAAGTCATCATCTTCGTTGGTTCGTTCCACAAGCTTCGCCAATCCAAAATCTGCAACCTATTGTTATCATGATTACATTAGGCTTTGATAAACAGTAGAAAAAGAGTTATAAACAAGTATTTGAATAACGAATCTTAAATATTTGTTATGATTTTGGTACCTTTGCTCGCAACCCCTGGTCAAGTAGAATGTTGCTGGTCTTTATATCACGGTGGACATACCGAGCTTTGGTGTGGTCGTGAATGTATTCGATACCCCTGGCAGCATCAAGTGCAATCTGAGTTCTTGCCGTCCAAGAGAGAGGTTGATGACCTTTTAACAATGGATCATGAAGATGATCACTGAGTGAACCATTCTGAACATATTCATAAACTAAGTAGAGGTGATCGTCTCCACTAGCATAACCTAACAGCTCCACCTTCAACATATATATTTCAAATTGTGAATTAGTCATTAGTAAGCATACACAAAGATAGTGGCATAAATAAAGTTCCATTTTATAAAGTTAAATCAATTGTCTCCTAATGTTGCTCTGTGAGAGGATTCAATCCAAAACCTCCTATAAATTAAGTTAAACTTGACAATATAACTTACCACATTTATGTGGTGGATTTTGCATAAAACCTTGAGCTCTGCAAAGAACTCTTTGGATTTGTTGGATCTCATCTTCTTTATAGCAACCTCCTGAATGTTGTAAAGCAATGTTCAATTTTGGGTATTAAATATTAATGTGTCTCAATAGAAATAAAGAAAAGTAGCAAAGATAAGCCATACTTTCTCTCCTAACACCCCAAAGTACACACTTCCATATCCACCCTGTCCAATTATCTTAGTTTCATCAAAGTTATTTGTTGCCTCTTCAATCTCCTCAAGGCTAAAAATAATTGTTCTTTCTGTTTCAAAAGCTGTCACATCTGCACAGTGCAAATTCACTATAAATCGGTAATTTCCTTCTCTTTCAATATTCTACTTATAGTAATTACCATGTATCAGGATTATGATTAAAGTTCACATTTCCAAATTAAAAGACCAAAAAAAAAAAAAAAAAGGATTGTGGTAGGACAATGTAATAGTTATTACACAAGATATCAGAATTCCATAATCAATTTATGGAGTTAGTTTAACGGAAACTGGGAGTTAGTTTAAGTGAAACTGACCTTCCATAGTTTCTCTTAGATACTGGCTGGGCAAGGAAACTGCTCTATGAGAAGCAGCAGTCCAGTTTGTGGACACAGGTCTGGAACCCTCCTCGGTGTTTTGTTGGGATCTGCGTCTATTTCTCCTGAAAAGAATACTATCAATGCAATCACCGAAAATAATGTCACAGTTGATATATGCCAATAACTATCCATTGTATCTCCATCCTGATCCAAAAAAAAAAAAAAAAAAAAAAAAAAAAAACAGTTAAGTGTTATTGAATTCAAAGATTTATTGAGTTTTGAGCAATAAAACTTCACCTTTCTTTCGAGATGGAATTCCATTGAGCTCCATGGGCACAAACAAAACCCAACCAACGTCTATGTAAGCTGGGTTTTGAGCCACCATTGTGTTCATGCTCCTTAAGCCGCTTATGCTGGCGAAAGAAGAGTTCCAATACTTGCTAATGTATCATGTGGCTGAACTGTGATGTTACCACAATTTGGACTCGGTTTCCACACACCCACATAAAAGATAAATGGGAACTACATCTCCTGCATGAAATACTGCTCTTCCCCTCCAATTCTCCAAGCTTGACCACTATAAAACTTAGCAAAACATCCACAAATGTGTCATTTGGCTCCACTGTGTAGGATGTATTATAGAAGTATCCTGTTTGTCCGTTGACGTATTGCAAGTACAAGGCACTGTTATTAGGTTAGTCTTGTGCTTTGCCATGGGAAATTGGCTTCATTTGTGATGGGTTTACAGAGTAAAAGAAGGCAACTTTTTCTTTTGGCATCTATTGTTGATGTAATACAATGAAGCATTACATGTGTGGATTTTACCAGAGCAAGGAAAAGAGTACATATCTGACATTCTGGTAATCACATGGGAGCCTGAAACTCCACAAGTAGAGTTGCCAATAAAGAGAGGATGAGAAGACGGGAAGAAGATTATCACAAAAGCCATAGTTGTTGTCAAGGGGATATTCCATAAGAAGGGAAGAAAGAAAGAGAATGGAATGGAATTAGAAATTCTTGTTATTTCTCTTTGTCATTACATGTTTGTAGTTTATTGAGATTAAAAAAGGCAATCGGTTTACTTTGACATTTTAATGTGCATTTCTCTGTTTTAGCTAGGTTCCAACGAGATGAGTTCATTCTAGAACATATGATTTTGTAGTTAACAAAGTTTCCCACCATATTTGTCACTTAAATTACCGGGGCTAATTTTTATCCGTACTGGGCTCTTGTCGATGCTTACAATTTGATTTGTTATGGATCAGGAGTGTAGTGCCGGTCATGTATGTCAAAAGTCTAATCTAAACCAACTGCAGTCGAATTCATATGTAAAATATAAACTATAACTACACTGGTCGTATTGCAATTTTTATGAGTTGGCTTACTTTAACCATACAGCCGGAACTCTACTGTCATGCCCATTGGGCCTAAGTGAGTGTAAAGTTATAAAATTTTAATGCATTCGTACTGGATAAGAGCTGGAGAAATTGAATTGGAAAGGTCCTTGTTTTCCTCGTCCAATGCACATGACCTGTTATTTGTCATTGTCTCTCAGACTGGAACAAATATAGGCATCGTTATGAGTTGATTCCTATCTTAATATTTGGTATCTGCTCACTTATCGATTGCATGTAAAGACTCTAAGCTTCAAGTAGAATGATATTTGGTTTATATTTATCCTTTATGCAGACGTAAGTATTTTTCAAATTGAGTCTAGGACCTTTCAGCTATATCCTTTTATGGGTGTCCAGTCCAAGACAGCAACAAAATTAGAAAGGTAAAGGTCCATTTCATTAGATAAATCGAGTGATTAAAAAAGGTTTTGACATTTTCATGTGTTACTTAACAAAAGTCAACTACACAGGCCAGGACACTATACTAAAAGTAATTAATAAGACATTTGGCATCCTTACTAAAAGTTATACTAACTTACAAACATTTTTACTATCTTTCTCTCAAATACGTCATATTCATGTTACAATTGATCAATTGATAAATCTTATCTACTAACAATAAGTCTCATTGACCAAGCCAATTGCAACTATCAATAAGATTATTGAGAAGTGTTAGTGAGAGATGTTTATGAGACTATATTATTGATGTAAATCGGATTTTAAGGTTTTTCTGAATACCCAGACGGCCAGGCGTGCTAAACTCTGCCCTTTCATTTTAGTATGTTCTACTGTGACGATCTAATATTAACCTAATTGTAAGTGATTATAACACGATCATTACGCCTTTAGGTCCATAAAGATGTCATGACCATGTCGTTTATGATAACTACACCTATAACAACAAGAATACAGATATGTCAACACAAGCTCCTTAATATACAAACGGGAAGAGTATAAAACGCTTATAAAATTGTAAGAAGACTAAACGATTTCCCTTCATATGCTGTAAGGACAAGGGGATTCCTGACTAATATGTCATTTTTTCATGTCTTATTCCATGGAGTCCGAGTACTTTACATTCTTTCCTAAAAAGCTTTTTTGACCAAGATGAGAATGTTGCTACTTCCTAATATGAAAACTTGGCTTGAGCTGTATGTACGGAAACAAGCTTAAGACAAGAGAAAGAACCAAGCTGTGAAGTGCATTGGAAGTAAAATGCAAACCTGCAGACAACTACAGATTCAAATCACCCCTATCTCGCTAATGTTTTGTCCACTTTAAACAACATATCTGGAAATGACAATAAAACAAAATTAGAAAAAAAAAAAAATGACGAATTAGCATTTCAGTATAGAGACTGACCAGAATCTAGACATAGAATCTTTTGAATTTATAGTGTGTTTAACAAGCGCTTTGACACCTTTAAGTGCTTTGGTGATTGGTTTTGCAGTGTTTGGCTGAGCTCTTTCAGTTTAAAAAAAAAAAAGAAAAGAAGAAAAACACTTCATAGGTTTTCCTCAAAGTGCTTTACTTTTCAGTCTCACAAAAACATCCTTGTCCAAGTTACAAAATAAAAGAGCTCTCACTTCAGCGAGAAAAAACAGCATGCATATTTGACAACAACATTAACTTTAAGTGGCTGACAAGCTTCAATGGGAAGCCGCATGTCCATGATTAGATTCAACTAGCTTTGTCAGGCAAGGAGTAATAAAAAAAACGAGAGTTCACAAAAAAAAAAACTCACCTTGGAAGGGGAATCTTCCATATATCTCTGCAAAAGGACTGTATTTTAGTAAAGCAGTTTGCTATAAATCGAAGCTAAGCTAGTAGAAAATGCAATTACAAAAGTTTCCCTATCAATCCTTTCCTTGCACACTAGGTTATCATTCTGGGTCAAACACCAATAATACTGAGCAAAGAGCACAAAGGATACCGCAATTTGAGCTTTGAGATCAACTTTCAGTTACAGATGGTTGAGCTTCAACTGAATCATTTCAATTAAGTGGAAGTGTTATCAGATGGGATAAAGGAAATATTGTGTTTATAAAAGGGTAGGAAATCTACCTTTCTTGACCTCAGGGCAGCAATTAGCCAGTAATGATTGGAAGCTAGGAGGCATTGCCGGAGAAATGCCTTCAAAGTTGTGATTAAGCATGGTTTCCTGGGTGCAATAGGGTTGCTCAACTTCAAACTCAAGTTTGGTGGCTTTCAGGAGTATAAGTGTCAACAGGACTATAATACTCAATTCCTCACAAGCTCTACAAAAACCAAAACCTCAGTCGTATCTTTTTTGATATCTGATTCAACAAACATTCCATAATCTATAACGTTTTTTGCCAATATAATCATCTGAAAAAAAATGCAACAATAATCAGTATGCCAGATCTCCATTTCCACCTACTGAGTCTATTAGAAGACACGAACTGCAACGAGATGAAATTTCAGATCGAAAGTCACTGCTCAGAGGCTCTGTTTCTTCCCTCGCCCTTCAAGATTTCCTGGAAAAGAACACACCATAACATCATTGCTATAAGAAAGAGGAGTATGTTCTTCAAACGATAACCTGTTCTCTCTTACATTACAAATTTCTAATTCTCATGGAATGGTGAAAGTATTTATCCCTTCAAAGCATTGATGAATGTCTCAGCTTCATAATTTGTTGAAAATCGCATGGCAAACTTCTGTCTGTAAACCGCAGAAGACCATTCACTGGGCTACAACAAGAAGAAAAATACCAAAGTTTGACAACATTTTGACCCAACTCCATCTAATAATAACACAATTGTAGATACTATGCCAAGGAGAACTTTACAGATTGACTGTAATAGTGTATTCTTTATCATCTAGATTATTGATTCTTTACAGGAGAATATTGAGATTAACACTTAATTGAAGATAGCTATGCCATAGAACTTCACTATTGACCTAACAGTGAATGCATTCTAACTGAACAACTCACTCGTGATACAATGAGGTAGCACTATCTGGGAATATTCCAATTTTCTAGTCACACTTCATCTGACGTAAAGAACGAAGCTGAAAATCCTAGATTGAAACGCTCACAGTTTCACCATGCCAATTTACTGAATTGTTTTAGAGAGAAATAGTACACACTCAAATTTATCATAAAACCAGAAGAACAGCGGATTACACTACGCAACAAGAAATACATAGCACATTTCTTCTGTGCCATCGTATGAAGTATTTCATACTTGGCAAAATCTAAATTGTCAAAGCCAAAATTTGCTTCACCTAAAAGGACCATCTAAACTCCGATATATAGAATTGTTCATGTCTCCACAATTCTCCGAGTGGTTTTTAAGATAAACATGACAAGGCAAGCATTTACAGAGACTGCTAAAACTCTTAACCATTTTGAAAACATATACTATTTTAATTTGAAATTATGACTAATCAGTTATCATTCAGGTAGCAAAAATCATAATAAGTATTAGCAGCTTGCCTCGCCTCAGAATCTCGGTAGCTCACAAATAAAGCTCTGCTACCCCTGGTAGGAAATCCCGAATGCATGAACCTGAGGCCAGGAGAACTGCAACTTGGAAACGTGTGCTCTTCCTGCACAATATTCGATCGTATAACTTAATTTCCAATTAAAGAAACTCTCCATCATGCTTTATTAACAATCAAATTTGAATAAATTAATATACGAAAACAACCAAAATTGCAATGTCTTATACACAAAGTTGCCTAATTCTGTTTACAATAATAATCAGGGAAATTTTAAGCATGAGATTACGTTACGGAATTACAGTATCGTATCCAGGCAAATCACACAGACAGCCCAAAATTTTCAGGATTGGTGCGTTTGACTTACTGATACATGTAACACAATTAAATTAAGAAGAAAAAATTAGAAACTTAATTTGATGATTTAATTGTAATTACAATGGCTCAAAAGAGAAGTTCAAGTAAACAGACACGCGCTTACATATGAGAAATCACCTGCTAATATGTTTATCATGAATAAGTAATTCAATTATAGAAGCTAACTTTAGCATATACATGGAATCACTTGAAATGAAGAATTTACGAAGTTGAAAAGATCGCGGGAATCTCTAGAACTACCATATCAAGGACTCACAGGATCTTATTCTGTAAACAGACGTGTAGGTGGGATCGGAGGTGGAGCGGTGTTTGATGATGAGCAAAGAAGCGGCGGGAACGAAGTTAGATCCAGTGCCATGTATGGCCCATAACGGCGTTGGAGAGGAACCAAAGGGACACGTGGATGAGAGAGAGATTGGGAATGGTGAAAGCGAGAGAAGTGGATCCGATGCCACTGGTCTCGACTGCTTTAACAGATGCTCTCCAAATGCTCGCTAGCTGCCGTTATTTCGAGAAATCCGCCTTTGTTTTTTTTTTTTTTTTTTTGAACTTTTCTCGGAATAATTTGAAATTAGAAGAGAGATAAGATATTATAACCGGAGAATTCTAACTGCCCTTGGTTTTCGAATTTACCATGGGATGACAACTTTTATAATTTTATTAAATAAATTCTCAAAGTTGGAAACTAAGCAATGATACCCTTTTGTCTTATCAAAATCGAATGGACCTTTAAAACTTTATTATACGTACCCTTTTCTAACTTTGTTACTTAGGTTTAACAAATTTTCTTATAAAGACGAAACAATTTTATTACAACACTTCTTCATAAGATCAAAGTTACCATTTTATCCCAACACTTTTTTCAAATTGTAACACCCCACTTGAGGTCCATACTTAAGATTGTATTTATTACTTAAAGGATTCATTGTTCAGCTTCAATTGAGTTTGTATGTTTTTGTGGTTAGCCTTTAATGTGAATTGGTATTTTTGTCTTGTTTTAGTTGAGTTTTGTTGAAGTTTGGTAATCCATCTTCGCCGGGCGAGAAGAAGCTTCGCCGCGCGAGGAGGAGCTGCACACCCACGGTAGGTTCTGCCCTGTTTCGCCAGGGCGATGGAAAGTTCTTCGCCGCGGCGACGAGCCTAATAAAAGTTTCTTGAGTTTTCTAGAGAATTCTTCTTTTGGGGCACAATGACATTCTACCCCTAATTAGTAAAGTGGGGGTAAAATGTAAGGAAATTTAGTAGAGATTGTGTTGGATGGGTGTAGTTGTAAAGAATCAAGGATATAGATGGAATTTCAAGGAAAGGCAAGGGCAAAATGGGAAAGGATGCTTATAATATGAGCTAAAAGGTTAAGGTGAGAGAAACCCTTTATCCCATCATTCCACCGCCTCTTCCATTTGCCTAATTTCTCTCAATTTCTCCATCCAATTTCCAAGATCTCCAAGGGATTTAAGAGAGCTTTTGAATAAATTTAAGTAGAGATTTCATCTAAAGCATCCTAGTAATGATTCATGCTTTAGATGTGAGTTTTCTTATAGTTATAGTGAAGTCTTATTTGGTTGTTCTTGTTGTTGTTTTGAGTTGGAGAGGAAGACAACAACAAAGAAAAGGAAAAGTGCTAAGAAGTACCTTTCCACAAGGTAAGTAAATCCTACCAACTTGAGTTTGCTAAGTTTTGAGTAGATGTAGGATTGAATAGAGATGTATGCTTGTATAATTATGTTAGTTTGTGAATTGAGTTGAGATGAATATGTATTATGAGAAGTGTCTTTGATTGTTGATGAGAAATAGAATTTGAGATGAAGTTTGAGAGATGTTGTGTGAACCTATTTGGAAGTGCTTTCTCTTGGCAGGATTATGAGTATATGAGGGAGTTTTCCCCCATTTTGGATGGCTAGAGAATAAGTATAGTAGTAATTTTAGTAGAGTATTTTTATGCACATGAGTTCTTGATGAAATGCCTAGGTGAAATCTGCCCTGTCACTGCCGTGATTTTATAAGTGATTTTTGGGCATTTTACGGTTTGACTAGGCTGAGACCAAAACATAGAAGTTATAGCCCTGTTTCGAAGCTTTAAAACGAGACCAAAATCGTAGCAATCCGAGGTGTTAACGCAAGTTATGGCCTTTTTAGTGTGACCTATGCAGAATGACTGTTTTGAGGAAATCTTGTATTTGGCATTTCATAAGTGCATTAGTGAGCATGAGCTATCTATACACATTTGTTTATACACTTAAGAAGTACTTGAGACATAGTAGAGAAATTGAGTATAAGCTACTTTAAGAGCTAAGAAAAAGAGAATAGAGTAGGTTGTGCGATGGGGAACCCGTGAGTAATGGGTAAGCCCTGCATGATGCCGCATTGAGAAGAGCGGCATGAGTATGAGAGAAGAGGTGTAGCCGGTGAGAGTAATGCGGATGAGGGCTATACCCGAGTACCCGAGAGAGAGATTAAACACTCACATGGCCAAGGGTCCGAATCCATGCATAACCGAGTCCGATCAGATAAACTGAGTAGAAGTCACATAGAGTGGGAGCGAGTCCCGGCCGTGCCTCTAGTAAGATGAGGCCGTGACTACTAGAGAAGAGTTAAGAAAAAGAGTTATGAGAAAGACAAGTAGTGAGAAGTATAAGAGAGAGTAAATAAGGATTGTAAGAAAGAATTAGAGAGAGAGAGTTGGGGATAGTTGAGTAGAGGATTTACTTACTGAGCATTATTTTAGTGCTCACCCCATTGTTTTCCTATGTTTTGCAGGATCAGGTGAGGACACGGTCGGATGGATGTCGGCACTCGAGGAGAAGCGATTACACTGTCTATTATGTTTTGATGACTTTTGTACACATTATAATTTTGTGTAAAAAGTTATATGTTGTAAAGATATCTATGTTTATATATGTTTAATAAAAAAAATTTGGGCCCATTTTTTTATATTACTTTATATGTATTTCATATGAGTATTTGAGTAGAAAGTGGCTATTACAAAATCAAAGTTAACATTTTATCCATCTACCCCAAACAATAAATAACGGAGTTAGATAAAGTGTAATCCGAGGATTAATTTTTCAAACTTTTAGGATCTATTTAATAAAAATATGAAAGTTATCATCTCAATGATAAATTTAAAAAGAGTAAACAACATATTCTCAGCCAAGGTCTAGCAAAATCCTAGGTTGGTACTAGGGGTGAAAACTGAGTCGAGCGACTCGTGAACGGCTTGAGCTCGGCTCAGTTTCGGCTTGAGCCTGGCTCAACAATAGTTGAGTTGAGCTCGAGTTTAAGCTACTCGAATACTTATTCTAGTCGAGCTTGATCAAGGTATAACTTGACTTGAAAAGCTCGCGAGTTTTTCCAAGCTCGAGCGTTAATTTGATAGTTTTCAAGGTCATAGGGGTCATGTAAATTTATAAGTTTTAAAATTTGCAAATCCACCCGTATTTAAATAATGTAAAACGTGATTTAGGAACAAGAAATTAGAACCCTAAATTGCAAATATATCTTCCTCTCCTTCTTCGTCGTTTTACTTTGAAAACCAAAACGCAACTTTCGTTCGCCGTCTTTCTCATCGTTGTTTTCCTCCCTCTCCTTCGATGGTCGCCAGCTTGCTTCATCTCTTCTCGGCCTCTCAAACTCTCAGGTACTGTGAAAGAGAGATTAATAACTTATTCTGTAATGGAAATAATGAGTATTTTTCTATTTTTTTAGGTAACTCTTGGAATGGGAAGTTAAAAAGGAACTAAAAGTTATTCTATAAATTTTGTTTCCCCTTCATTGGAACTTTGAAGTAAGCAGGAGGTGTATAAAAAACACTTGGTTTGAACTTTGAAATAAGAAGGAGGTGTATGTTTGGTGTATTCTGATCCTTTGATTCAGTTAAGTGTTATTCAAATATGTTGAAGAGAAAAACAACAATTTGCTTTTCTGGAGGATAAAAGAGAGCAAATCAACCCCTTTTTATTTCAGCTTTTTTATTTAAGGAAATTTGTCATCATGTAATTTCTTTTTTTCTTTCTAAGAGCTCGAGCTCGAACTCGATTAAAGCTCGAATAACCGAGTTCGATTAAAACTTGTTAACCGAGCTCGAATTCGACTTTTAGGAACCGAGTTCAAGTTCGAACTCGATACCTCAGGTTTGACTAGGCTCAAACTTGAACTTGTTACTATAGTAACCGAGTTGAGTTCGAGTACCCAGATACTCGACTCGACTTGATTTCACCCCTAGTTGGTACCCCTAGCTTCATAAATTCCAAATTCTCATCCTTAAATAGACGATTTTTTTTTTTTAAATAGTTAAAGGTTAAGTTGGTCATTTCAAATTAAATTAAAAGGTCAAAATAACCCCACGTCTCAAATTTGTGACTTGCATTTTTGGGCGACTTCTCTTCTTCTTTGCCAGTTTTTGGGCATTTCTGTCATCAAAAATCTGGGCCACCACCATCGTTNCATAGTTAAGTGTTATTGAATTCAAAGATGTTATTGAGTTTTGAGCAATAAAACTTCACCTTTCTTTCGAGATGGAATTCCATTGAGCTCCATGGGCACAAACAAAACCCAACCAACGTCTATGTAAGCTGGGTTTTGAGCCACCATTGTGTTCATGCTCTCTATGCCGCTTATGCTGGCAGAAAGAAGAGTTCCAATACTTGCTAATGTATCATGTGGCTGAACTGTGTATGTTACCACAATTTGAGACTCGGTTTCCACACACCCACATAAAAGATAAATGGGAACTACATCTCCTGCAATGAAATAATGCTCTTCCCCTCCAATTCTCCAAGCTTGACCACTATAAAACTTAGCAGAAACATCCACAAATGTGTCATTTGGCTCCACTGTGTAGGATGTATTATAGAAGTATCCTGTTGTGCCGTTGACAGTATTGCAAGTACAAGGCACTGTTATTAGGTAGTCTTGTGCTTTGCCATGGGAAATTGGCTTCATTTGTGATGGGTTTACAGAGTAAAAGAAGGCAACTTTTTCTTTTGGCATACTATTGTTGATGTAATACAATGAAGCATTACATGTGTGGATTTTACCAGAGCAAGGAAAAGAGTACATATCTGACATTCTGGTAATCACATGGGAGCCTGAAACTCCATCAAGTAGAGTTGCCAATAAAGGAAGGATGAGAAGACGGGGAAGAAGATCATGATCAAAAGCCATAGTTGTTGTCAAGGGGATATTCCATAAGAAGGGAAGAAAGAAAGAGAAATGGAATGGAGGAATTAGAAATTCTTGTTAATTTCTCTTTTGTCATTACATGTTTGTTAGTTTATTGAGATTAAAAAAGGCAATCGGTTTACTTTGACATTTTTAATGTGCAATTTCTCTGTTTTAGCATAGGTTCCAACGAGATGAGTTCATTCTGTAAACATATGATTTTGTAGTTAACAAAGTTTCCCACCATATTTGTCACTTAAATTACCGGGGCTAATTTTATCCGTACTGGGCTCTTGTCGATGCTTACAATTTGATTTGTTATGGCATCAGGAGTTTAGTGCCGGGTCATGTATGTCAAAAGTCATAATCTACCAAACTGCAGTCGAATTCATATGTAAAATATAAACTATAAACTACACTGGTCGTATTGCAAATTTTATGAGTTGGCTTAAGCTTTAACCATACAGCCGGAACTCTACTGTCATATGCCCATTGGGCCTAAGTGAGTGTAAAGTTATAAAATTTTAATGCATTCGTTACTGGATAGAAGCTGGAGAAATTGAATTGGAAAGGTCCTTGTTAATGTTTTCCTCGTCCAATGCAGTCATTGTCTCTTCAGACTGGAACAAATATAGGCATCGTTATGAGTTAGGATTCCTATCTTAATATTTGGTATCTGCTCACTTATCGATTGCATGTAAAGACTCTAAGCTTCAAGTAGATGAATTATTTGGTTTATATTTATCCTTTATGCAGACGTAAGTATTTTTCAAATTGAGTCTAGGAACCCTTTCAGCTATATCCTTTTATGGGTGTCCAAGTCCAAGACAGCAACAAAAATTAAGAAAGGTAAAGGTCCATTTCATTAGATAAATCGAGTGATTAAAAAAGGTTTCATTTTCATTGTGTTACATTAACAAGAAGTCAACTGCACAGGCAGGAGGCGGGCCAGCCGGCTACTTATTACTGATGTTGATGTGCCGCAGTGTATTTGATGAAAGCGTCGTAATTAAATAAGACATTTGGCATCTTACATTTTTTACTATTTTTCCCTCAAAAGCGTCACATATCAAATTACAATGGATTAATTTATATAAATTTTATCTGTCTAACAGTAAATCTCATATGATCAAACTAATTGTAAACTATTATATAAGGTTAATGAGAGGTGTTAGTAAAAGATGTTTATGAGACTAATATTATTGATGTAAAATCTGAATTTTAAGGTTTTTCTGAATACCCAGACGGCCAGGCGTGCTAAACTCTGCCCTTTCATTTTAAGGTATGAAATTCTACTGTCACGATCTAATATTAAACTAATTGTAAGTGATTATAACACGATCATTACGCCTTTAGGGTCCATAAAGATGTCATGTACCATGTCGTATTATGATAACTACACCTATAACAACAAGATATACAGATATGTCAACACAAGCTCCTTAATATGACAAACAAGAAGAGTAATAAAACGCTTATAAAATTGTAAGAAGACTAAACGATTTCCCTTCATATGCTGTAAGGACAAGGGGATTCCTGCAGCTAATATGTCATTTGTTCATGTCTTTATTCCATGGAGTCCGAGTACTTTACAGTTCTTTCCTAAAAAGCTTTTTTGACCAAGATGAGAATGTTGCTACTTCCTAATATGAAAACTTGGCTTGAGCTGTATGTACTGAAGACAAGCTTAAGACAAGAGAAAGAGAACCAAAGCTGTGAAGTGCATTGGAAGTAAAATGCAAACCTGCAGACAACTACAGATTCAAATCACCTCCTATCTCGCTAATGATTTTGTCCACTTTAAACAACATATCTGGAAATGACAATAAAACAAAAATTAGAAAAAAAAAAATTGACGAATTAGCATTTCTAGTATAGAGACTGACCAGAATCTAGACATTAGAATCTTTTGAATTTATAGTGTGTTTAACAAGCGCTTTTGACACCTTTAAAAGTGCTTTGGTGATGGTTTTGCAGTGTTTGGCTGAACTCTTTCAGTTTAAAAGAAAAAAAAAAGATAAAGAAAGAAAAACACTTCATAGGTTTTCCTCAAAGTGCTTTACTTTTCAGTTCACAAAAACATCCTTGTCCAAGTTAACAAAATAAAAGAGCTCTCACTTCAGCGAGAAAAAACAGCATGCATATTTGACAACAACAATTAACTTTAAGTGGCTGACAAGCTTCAATGGGAAGGCCGCATGTCCATGATTAGATTCAACTAGCTTTGTCATGCAAGGAGTAATAAAAAAACAGACGAAGTTCACTATAAAAAAAAAAACTCACCTTGGAAGGAGGAATCTTCCATATATCTCTGCAAAAGGACTGATATTTTAGTAAAGCAGTTGTGCTATAAATCGAAGCTAAGCTAGTAGGAAAATGCAATTACAAAAGTTTCCCTATCAATCCTTTCCTTGCACAACTAGGTTATCATTCTGGGATCAAACACCAATAAATACTGAGCAAAGAGCACAAAAGGATACCGCAATTTGAGCTTTGAGATCAACTTCTTCAGTTACAGTTGGTTGAGCTTCAACTGAATCATTTCAATTAAGTGAGAAGTGTTATCAGATGGGATAAGAGGAAATATTGCTGTTTATAAAAGGGATAGGAAATCTACCTTTCTTGACCTCAGGGCAGCAATTAGCCAGTAATGATTGGAAGCTAGGAGGCATTGCCGGAGAAATGCCTTCAAAGTTGTGATTAAGCATGGTTTCCTGGGTGCAATAGGGTTGCTCAACTTCATAACTCAAGTTTGGTGGCATTTCAGGAGTATAAGTGTCAACAGGACCTACAATACTCAATTCCTCACAAGCTCTACAAACACCAAAACCTCAAGTCAGTATCTGTTTGATATCTGATTCAACAAACATTCCATAATCTATAACGTTTTTTGCCAATATAAATCATCTGAAAAAAAATGCAACATAAATCAGGTAGTGCCAGATCTCCATTTCCACCTACTGAGGTCTATTAGAAGACACGAACTCAGAACGAGATGAAATTTCAGATCGAAAGTCACTGCTCAGAGGCTCTGTTTCTTCCTCGCCCTTCAAGATTTCCTGGAAAAGAAACACAACATAACATCATTGCTATAAAGAAAAGAGGAGTATGTTCTTCAGAACGATAACCTGTTCTCTCTTACATTAACAAATTTCATAATTCTCATGGAATTGTGAAAGTATTTATACCTTCAAAGCATTGATGAATGTCTCAGCTTCATAATTTGTTGAAAATCGCATGGCAAACTTCTGGATCTGTAAACCGCAGAAAACCATTCACTGGGCTAACAACAATGAAGAAAAATACCAAAGTTTGACAACATTTTGACTCCAACTCCATCTAATAGATAACCACTCAATTGTAGATAGCTATGCCAAAGGAGAACTTTACAGATTGACTGTAATAGTGTATTCTTTATCATCTAGATTATTGATTCTTTACAGGAGAATATTGAGATTAACACTAAATTGTAGATAGTTATGCCATAAGAGAACTTCACATATTGACCATAACAGTGAATGCATTATCATCTGAACAACTCAGCTTAGTGATACAATGAGGTAGCACTATCTTGGAAGGATTCCAATTTTCTTGTCACAGTTAAACGTAACAAATTTTCTTGGGCAGTAATATCACTGTTATAATATGGTAGTGTAACATGCATAAACCATATCTCTTTATCATCTTCAGCCTATCAAATGTTTTCATTATCCATATAAATTTGATGTTGAAAAGAAAGGAACCTGGCAAATTTCACTGTAGAATTCAAGGGTGGAAAAAGAGCAGAAACGATTACTGACTTGCCGGTAATTAGCAGTTACCAAAGCTTACATAATAAATTTGCATGAACATAATAAAGACAGGATATACACTTCATCTGACGTAAAAGAACGAAGCTGAAAATCCTAGATTGAAACGTTCACAGTTTCACCATGGCCAATTTACTGAATTGTTTATGAGAAAATAGTACACAACTCAAATTTATCATAAAACCAGAAGAACAGCGGATTACAACTACTGCAACAAGAAATACATAGCACATTTCTTCTGTGCCATCGTATGAAGTATTTCATACTTGGCAAAATCTAAATTGTCAAAAGCCAAAAATTTGCTTCACCTAAAAGGGAACCATCTAAACTCCAGAATATAAGAGAATTGTTCATGTTCTCACAATTCTCCGAGTGGTTTTTAAGATAAACATGACAAAGGCAAAGCATTTACAGAGACTGCTAAAACTCTTAACCATTTTGAAAACATATACTATTTTTAATTTGAAAATTATGACTAATCAGTTATCATTCAGGTAGCAAAAATCATAATAAGTATTAGCAGCTTGCCTCGCCTGCAGAATCTCGGTAGCTCACAAATAAAGCTCTGCTACCCCTGGTAGGAAATCCCGAAATGCATGAGACCTGAGGCCAGGAGAACTGCAACTTGGAAACGTAGTGCTCTTCCTGCACAATATTCGATCGTATAACTTAACATTCCAATTAAAGAAACTCTCCATCATGCTTTATTAACAATCAAATTTGAATAAAATTAATATTACGAAAAACAACCAAGATTGCAATGTCTTATACACAAAGTTGCCTAAATTCTGTTTACAATAATAATCAGGGAAAATTTAAAGCATGAGATTTAGCGTTACAGGAATTACAGTAAATTGTTTCTTATCCAGGTAAAATAACACAAAGACAGCCCAAAATTTTCA
This sequence comes from Pistacia vera, assembly GCF_008641045.1. NCBI lineage: Eukaryota > Viridiplantae > Streptophyta > Magnoliopsida > Sapindales > Anacardiaceae > Pistacia > Pistacia vera. The sequence continues at coordinate 282,123 of NW_022196722.1, read as the reverse complement.
GGATTGGTGCGTTTGACTTACTGATACATGTAACATATCAATTAAATTAAGAAAGAAAAAATTAGAAACTTAATTTGATGATTATAATTGTAATTACAATGGCTCAAAAGAGAAGTTCAAGTAAACACTGACACGCGCTTACATATGAGAAATCAACTGCTAATATGTTTATCATGAATAAAGTAATTCAATTATAGAAGCTAACTTTAGCATATACATGGAATCACTTGAAAATGAAGATATTTACGAAGTTGAAAAGATCGCGGGAATCATCTAGAACTATCCATAATCAAGGACTCACAAGGATCTTATTCTGTAAACAGACGTGTAGGATGGGATCGGAGGTGGAGCGGTGGTTGATGATGAGCAAAGAAGCGGCGGGAGACGAAGTTGAGATCCATGTGCCATGTATAGGCCCATAACGGCGTTGGAGAGGAACCAGAGAGGGACACGTGGATGAGAGAGAAGGATTGGGATAGGTGAAGAAGCGAGAGAAGTGGATCCGATGCCACTGGTCTCGACTGGCGTTAACAGGATGGCTCTCCAAATGCTCGCTAGCTGCCGTTATTTCGAGAAATCCCGCCATTTGTTTTTTTTTTTTTTTTTTTGAACTTTTCTCGGAATAATTTGAAATTAGAATGGAGAGAAAGATATTATAACCGGGAGAATATCATACTGCCCTTGGTTTCGAATTTACCATAGGATGACAACTTTTATAATTTTTATTAAATAAATTCTCAAAGTTGGGAGAATATAGCAATGATACCCTTTTGTCTTATCAAAATCAAATGGACCTTTAAAACTTTATTATACGTACTCCTTTATCCTAACTTTGTTACATTAGGTTTACAAAATAATTTCTTATAAGACCAAAGAAACAATTTTATTACAACACTTCTTCATAAGATCAAAGCTACCATTTTATCCCAACACTTTTTTCAAAATCAAAGTTAACATTTTATCCATCGACCACAAACAGTAAATAAGGAGTTAGGATAAAAGGGTATCCAGGATTAATTTTTCAAACTTTTAGGATCTATTTAATAAAAATATGAAAGTTATCATCTCAATGATAAATTTAAAAAGAGTAAACAACATATTCTCAGCCAAGGTCTAGCAAAATCCTAGGTTGGTACTAGGGCTGAAAACCGAGTCGAGCGACTCGTGAACGGCTTGAGCTCGGCTCAGTTTTGGCTTGAGCTTGGCTCAACAATAGTTGAGTTGAGCTCGAGTTTAAGCTACACGAATACTTATTCTAGTTGAGCTTGATCAAGGTATAACTCGACTTGAAAAGCTCGCGAGTTTTTCCAAGCTCGAGGGTTAATTTGATAGTTTTCAAGGTCATAGGGGTCATGTAAATTTATAAGTTTTAAATTTTGCAAATCCACCCATATTCAAATAATGTAAAACATGATTCAGGAACAAGAAATTAGAACCCTAAATTGCAAATATATCTTCCTCTCCTTCTTCGTCGTTTTACTTTGAAAACCAAAACGCAACTTTCGTTCGCCGTCCTTCTCATCGTTGTTTTCCTCCCTCTCCTTCGATGGTCTCCATCTTGCTTCATCTCCTCTCGGCCTCTCAAACTCTCAGGTAGTGTGAAAGAGAGATTAATAACTTATTTTGTAATGGAAATAATGAGTATTTTTCTATTTTTTTAGGTAACTCTTGGAGTGGGAAGTTAAAAAGGAAATAAAAGTTATTCTATAAATTTTGTTTCCCCTTCATTGGAACTTTGAAGTAAGCAAGAGGTGTATAAAAAACACTTGGTTTGAACTTTGAAATAAGAAGGAGGTGTATGTTTGGTGTATTCTGATCCTTTGATTCAGTTAAGTGTTATTCAAATATGTTGAAGAGAAAAACAACAGTTTGCTTTTCTGGAGGATAAAAGAGAGCAAATCAACCCCTCTTTATTTCAGCTTTTTTATTTAAGGAAATTTGTCATCATGTAATTTCTTTTTTTCTTTCTAAGAGCTCGAGCTCGAACTCGATTAAAGCTCGAATAACCGAGTTCGATTAAAACTTGTTAACCGAGCTCGAATTCGACTTTTAGGAACCGAGTTCAAGTTCGAACTCGATACCTCAGGTTTGACTAGGCTCAAACTTGAACTTGTTACTATAGTAACCGAGTTGAGTTCGAGTACCCAGATACTCGACTCGACTTGATTTCACCCCTAGTTGGTACCCCTAGCTTCATAAATTCCAAATTCTCATCCTTAAATAGACGATTTTTTTTTTTTAAATAGTTAAAGGTTAAGTTGGTCATTTCAAATTAAATTAAAACATCAAAATAACCCTCACGTCTCAAATTTGTGACTTGCATTTTTTGGCGACTTCCCTTCTTCTTTGCTAGTTTTTGGGCATTTTTGTCATCAAAAATTTGGGCCACCACCATCATTCGATCCCTCATCATCTTTTTTCAAAATCCATATCACCCTACCGCCTGATCACTCACCGTTTTTCCAGAAAGGCCCATTGCTTTTTAGCGTAGTGGCCACTTTGCAGCCACTTTCCTAGCCGTTTGCTTACTTTAGAGAGACAAAGAACAGAGAGAGTAAAATTTTTTCTCCCAATTTCTAACTGTAGCGTGCCACTAACGTGAGCCGCTGATCCTTTTGGCTATAGGTGAGCTCACATTAGCATCATCAAAGCCGTCGGTTTTTTGGCCTTTCTAGCCAATTCCAACCTCCAAAATCATTTACCTGACCACTATTAAACTCTCCACAACCTCCTCTACAAAACTGATACTACCACTTGCAGTCATCACTCACCGTTTTCGATCACCCCTCTTACCACCTTGCGAAGTTGGGTAACTTCTCAACCTTTTTCTGACCGATCAGTGAGCAACCAACCCCAACCATTTACACCTCATGCATCTTTGTTTGCTGTTGTTTGCGATAGTGTGTTTTTTGGCCATTGCTGACATCTCGATCGTCATATTTTTTAGCCTAAAATCTTGCCCACCACCAACTCACTAAAAATCCTCAACCACCTACCTACCTACCTGCGTCCAGCCTAGAGCCAGCGCGCACAACTATCCCTAGTAGTTGTTGTGGCTACTTGCACTTTGAGCTCTCACCTCCACTTCCTCCAATCGCAACCACCCCACAAACACCATAAAAAAAAAAAAAAAAAAAAACAACAACAACAACAATAGCCCTTTCTATCACCCTTCCTTTTGCCCAAAAATCACCCAAAACACATCCCCACCACAAGTCACAAAACGATCGGAAAAACGATTTCAAAATGGTCATTTGTGTAAAGAAGTAGTGTGCTTTTCCGGCATATGGTGATTGATCAAGCGATAGGGTGATATGGGTTTTGAAGAGAAGATGATGAGGGATCGAATGGTGGTGATGGCACAGATTTTTTATGGCAAAAACACCCAAAAACTAGCTAAAAGAAAGGAAGTCAGAATGCACAAACTATTGCTGCAGAGTCAACTTCAAATAAGCCTCCACGGTCTAGGCCAAATGCCAAGTCTGCGGTGTGGCAACATTTTGAGAAGATTTATAACAGCAAAACGAACAAGATTGAGGAGACAAAGTGCATGTATTATGAGAAGACCTTCGCATATAGTGTGGCTAATGGCACTTCTTCGATGCGCAAGCTTCTTACAAGTTGTAAGAAGTTTCCTCAGAATGTAGACAGTTCGCAGACACTTCTCTCTTTCAAGACCACACGAAAAGATGGACGACAAACTAGTGAGATTGGTACTTGGAGATTTGATCAGGAGGAGTGTAGGAAGTTACTTGTTGAAGTGATAATTAGTACGGAAGATCGTTTCACGAAGGTTGAGCATCCAAAGGTTAGAAATTTTCTTAGTGCATTGCAACCGTTATGGAAGAATGTTTCCCATTTCACAGTGGCAAGGGATTGTTCGAAGATCTTCAATTGTGAGAAAGCTGCACTCAAGAACAAGTTGTGGCATTTGAAGTCCATAATTGCTTTGACAAACGATATATGGACATCTATTCAGAATTTAAGTTACTTATGTCTCACTGGTCATTTCATTGACGAGAAATGGGTTCTACACAAGAAAATTCTGAGTTTTATGAGAATTAGTAGTCACAAGGGTAGGGAGATTGGGAAGGTGGTGAAGAAGTGTATTATTGACTAGGGAATTGAAAAATAAAGTGTCCATTATAACGGTGGATAATGCAACTACTAATGATGTGGCAATGACTTACTAAAGGGAGAGATTGGTGGATATGAATGCTTTGATTCTAAATGGTGAACATTTTCATATGAGATGCACAACTCACATTTTGAATTTGATTGTGAAAGATGGTATTAGCGAGATTAAGGAATCTGTTAACCGAATTCGTAATGCGGTTAAGTATGTGAGGAGTTCTACTAGTCGAAACCAAATCTTTGAGAGATGTGTCAAAGAAGAAAGGATAGGTTATAAAGGTATGGTGCATCTTGATATTGCTACTCGATGGAACTCGACTTTCCTCATGTTGGAATCGGCAATCAAATTCAAAAAAGCTTTTAAAAGGTTGGAAGAGGAGGACTCCAACTACTTGGTTGAAATGACATATAATGTTCCTTTTGATGAAGATTGGGAAAATGCAACTGTGTTCGCCAAGTTCCTAAGGAAATTTTATGAAGCTACAACCAGGATGTCAGGGTTCAATTATGTGACTTCTAACAATTATTTTCATGAAATTGCAAACATTGTCACTACTTTAAATGATTGGGAGAAAGACTCTAATGTTTGTCTTAATGCAATGTCAATTAAAATGAAGGAGAAATTTAACAAGTATTTTGGGAGTCTTGACAAAATGAGCGTGATGGTGCTGATTGCAGCAGTGTTAGATCCTAAAAATAAAATGAATTATGTGAGTTGGTGCTACAAAAGAAAAAGATATATGTCGATGACTACGAAAAGGCTGAAAGGATGTCCGGAATCGTGAGACATGTGTTACAAGAATTGTTTGAATTTTATAAAGGACTTCCACCAAATTTAGATGAAAGTCAAGCTTCTAGTTCTTGTCCAACAAGCAGAAATGATCAACCTTTAACTGTTGCTAGTAGTCAGCGTGGTGGTATTGTCCCCAATCCTCTGAGGTCGGCATATGTGGAGGAGATGGAGGTAGAGGTACAAGATGTTGCCAAGTCAGAGTTAAACCGGTATTGTAAAACCCCTCCCTAGCCGAGTATTTCCAAAGTATCCCTTGGCCATTGAGAACCTAGAAAACGCACACCTAGGAAAGAAGTTTATTGTCTTTTAGCCAAAAATTAATTCAAATTGGAAGATGAGGAAAAAATTGATTGAATAGTGATGAACTATATGGCATCCAACTCCTCAAATAGAATTCCCTTTTTTTTTTTTATAAATTCTAATAATCCACTGAATAAACTTACTGTTTAAATTCCTTATGTTATATGAGAAATTGAATGACTTAAATTAATGAATTTAGCAGGAGAATATTCATGTCATGGAGTTTTGCTAAATTGATTGATGAGTTGTGCAATTGGTCAAGGTTACATGTTAAATGAATGAATAGTATGATTGAGCATGGGAGATGTTATCCCATATGTTTGCATTCATAATGGTAATGCATATAGCTTATTTAGTTTACTTATGAAAACATTTATGAAATGTTAAAGAATGAATTTCATGAGTCTCTTGAGGTATAAACCAAGATCAGAGGAATGAAATCTTTGTGGAAACCATAAGTCCTCTGAGGTGACGACCAAGAACAAGGTAATGGTTCAAATGAATCCGATCGGATAATAAAGACTAATGAAAACATCAAGTATAAGGACAAAAGAAATAAGCATGCCATGTTTATGAATATTGCATAAGTCATATATGTTCTATGTTATATTATATATGGTTATGTTATGACTTATGTTTATGTATGGTTATGGTATGACTTATGTTTATGAGAAAAGTCCAAAGTGTATGATATGTTTTATGAACGTGTTAATGTCAATGAATAACGGTCATGTCTTGTAGGTAGGTAAAGTCCTAAGTAATATACTTGTATAATGAACCTGAATAGTTTTTAAATGGCCATATTCCCTTATTGAGCGATTAGCGCTCATCCCACGAAATGTTTTAAAATGTTTTGCAAGTAAGGATTAAGGCATGAAGCTGGGAGAGGATTCCGAGGGACGCTATGAGCATGAAGGAATGTTTTAATGATGACTATTGAAATCAAATTGCTAGTAAATTTTGTAAAAGTGTGTATGCTCTAGTAATTGTTACTATGGATTTCATAATTTACTCCAATAATGGAAACTATATTATTTGACTTGTACAATGAACTTATTATAGTTTAGAAATTAAAAAGAAAATCTGTTTTTAAACTACAGGTTTATTCTTTAAATAGGATTTTAAAATAAACTTCTTTCCTAGATGTGCGTTTTCTAGGTTCTCAATGGCCAAGGGATACTTAGGAAATACCCGACTAGGGAGGGGTTTTACAGTTGGTATCAGAGCGTGATTTTGGGTGAAATGATGTTTTGATTGAATTGTTATAGTTATTTTATATTTAATTGATGTTGGTAATGGTGTTTGTAAGTAATGGAAGTATCATTCCCCATGCATCCCCAAGATACTCTCTCCAACTGATTGCTGTAAGTATTTTCTTTACTTGTTTAGTGAATAGAATTAGCTAACATTGATTGAAATTTGTGTGAGTAAAGGGTATGGCTACGAGGCGTTCACGAAAGGTTAATAGGAGGGGCGAGGAGAATGTCAATGAAGAAGGCACTAGTGAGCCAGTAGCACCGACTACCAATGCGCCCTATACGTCTACCCAAAATGCTTCTGTTTTGGATGAGGCTACAATCAACAGGATGATTCAGGCAGCCATTACTGAGGCCTTTAAGAGGGTTATCTTGGAGAGTATAAATAACCAAGTGAACACAAATCCCTCAACTTCAGTAGTTCAGCCTCAGCAACATTTTTTCTTTTTAATTTCTAAACTATAATAAGTTCATTGTACAAGTCAAATAATATAGTTTCCATTCTTGGAGTAAATTATGAAATCCATAGTAATAATTACTGTAACATACACACTTTTACAAAATTTACTAGCAATTTGATTTCAATAGTCATCATTAAAACATCCCTTCATGCTCATAACGTCTCTCGGAATCCTCTCCTAGCTTCATGCCTTAATCCTTACCTGCAAAACATTTTAAAACATTTCATGGGGTAAGCGCTAATCGCTCAGTAAGGGAATATGGCCATTTAAAGACTATTCAAGTTCATTATACAAGTATATTACTTAGGACTTTACCTACCTACAAGACATGGTCATCATTCATTGACATTAACACGTTCATAAAACATATCATACACTTTGGACTTTTCTCATAAACATAAGTCATAACATAACCATACATAATATAACATAGAACATATATGACTTATGCAATATTCATAAACATGGCATGCTTATTTCTTTTGTCTTTATATTTGATGTTTTCATTAGTCTTTATTATCCGATCAGATTCATTTGAACCATTACCTTGTTTTTGGTCGTCACCTCAAAGGACTCATGGTTTCCACGAAGATTCCATTCCTCTGATCTTGGTTTATACATCAAGAGACTCATGGAATTCATTCCTTAAAATTTAATAAATGTTTTCATAAGTCAACTAAATAAGCTATATGCATTATCATTATGACTGCAAACATATGGGATAACATCTCCCATGCTCAATCATACATTCATTCATTAACATGTAACCTTGGCCAATTGCACAACTCATCAATCAATTTAGCAAAACTCCATGACATGAATATTCCTACTAAATTCATTAATTTAAGTCATTCAATTTCTCATACAACATAAGGAATTTAAACAGTAAGTTATTTAGTGGATTATTAGAATTTATAAAAAAAAAAAAAAAAAGGGAATTCTATTTGAGGAGGTGGATGCCACAGTTCATCACTATTCATCAATTTTTTCCTCATCTTCAATTCGAATTAATTTTTGGCTAAAACACAAAAGTTTTAGGTCTATTTCTTAAGTTTTTAATACTCCAAGAATCAGCTCAATCACACTTTTATAACTTGTTATGACTGATTCAGTGAAGCACATACATATAAGTCTTAAAAAGCCAAATCCGAATTCTATTCATTTTTAACCATGTCACCTTCATTTGCACATTCATAGTATTTGCCATATCATTCTAAGTATAAAAGGCCATAAAAACCTCCCTTTTTACAGAACCAAAAAGTGTCAAAACATTGTCCAACTACAAATCTCTTAATTGGCATAATCATCCTCCACATGCACACATACACCAATCAACACACCCATTTAAACAATCCATAACCAAAACATAGCATCACACTCAAATTAACATAAATAAATGTAAGTTTCATCAACCCTAGGTGTTATCAATTGTAGTCATAAGGGAGATTTTTTCCTTACCTTAGTATTCAAAGCACAAAGACACTCCTCCTTAGCTCCGAAGGTTCACCCTTTCTACCTTACACACATAACCACTTATGAATTTCTCTTTTAACTAAAAATCAGAACAACTAGGGTTTTGAAACTCACCTTAAACCCTGAAATTGAAGTTCTTAATGTGTGGATGACGATCTCCTTCGAAATTCAACTTGAAATCCTATGAAAATTTGAGAATAAAATGCTTCGATTAGTGGCTTTTATGGTGGATTTGAGAGATGAAGAAGAAGATGATGCATTTGGGGTGTACAAGGCCTACTCCTCTCTCTTAAAACCTTGTAGATATTTATTTCATTGTTACTCTATTATGATTGGTCAATAAAAGTTAGATATAAGGGTCATTTGGCATGAATTTTCATATAAGGGCGTTTCGGTCATTTCTACCATAACATAATGATTAGCACTCATTTAATGCCATTTGAATTCTTTCAAACACTTTGTAATTAAGCAATCCCATTAGGTAAATGACTAATTTACCCTTGGTGCACTTTTATGGATACTTATTTCATATAGATTTGTATGAAAAGACCATTATACCCTTGGTTACAGTTTACGCTATTTAACCATATCAATCAACTTTATGACCATTCTACCCTCATTTATCTTCAACGACATCACCCCTTACACTTTATAATGGCCACATCTCGAAATGCATGCAAATTTACAATTTTACCCTTCCTTTCAAAAAAAGAAAATTACATGAAAAGGTAAATTTCATACCTTAGGGCATCGGAATAATAACACAAGGTTTATAGGTACCTTGATGATAAATGTGAATCCATAATGTCTGACTTGAATGTATTGGAATGGTGGAAAACAAATGCATCAAAGTATACAGTTCTCTCGCATATGGCCAAAGATCTCTTTGTAATCTCGGTGTCTACAGTTGCTTTCGAGTCAGCTTTAGTACATCGGGTTGTGTACTTGATAAATTTCAAAGTTCTTTATCTCTGTCGGTTGTTGAATCATTGATTTGTACAAGCGATTGGTTGAAATGTGCACCAACTCTGGATGAAGATGACTTGGAGGATACAGAGGCTTATGAAGCGGGTATAGTATCTAACTAAGTAACGATTATATTCTTATCTCTTAAATTTATTTTAAATTATTAGTAAATAAATTTATTCAATGTTTTTACTTTTTGAAGCTACTAATTGACTTTCTTATGTTTATTTTGTAGAAATGATTGGACTTCAATCACTTGACGAAAGAACATCCACGCCTAATTTGGAGCATTAGACATGAGTTATGTTATGCTTTTTGGGTTGTTTTGTAGTTTTATAATTGTAGTGATTGAAATTAGTGGGAGAATCAAAGAAGTTGGTGACAGTTTCCAACTTTCTATATTGTTGTTTGTTTGAATGATTTTAGTGAAGTTATTTTATGTGAATTGTGATGAATAATTGTTTGTGTTTTGATTTTGATTGAGGAATTTTATGTAAATTGTGATGAATTGATTGAATTCAAGTGTTGCTTAGACATTAGAGGTTATGAGTTATATTTGACACAAATGAATGAGTAATCAAAATTTGTTAGGGGTGTATTTATAAATTTTTAAGGTATTTTTGTCATTTTTTAAACTAATAAGGGGGTAATTAATTTTTTACAGGGTACCCGGGAAAGAAACCGGAACCTGCATTTTAGGTTCCAGTTCCTTGAATTTAAGAACTTGCACTGTGTGGTTCTGATTCCGGTTCCTTCTTTTGGAAACCTGTACTGTGCGGTTCTGATTCTCCCAAAAAATACGGGGTACCCGAAACCGCTCGACCCCACCTAAAACAATGACTACTTGACAGTTTGACCAAATGATCTAAACAGTAATCATTTGTTTAATTTCGTTGACTTTTAAATTTGGAAACGTATCTTAAAACCATCGAAATCTAGAAGATGACTTTAAGGGACAACAAACAAGCGAGCCATTTTTGTGTCGTATCTTAGCGAACTGACTCAATTAAAGAAAGAACAAGTGAAATTAGGGATATAGAGAGGAACAACCATGAAATCTCTACTGAATCCAGAATCTTCACTCTCTTCAATTTCTTCGTTTCATATCACCAAGCCTTGCAATCTTGTTCTTAGACAAATCCAAACCTCTCTTCAATTTTCTCAGACAGGCCGCCATCGTTGGATTGGGCAGAGATCGCGTTTGACCGTCAAAGCTGCACTGGACTCGGCAATAATCGACCAATTAGGACTTAAAGAATCTGATATCATAAATCCAGCGATTTCTTCTTCTTATCGTAGCTCCAAGTTGCCCAGGCCGAATCAGACGGTGCTCGACGCTCAAACTAGAGTTTGCACGGGGCCTACACAAACCAAGCCGCTTACTGAGGATCAGGCTTTTAAGGTTTTGGACACTATTTTAAAATCAGGTAATTTATTCTCTACTAAAAAAAATCTTATTAATCAACTTTGCTTTACGTTGTTGGGCTTAACATTTATGCTTTTCGAAATTATAACTGGTTCCAGCATGATATGATAATCTTGTACTGTAACTATAATTTATCTTCGAGAACAATAATACTACACATATAAAAAACTCTTACAAAGATATGCATACAAAGTGACATGTCACCAAATGAATGGAACAGTAAATATAATGAGTTTGACTTGTTATGTTCACTCTTCATTCATTTTTTGACAAATCACTTTGTATATTAATCTTTGTAAGATGACTTTGTATGAGTAGTAGTACTGGAGAAATGGTTAACTATCTTGCTAGAATTATGGTTTTCTTTTAGTCTTATGGAATTTATTAGGAACTTCTAGTTACCACTGAAATTAATTATGTAATTGGTCTTTAGTATTGTTTTCATTCCAATGGTTTCATTTTTGTGATTTTCTAATTGTTCCAAAGTCACATTAGTTGAATTAGTCAAATTCATATCTTATGTTCTATCTACCCATTCACAACTTATCTGCCTCCCTTTCAACTTTCTGTAAATGGCCAAGTTTTTTCCAGCCGTTTAATGGCCCCTCCTTGTAGTTCTGAATAATATTTAAGATATCAACTAAATCACTTAATGAACGTAGATTATCTTGTCATTTATCTCAAAACTTCCATGATCCCTTACCAACCCAATCATGAATATTTCTATTCATCTTGCTCTCAAGTAACGACCAGTAAGCTTCTCTTCTTATGAATATTTAGCTAAGGGGGAGCTCAAGGATGAAGAGGAAGTCTCCAGAGCACAGCTCGGTGCTTTTTTTGCTGGAATGACAATCCGTGCAAACGCATTTCCTGAAGCAACCCAATGGAGTGAAGGAGAGAGGCGTGCAATGAACACATTCTGGCCGCTCCTAGTTCGAGCACTTCCACCTGATGTAATTTTCATAGCAGACCCTGAAGGCTCTATTATGGGGTTAGGAGGCTCAATAGGGCCCCATTATTGTGGCAATGCCCCTAGTGAAATGAGATTGGTTGGTGCCCTTAGAGAAGTTTTGGCAGGGGGTCACCTTGGATATGAAGAAGTTCAAGGTTTTCTAAGAGATGTTCTTCCATTGAAAGTGGAAGATAACAAAGCTTCAGAAGTTAGCAAATCATTGCTTTCAGCATTTTTAATCGGTCAACGCATGAACAGAGAAACAGATCGTGAACTAAAAGCATATTGCCTTGCATTTGATGATGAACTTGGTATGTGTTTGGCATTCATCAGTGAATTCGTGTTAATTTATTAGTAATTGCATTTTATATATCAATATATGTAGTTTATTCAGGTTAATGTACTTGCCAATTGGTCACAGGTCCTCCGCCAGTTGCTGATGTTAAATCTTTGACACATTATGGAGAACCTTATGATGGTAACACACGTTTCTTTAGGAGCACATTGTTTGTTGCTGCTGTTAGATCCTGCTACAGTGAATCCTGCTTGCTTCATGGTGTGGAATGGATGCCTCCTAAGGTCAACCTCTGCATATCTTTTATTATTAACAACTTACTTTTTTTTTTTTTTTTTTTGGTGCTGGAAAAGGGGATGTTTCATATCTCCAGTTATGCATTTTAGCTTCCTAGGGAAGTTCATCTGAAATTGATAGTGACACAATGAAAAACTCTAATGATTTTGCTGGTTTTGACCTATCTATCCCTGCGGTGGGAATATTTTCTCAAATGCAGATTTTTCTCAGATGACTGAAATATTGATGTTTCGAAAATCCAGGCTTCCATACATCTTTGACTCATAATATTTCAAGTGCAGATTTTTTGAATGGTCTTGTTCTCTCCAGGGGGGTGTAACTGAAGAGCAGATGCTGAAGTTTATGGGCGCTAATACAAACATATCCTTGTTGCAAGTGAAAGAACTTCTTGAGGTTCAGAAAATTCTACTTTGCAATTCCTCTCTTTTATTCTCGCTTGTTTTCTAACTTTCATGACTGTTAATCCAGGACGAGGAGGTTGGTTTTGCCTACGTAAGTCAACGTGAAGCTCGTCCATCTCTGTATGAAATCTAGCTAATTATATCTATTTCATTTTTTTACCGTTCTTTGTATGATTAGTATTTTATTTTTTAGCTGTTAGTATTTTCTAGAAATTTTGCTTTTTCATTCAGCTTGAAGTAATATATTAAGTAGTGAACAAGCATGCAAGAGCACTAATAGATGGGTATTGTTTCAGCTTAAGTATGACAAGGAAATGACATCTTAATCAATGTGTTTATCCTGAGAATAAGACTGCCTAACTTATATATCTGACCATGTTATTGTAATGGAACACCTCTTCTAAAGGTTGTTTGTAGGATATGCTTTCTAACACTAGGTTGAAGCTGGGTATATGAAGTCTAAGATGCCTATCCCTGCAGTTAAATTTTAAAATTTGATTCTCACGTTTTCCTTGCCCCATTCCTGTTTTAGATATAGCTACAGGTAATTTCGAATGGTTTTCTGTACCATTTATTGGTCTGTTGGCTGAATAATGGCTTTCATTTTCTGTAGATATTCATTGACTGGGTTGAGGGAGCACATAAAGAAACGCCCTCCTCTGGCAACAACTGAAAAGGTTCAGCAATTTGTGCGGGTGAGCCACATTATATGTTGATTGGGTTGTGTGCTAGGCGTAGCCTCTGGATGTATGAAGTATATTTTAGAAATTTTATATTTCATCTCTGGATACTGGAGGCATTCCTAGTGTGGTCGTTCCTGAAATACCTAACCAGATACTATTTTGAGAATCTTTAACTGATTAAGGTGTTCCTGAAGTAAATTTTTGTACCCTTTGTTCTCTGTATGCAATTGTTGCTACTTTAATCTGAAGAAATTATCAGAATAGAATGCCATGGTTCATTCAGTTGTTTGTTTACATGCCAAATTTTTTTTGTTCTTGGTATAGATAACTTCTATTTTATATTGGTTCTAGAGCTTGACTGCTCGTAATCTATTGCTCTCTAAACAGGCTAGGGGAAGAGAAGCAATTGTTGCTGGATTTTATCATGAAGGTTATGAAGAGCCACTTTTGATGCTTATGAAAAGAAGAGGTGTTCATTCTGGTTTGGTGGTGAAGGTTGAAACTTTGTTTTTCAAACGTCATTGATCACAGAGGTTTCCAATTGTCAATTTTGAAATAACTGTCTTGAAAGAAAATTCTTTAATTCCAAAATATATGGTGATTAATTCATGTATGATTCTTAAGATGGTTTGCATTAGTATAGGTTAATTTAAAGCATCAACAGAGTAACTTTAAGAAATTAGTTATTTATTTTCTGACTATGTTGTTAGCTCAGGGTGAGGAAGGTGCACTCTCAATGACAACAAGGATGCGATCAGTAATTGCATCGAAAGGGCTTTCTGTGAACTACTGTTCTGGGTTCCGTTCACTGAGCTTGGAATCTGCATTTGAAGTAGATGGTTTGTATTTAGCTCCAATTTATTATAATGCTGTGTATTAGAAGATAAACACACTAGGTTTTGTTGGTACATATGTTGTTAAGTTCATTATTCTATCTGATTAGCTATTGAAAGTACGTGCATCTTTCCTCTGGCACTAATACCAAACTGTGAAATTTTGTTGTTGAAGGGGTGTCACGCCAGAGTTTCAATCTCGAGGTCAATGCCAGTGACTATGGTTTTGAGCCCACTGATACTCCGAGAACTGATAGATCAGTAAAGTTTCTCTGATCCATTGCTAGTATTTTTATTTCTCTTAACTGCTTCCTAAATTGGCAAATGTTTATCCTCGTGTTCATGAGGGAAGATGAGATGTTGAATTGGAAAACGTGGAAAAGTGACTTTATTTGTGACTACATTTCGGTAATTTCAGGTTTCAAAGAATATAGAGTTGGGTTTGTCAGCTCTTGGTGGTGAAAAAGGACCTACATATGATCGAATTGTTTTAAATGCCGGAATGGTGGATCACTTGCTGGGATGTGAAGGTGCAGAAGATGTATCAGTTGTAATGGATAGAGCCAGAGAGGCCATTGATAGTGGTAAGGCTCTCAGAAGGCTCTTAAATTACATAAAGATCTCCAACAAGTTGAAGTGAGTGGTGGTCGCTTCTTCATACTTCTTTTGTTTTTTATTTTTTGTAGCAAGTTTTGGGTCTGACAAATGAATGTGACAAAAGAAAGAGTAGGGCAATAATTACACGCCTTATTGGTAGTTACTGTTTTTAAACTTTGTTTCTTCTATAATGTCATTGGGAAAATCTCTATGAGCTAATTGGTTTTTGTTTCTCAATTGTGGATTTTTTAGTGGCAGCTGACATGGAAATTAAATTTTTGAAGCCTAATAAAGATGGAAACCTAGTTTATTTTTCCTTTTCAGCTTTAGCAATTTATAGAAGAAAAAAGTTACAGAAATCACTAGGGAGCAGAAACAATTTACCCAAGAAAAAATTGGTTTGGAGTGTAACTAAATGCCCAACAAAAGAGAAGAAAAATGTTAGAAGCTCCGATTCTTAAGTGTTGAGTTTGATATAGCTAAATGGCTTTTGTGACATGTAGTCATTGTTTAAAACCCGACCTAGCCCGATTGTTTTAACTAGTTTAACCGGGACTCGAGAGCTTTACCGGGTCGAATTAACATTTTTTCTATTCAAAAACCCTAGAATTTGGATGATTTGTGAACAATTGAAGGTCAGGACGTTGGGGTTTTTGAAGAGAAAGTGCGCTAAGTATAATGGTGGCGACGGAGTTGTTCCAATGAGTGAATTGACCGAAAATTGAAAAAAACTGGCGACGGCAACAACCGATGATTGGCGAGGCTACGGGGTGGAGTTAGGTGGGTTTTTGTTGACAGGAAGAGGGGATACTTTCAAGGTGAATTTGGTCCCACAAGAGGGTGGGTGAGATTGGAATTGCATTGGGGTGTTATCGCCACCAACCAATCGTTGACCGATTTGTAATTGGTGTCTTTGATAAATTTCAAACTTATAGGTACTTAACAAATTTTTAGGGGTATTTGTTGAATTTTAGAAATTGTTACCCGATTTGACTTGCCGGTCACCTGGTCGACACTTCGCCAGGTTCGAGGGGGGGGGGGGGGGGGGGGTTTGTCTGTCGGCATCCGTGATATTAGAATTGCATTGGGGTGTCATCGTCACCACCAATCGTTGACCGATTTGTATTTACGGTGTCTTTGATAAATTTCAAACCTATAGGTTTAACGAATTTTTAGGGGTGTATTTGTTGAATTTTAGAAATTGTTATCCGATTTGACCTGCCGGTCAACCTGGACCCAGCAACTTCGCCAGGTTTCACCCCGATTGTTTTTAAAACATTGATGTTGGTTCCATTTATTCATAACGGAAATGAATTTGGAGTGCTGTAAAATTCACTGTCTAAGTGATATTTAAGCCCTTTTCGTCAAACATTCATTCTAAAAGTTTTTACAATTATCTTAAAAAGAGATTAGATAGACTTAAAACACCTCAATTTGGCATATAATCCTGCGGTTTAAAAGTATAAATTTATAAACCATGTATAAACCAGTCCAAGCCCAGCCCAGCCCAGCCCACCCAGCCCAGCCTACATCTTATCAGTATGGTTTGGATTTCATCGTGTGGGTTTCTTTCAGCAGTACACCGGGGCTTATTTTTGTACAACAGGCCGCGCTTCACCAAGCCCTAGTAGGGAGCCTCCGCCACTCACACGATCTCAAATTGCAAAAAATATTAGATGAATTTATCCATAGCATATACCACAGTTGGGTGCAAATAAAAGCATAAAATGAAATTCAAATATTCCCGCTACCTCAAAGTTTCTTACCTCTTATTACTCTATGATACTAATAGTAGAAAAGGTAAAGAAGAAAATCCCCACACAAGAATTAGCTGCTATACTACTAGATGTTTCTACTCCTTTTTAATCTGAAGGGCAGCTGCTATGGACAGAAAGACCAGAACTTCAAATGTGGTTTGTTCACCCACTTCTCTCACTGTCACTGGGCAGGAGTCTGTAATCCAGAAGTAGGTCAGTCCAAGCTCTGGGTTCCCTACATAAAATTAACACAGATGAATATCACTTTTATTCAATGGAATGGGAAATGCAAAAGGAAAAAAAAAAAAACCAAATTAATTGACTTGTGATCAACATGCAACCGAGTGTTTGCATGCAATACCTCCATTATCAGGTTCAAATCGTTGCCACGACCTGTTAGGAAAAATCCCATGTGTCACGTATGCGCTTATTTTTGCTGCTCCATGGGCGGCTAACACTTTCTAAAACAAAGAAGATAATGTAAGATTAAGAGGTACCCCTGTCATCTCAAACCTTATGGAAAGGATATCAGAAGTAAAAGTATTCATATAAGCTTCTATGAGTTTTGAAGTTTGGACAAACTCTTACATGGTAGCTATCCCAATGATACGGGTCACTATGGTCACACCATTTGGATAGTACCAAACTATAGTCAAACTATAGTTTTCTTACAATAAGTAGCTGAAATCATGAGTGAATGTTGGTCTAGCTCAAAGCAGGTCTTGCATTAGGACTAGGAAAAGGTCCAGCCTGACTTGGATATAAATTTAACTTCTAATCTATGCATCTAACCAAAAGAAATAGGAAACCAATTGCTAAATTTCTTTCTCTGCCCCAATCATGCTTCTTCTCCATCTGGAGTATAAGAATCCAGATTCCAGCTATACAAGGACTAATATAGTTGAAAAGGAAATATTTGCAACACTGAAAGAAATTGTATACCTGACATTCAATGAGAGTGCCACCTGATTGAACCAAATCGTCAACAATCACAACATGCCTTCCTCGAGGGTCTCCCTCCCTGATGCGTACAAATCTTTGGTCACCTTCCCGGACTTTATTACAAACAATCTGCATATATATGGTGTGGCAAATCATACAGTAACCCTAGTTCACAATTATAGCAAGCAGTTATGCAGTAGAACTGCAGAACAGTGTGAGGAATGCAAGTATGTCTACAACTGGAATACATATCAGTTCGTAAAGCACCCCACAAGCAGATTTTTAAAGAAACTGGTCCATAAGAGAAGAGTTTCAAAATAAGCTAGGGACCAAAATAACCAAAACAGATGGTTGTGAAAATCTGGTGCCATCAGAAATACAATGATGCAGTTCCCTTCAACACAATCACTTTTTCTCTCCTTGATAAAGAAATCTGCAGGATCATATCTGTCCATTTCAGATATTGATACAGAATATTCCTACTCCAGCTAGTGCTACAACAGGGGTCACCAGAAACCCTGATGGTAGGAAAAATGGGCAATAATGCATTGAAGCATCATTCCATCATGTACTTTCTTTACATGGTCACATCATGGTAGGAATTATGGTGATTATGGTCTCAGAAACAGGTAAATTTAATTATTCTCGGCAACTAATGCCCTGTATTTTGTCAGGCAACACAGAACCCCTTGCTCCAGTTCCAAGGTGTAGAAACTTATATTCCAAAGAAACAAAAGAATTCAATACCATTTAAATTTATTCTAACAGCTGTTTTGAGAATTGACTTATGATAAACACAATTACAGTGAATTAAAACATCCTTTTTATATAAATAATATACAGTACCATGGGGAAATGCTGCAGCTGCTTATGAAATCGTTTCCAGGCACCATCATCAGGAAAAGCAATGGATATCTGGAAAAATAATAAAAATTAGTACTTCAAGTAAATGTAGAAAAATAACTAAAAGAACTGACTTCAAAGTCAAGACAAACATGCCAAATATAAAAACAGAGGCCTTATGCATGAAAAAATAAATTTCTCTAGTTGAAATTCTCCAGATTTGACATTTTTCAGGAAAATTTCATCAAAAAAAAATTAACACTATAAACTCACATCGTTAACAGTCTAAATATCTGTAATATGATTAAAACCATCAACCAGAGGCAGACAGCTAACTATCCGGGTTTAAATTCCTTATTTAGGATCTAACACAAACTACGCTATTTGTTTGTATGGATTCTTTACCAACTCTCGCCTCTGAAATCAGAATTAAATGACCTTCACCACATATTAGAAAACAACATATTATTGTACTATAAATCTATCTTCTAAAGAAAAGAGAAAAATCTTACATTATCCGAATCAGGGAGCTGTTGGAGCCTATTTTTTAGTAAAGGTATCCCACTCTCAAAGAAGGGTAAAATATTGTCACCGAAGTAGAACCTCTCCTAAGACACAACAAAACATCCAGGGCGAGATAATTAGAAAATTGTTAGAATAAAAGAAAAAAGAATCACACAGCTAATTGACTGAAAAAATTGTATTTAAAAACAACCATAAACCTGCAATGCATGTATGTCAAATGTGACTAAGCTAGTAGGTCCTCCCCTTGAAGTGGGTATGTTTGACAAGATTCTAGCAAGAGTAAAAGCTGTTGCAACATCTCCCTCGTCCTCCATGCGTTCAGAAGTACCAGTAGGGAAAAAGGGAAGCACAAGTGTGAACGAAGAAATGAACAGTTTTGGCAATGCATAGATAACTGACAGCTGCTCAAAGATTTTTCCCGGGGAACTAAACGCTGCTAGAAAAGCTACATGGTGCCCACGAATCCCATGTGCATTGGGTATAAATAAGTTGGGAAATCCATCTTCAAATGTCCTAATTCATAAAATTTGCATTAACCATGTTAAAAGACAATAACTACACCTACATTTAGTTTCTTCATCAAACAAATAAGACTTCTAAGTAAGTGAATTTGTACAAGACTCCTCTAGAACCGCATCACATATAAGCACAAGCTAGACTTGCAACTTCATGAGGATACAAGCTTCAGTTACCCCAAATATTTTTCAGTTGTCAATTACGTATAATTACCATATTTATACTACAATTACGCAAATATTATTAAAGAAACATGGTTAATTGCAATCAGAATATTGATTTCGTAACGGTGCGGCCGATGCCGGAGTGCGGGCCCATAGAATCAGAATAATAAAAATATCAGTTGGTTGACTTTGTAACATTTACGCAATTCATCACATAATCGAAATACCAGAAGTGTGAAAATGGCAAAATTACCTCCAGTTGATGCTCCGTAACTCAATGGCATCGGACTGCGCGGCAATTCTCTCGGCAAGCGCCTTAGTTTCGGGACAGAAGAAAAGGCAGACCTTTTTCACAGCCTTGGAAGCAGATTCGGAAGCGGAAGTGGCGGCCATTGAGACGGGAGAGTTGGAGGTTTGAATAACATGAAGAGGCTCCGTCTGGCGCAGAAATTCAAAGCTCCATCTACGAGGTTGATTGTTATTGTCGAAGCTCTTGATCTGAGAATGACACCTAACGGGTTGGAGTTTAATATTTTGGTTAACGAGGTGTGGATTGCGGAGTTTAGTAAAAAGAGAACAATGTGGTTTATGGGAGAAAAAGGCGTGGGCCTCCATTAGTGGAGTCAGTGCTATTGTGTTGGGCTCTGATCTTCGAGGAGGAGATGTCGACGGACTGTCATCTCGACAATGCGATTTGTCAGTGTCTTTTATTGACACGTTCTGTTATCATGCTATGGCTGCCGTCAACCATGCTGTTTCAACAATTAAAGTCTTATTTTAACTGTCATTTTACGACGTCGTTCTGAACATTTTGCGTATATTTTATAATTTAAACAAAGTAACATTACAAGTCTAAATGTTAAAATACAGTAACTTTTCATTCCTAATTCTTCTTTTGGAAGAGCAAAGTTAGAAATGTACTGAAAATTAATTATATTTGAAAACTGTTTAATCATATTTGGGGAGAGATGTTTGTTATTTATGTTTTTTTTGTTTAACATTTATTTTATTAATTTTATAATTTGTATATTATTTTAAAATATTATATCATTAAAAAAAATCAATTATAAGGAATTTTTTTTCTTATATAAACACTTATTAATTTAATTTTGTTGGATAATATATACATATGTACATACATATCTTGTGAATTGCTTTTTTAGAATATTATTTTATATTTATTAAATCTAATTATTAATTTACTTATTTTGTTTATAACCAAATAAGACAAAATGGTTTTTATGTCATTTTAAATGAATTTATGTGTTAAATAATGGATTTGAGTAACAGACAATTTACCTTTTGGCTTTGGATGAGAATATATTTATCAACACCCCATTATTATTTATTGGACTAAAGGAACCTCACTTTTTAATAAATTTTATAATGACAAATTTATCCATATATTAAATTATTAAAATTATCTTTTTAATAATTTTTATTATTAATATCCATTTGTTATCTCATAAACCCTAATATATATTTTTGTTTCTGTTATGCTATTTAAATTATTCTTAAAACAAAAAGATTGTTTAATGAAGGAAGAAGATTTGTAATGCGATAAATCAGGTTACTTTACATATAAATTTATTGTTATTTTTTTCTTCAAAGTATTGGTAGCAATATTAATTTATATATTTTATGTGTTGTTTGATTGTACTAAGTTATTGGGATTATTTGTGAGGATTTATTTTTAGCTTTATTTTTTTTTAACTTTTAATTTAATTATCTAAACTTTTATTTTAGAAATAATGATGATGGGGTATATTAAAAAAAAAAAATGTTAACTCTTTTAAAATATTAAAAAAATAGAATTAACGGCATTTATGAAATTTAAGGGTGACATGAGAAAAATTAAAAAAAAACTAATTTTAAAACTTTGAAATAGAATGTCTTTAAGAAATGAGACTTTTAAGTATATTAATGGGATGTCAATAAGTCCTTGGATAACATTTGTGCTTGTAATCACTTGTTTAAATCTCTGGGTCTAATTTACTTTTATTAAATTTGAAGGGTGTTTATATTTTAAGTCACTATTATATAATATAACAATGTATTGTATAATTTGTATTGCATAGTATTATGTAATACTGTACAAAATATAGTAAAATATTTAGTAGTGTTGTATTAATTTATTTTAGTTTTTCAATTAAAATACAATAAATTATTTTATTCAAATTTAATAATTCATTAAAAAAACTTTATTCTTCCTATAATTTTTTTAAATAACAGAAAAAATGAAGGAAAAAAATAACAAACCGAGTGTTTGCATGCAATACCTCCATTATCAGGTTCAAATCGTTGCCACGACCTGTTAGGAAAAATCCCATGTGTCACGTATGCGCTTATTTTTGCTGCTCCATGGGCGGCTAACACTTTCTAAAACAAAGAAGATAATGTAAGATTAAGAGGTACCCCTGTCATCTCAAACCTTATGGAAAGGATATCAGAAGTAAAAGTATTCATATAAGCTTCTATGAGTTTTGAAGTTTGGACAAACTCTTACATGGTAGCTATCCCAATGATACGGGTCACTATGGTCACACCATTTGGATAGTACCAAACTATAGTCAAACTATAGTTTTCTTACAATAAGTAGCTGAAATCATGAGTGAATGTTGGTCTAGCTCAAAGCAGGTCTTGCATTAGGACTAGGAAAAGGTCCAGCCTGACTTGGATATAAATTTAACTTCTAATCTATGCATCTAACCAAAAGAAATAGGAAACCAATTGCTAAATTTCTTTCTCTGCCCCAATCATGCTTCTTCTCCATCTGGAGTATAAGAATCCAGATTCCAGCTATACAAGGACTAATATAGTTGAAAAGGAAATATTTGCAACACTGAAAGAAATTGTATACCTGACATTCAATGAGAGTGCCACCTGATTGAACCAAATCGTCAACAATCACAACATGCCTTCCTCGAGGGTCTCCCTCCCTGATGCGTACAAATCTTTGGTCACCTTCCCGGACTTTATTACAAACAATCTGCATATATATGGTGTGGCAAATCATACAGTAACCCTAGTTCACAATTATAGCAAGCAGTTATGCAGTAGAACTGCAGAACAGTGTGAGGAATGCAAGTATGTCTACAACTGGAATACATATCAGTTCGTAAAGCACCCCACAAGCAGATTTTTAAAGAAACTGGTCCATAAGAGAAGAGTTTCAAAATAAGCTAGGGACCAAAATAACCAAAACAGATGGTTGTGAAAATCTGGTGCCATCAGAAATACAATGATGCAGTTCCCTTCAACACAATCACTTTTTCTCTCCTTGATAAAGAAATCTGCAGGATCATATCTGTCCATTTCAGATATTGATACAGAATATTCCTACTCCAGCTAGTGCTACAACAGGGGTCACCAGAAACCCTGACGGTAGGAAAAATGGGCAATAATGCATTGAAGCATCATTCCATCATGTACTTTCTTTACATGGTCACATCATGGTAGGAATTATGGTGATTATGGTCTCAGAAACAGGTAAGTTTAATTATTCTCGGCAACTAATGCCCTGTATTTTGTCAGGCAACACAAAACCCTTTGCTCCAGTTCCAAGGTGTAGAAACTTATATTCCAAAGAAGCAAAAGAATTCAATACCATTTAAATTTATTCTAACAGCTGTTTTGAGAATTGACTTATGATAAACACAATTACAGTGAATTAAAACATCCTTTTTATATAAATAATATACATTACCATGGGGAAATGCTGCAGCTGCTTATGAAATCGTTTCCAGGCACCATCATCAGGAAAAGCAATGGATATCTGGAAAAATAATAAAAATTAGTACTTCAAGTAAATGTAGAAAAATAACTAAAAGAACTGACTTCAAAGTCAAGACAAACATGCCAAATATAAAAACAGAGGCCTTATGCATGAAAAAATAAATTTCTCTAGTTGAAATTCTCCAGATTTGACATTTTTCAGGAAAATTTCATCAAAAAAAAATTAACACTATAAACTCACATCGTTAACAGTCTAAATATCTGTAATATGATTAAAACCATCAACCAGAGGCAGACAGCTAACTATCCGGGTTTAAATTCCTTATTTAGGATCTAACACAAACTACGCTATTTGTTTGTATGGATTCTTTACCAACTCTCGCCTCTGAAATCAGAATTAAATGACCTTCACCACATATTAGAAAACAACATATTATTGTACTATAAATCTATCTTCTAAAGAAAAGAGAAAAATCTTACATTATCCGAATCAGGGAGCTGTTGGAGCCTATTTTTTAGTAAAGGTATCCCACTCTCAAAGAAGGGTAAAATATTGTCACCGAAGTAGAACCTCTCCTAAGACACAACAAAACATCCAGGGCGAGATAATTAGAAAATTGTTAGAATAAAAGAAAAAAGAATCACACAGCTAATTGACTGAAAAAATTGTATTTAAAAACAACCATAAACCTGCAATGCATGTATGTCAAATGTGACTAAGCTAGTAGGTCCTCCCCTTGAAGTGGGTATGTTTGACAAGATTCTAGCAAGAGTAAAAGCTGTTGCAACATCTCCCTCGTCCTCCATGCGTTCAGAAGTACCAGTAGGGAAAAAGGGAAGCACAAGTGTGAACGAAGAAATGAACAGTTTTGGCAATGCATAGATAACTGACAGCTGCTCAAAGATTTTTCCCGGGGAACTAAACGCTGCTAGAAAAGCTACATGGTGCCCACGAATCCCATGTGCATTGGGTATAAATAAGTTGGGAAATCCATCTTCAAATGTCCTAATTCATAAAATTTGCATTAACCATGTTAAAAGACAATAACTACACCTACATTTAGTTTCTTCATCAAACAAATAAGACTTCTAAGTAAGTGAATTTGTACAAGACTCCTCTAGAACCGCATCACATATAAGCACAAGCTAGACTTGCAACTTCATGAGGATACAAGCTTCAGTTACCCCAAATATTTTTCAGTTGTCAATTACGTATAATTACCATATTTATACTACAATTACGCAAATATTATTAAAGAAACATGGTTAATTGCAATCAGAATATTGATTTCGTAACGGTGCGGCCGATGCCGGAGTGCGGGCCCATAGAATCAGAATAATAAAAATATCAGTTGGTTGACTTTGTAACATTTACGCAATTCATCACATAATCGAAATACCAGAAGTGTGAAAATGGCAAAATTACCTCCAGTTGATGCTCCGTAACTCAATGGCATCGGACTGCGCGGCAATTCTCTCGGCAAGCGCCTTAGTTTCGGGACAGAAGAAAAGGCAGACCTTTTTCACAGCCTTGGAAGCAGATTCGGAAGCGGAAGTGGCGGCCATTGAGACGGGAGAGTTGGAGGTTTGAATAACATGAAGAGGCTCCGTCTGGCGCAGAAATTCAAAGCTCCATCTACGAGGTTGATTGTTATTGTCGAAGCTCTTGATCTGA
Organism: Pistacia vera; assembly: GCF_008641045.1. NCBI lineage: Eukaryota > Viridiplantae > Streptophyta > Magnoliopsida > Sapindales > Anacardiaceae > Pistacia > Pistacia vera. The sequence continues at coordinate 257,099 of NW_022196722.1, read as the reverse complement.
GAATGACACCTAACGGGTTGGAGTTTAATATTTTGGTTAACGAGGTGTGGATTGCGGAGTTTAGTAAAAAGAGAACAATGTGGTTTATGGGAGAAAAAGGCGTGGGCCTCCATTAGTGGAGTCAGTGCTATTGTGTTGGGCTCTGATCTTCGAGGAGGAGATGTCGACGGACTGTCATCTCGACAATGCGATTTGTCAGTGTCTTTTATTGACACGTTCTGTTATCATGCTATGGCTGCCGTCAACCATGCTGTTTCAACAATTAAAGTCTTATTTTAACTGTCATTTTACGACGTCGTTGTGAACATTTTGCGTATATTTTATAATTTAAACAAAGTAACATTACAAGTCTAAATGTTAAAATACAGTAACTTTTCATTCCTAATTCTTCTTTTGGAAGAGCAAAGTTAGAAATGTACTGAAAATTAATTAGATTTGACAACAGTTTAATCATATTTAGGGAGAGATGTTTGTTATTTATGTTTATTTTGTTTAACATTTATTTTATTAATTTTATAATTTGTATATTATTTTTAAATATTATATCATTAAAAAAATCTATTATAAGGAATTTTTTTTTTCTTATATAAACACTTATTAATTTAATTTTGTTGGATAATATATACATATGTACATACATATCTTGTGAATTGTTTTTTTAGAATATTATTTTATATTTATTAAATAGAATTATTAATTTGCTTATTTTGTTTATAACCAAATAAGACAAAATGGTTTTTATGTCATTTTAAATGAATTTATGTGTTAAATAATGGATTTGAGTAACAGACAATTTACCTTTTGGTTTTAGATGAGAGTAGATTTATCGACACCCCATTATTGGACTAAAGAAACCTCACATTTTAATAAATTGTATGATGAGAAATTTATCCATATATTAAATAATTAAAATTATCTTTTTAATAATTTTTATTATTAATATCCATTTGTTATCTCATAAACCCTAATATATATTTTTGTTTTCGTTATGCTATTCAATTATTCTTAAACCAAAAAGATTGTTTAATGGAAGAAGAAGATTTGTAATGGGATATATCATGTTACAAGCAGTTCTTTACATATAAATTTATTGTTGTTTTTTTTCTTCAAAGTATTGGTAGCAATATTAATTTATATATTTTATGTGTTGTTTGACTGTACTAAGTTATTGGGATTATTTGTGAGGATTTTTTTTTAGCTTTTTTTTTTTTAGCTTTTAATTTAATTATCTAAACTTTTATTTTAGAAATAATGATGATGGGGGTATATTAAAAAAAATGTTAACTCTTTTAAAATATTAAAAAAATAGAATTAAGGGCATTTATGAAATTTAAGGGTGTCATGAGGGAAAAAAAAAAAAAACTAATTTTAAAACTTTGAAATAGAATGTCTTTAAGAAATGAGACTTTTAACTTTTAAGTCAATTAATGGGATGTCAATAAGTCTTTGGATAACTATATTATAACCATGGTTATTAGTATCCTACGATATGCTGTATGTATCCTACAATATAATTTGATATGGGTCGCCAACGATACGTATCAGAGAGTGTATCATAAACCTTTTGATACATTGATATGTATCATATGATACGATACGTATCCGTTGGTATCTTTAAAAATATCGTTATAAATTGACATGACTTTATTAATTTGGGTCGAAGGCCTAAAAACTTTTTTAGGTCGGATTCGGGTTCCTCAACTTGGTTCACTAAAACTTACCCACATTTACCCATTTTGCAAGGAAAATGTGTTGTCCATTTTGCATGATAATAATAACACAATTGAAGATGTAGTTATTGACATTGACCTTGAAAATGATATAAATAGTTGAGAGGAAAAAATATAGATTCTTAATTTTGTGATTAATTTTGATTATGTAATACTATAATTTAAAGCTAATAATACCACAAAATTCATTAATTAATCATGAAGATGATATTAATTTTTAGAAAATTTTATTATTTTATTAATTTTTGTTGAAAAAGGTGTAGGATACCATACACGATTTGAAAAATTAGGGCTCCGTTTGGTTTATTATTATAAAAGTTTTTAGAATAATCTTTTGAAAAAAATTAAATTGGGCGGGTATTACGATATAGGATTTGAAAATTAACAAAAATATCTCATATGTTTGTTTATTTACTAAACACCCATATGATAAAATATTAAAAGTTAACAAAAACACCCCCAACCCACCCATTAAATACAGACAGTCGACCACCATTGCTGGAGGGTGGCCGGAGTGTTTTTGCAATTTCTAAAAAAAATATTTGGGGGTGTTTAGTTAAATTAACAAATTTAAAATGTTTAAAAGAAATTGAAAAATATAGAATAATATTTTGGGAATAATGACATTTTACTGTTTAACTTTTTTGGAAATACTAATAATAGTATTCCCAAAAGCAAAATAAATGAAGCCTAAGTTTTCGATACACGATACGATATGCTATTTGATAACCATGATTATAACAATTTATTATAACATTTGTGCTTGTAATCACTTGTTTAAATCTGTGGGTATAATTTACTTATATTAAACTTGAAGGGTGTTTATATTTTAAGCCACTATTATATAATATAACAATGTATTGTATGATTTGTGTTGCATAGTATTATGTAATACTATACAAAATATAGTAAAATATTTAATATTGTTGTATTAATTTATTTTAGTTTTTCAATTAAAATATAATAAAGTATTTTATTCAAATTTAATAATTCATTAAAAAAACTTTATTCTTCCTATAATTTTTTTAAATAACAGAAAAAATGAAGGAAAAAAACAATTTATTAACAATATAAAAAATATAAAATTTATTTTAAATCAATAATTATCTATATATTTCAAAGAAAATTCTATAATAATTAATTAGTATATTAAAATTGTTAAAGTAAATGGAATAATACAATATGTGCATGTTTGGTGCGCAACATTGTATAGTATAAAGAGCACCTTATAGTAGTAAATAATACTTTACAGTGTTTGATAGAAAATTTGCATTGTATTAACCAAAGTAATTACAAATATTTAACGTTGTGTTAACTAATAAAAAGTAAAAGTGTGGGTTAATGGATGAATTGTGCTATTTTATTTACTTTGATAAGTTTAATAAATTAATTAGTTACTTTATTAAATATATAATTATTATTTTAAAATAAAATAGAAAAATATTTTTTATTTGTTTAATATTCTTTTAGTGTTAAAAAATCTGAGTCTTTGTCATTGATTTTAAAATTAAAATTTTTGTTTGTAAATTTTTTTTTAAGAAGTAATTTAAATTTAAGTTAAAGTAAAAAGAATTAAATTTTCAAATGAATAATAAATTTCTATAAATACTTGCTAAAAATTTAATTGAAAACTGAAGATAAACGAATATAATGTAATGAAGCGTCAAATATGTCACTGTAATTTGTATAATAATATCATATAGTTTTATGCAATAAAATACTATTCGATGTGATACATCAAAGACGACCAACATCCCTTAACCAACCCTTTTTGCTCTGTATCAATATATCTTAGTGAAGCCGTGGGTCTGCAATCGCCAAAGTTATTGGGCTATGTTTAGATGAAGTCCATCCAACAATGTAACAGGTTTTGAAGCCTATATGAAAAAGAAAAAGAACAAACAAAAATCACGTGGCACCTACTATTTTAGAAAAACACAATATTCAAAATTAAGAAATTATCACGGGAGTTGGTGGAGAAGAGATCATACCAGGACATATGATTACTGCATAATTTGAACACTCATTCCATTTCTCCCCTTTTCATTATTCCTTTTATGTAATAATGTTGTTCTTTTCGGCCCAGCTTAAAAAAAAATAATATGGAAAATAAAACATAAATGATTGCCCAACCCAACAGAGAGAAATCAACAAACAAATATCGACCACAACACTTTCGAGAGTGACAAATGTATAATGTGTCAGACGAAGCAGACCCCCATAGCCTCGACTCAATATCAACCAATAACTCTTAGCTTGAAGCTACACCACACTTCTTCCATGAACTTTATCCCTTTCTCTTAAATCATTAACTGGGATAATCCATCTACCACTTTTCAGTGGCTCTGGTTATATACTATAATTATCTATATTTTATTATCTGACACTAAGCCCTCGGAATTTATATCTGACACACATTGCACAGTCTTCACTTGTATCACTGTGGGCACATTTATTTCAAACTTAGGCTCAACTCCACGGAGCCCACCATCAAATCTTCTTCAAACAACTCTCGATTAAGTGTCCAGGTAACTAACTTTACTGTAGATGATCTCTTTGAAATTCACATGAGATAACAAATTTTGGTTCATGATTTATGTTAACCATTTAAGTTTCTTCGAGAAATTTGGGGTACTATTTTCTTCAATTTTTATGATCCCCTTTTTTTTGGGGCTATTTACTATGATTTTGATGGATGATCGCTCATTGATCATTGGCTTGTGTTTTTTGAATTTGCCTTGATTTATTGTTTGGTTCGTACTTTTGATTGTAAAAGAACACTCTGTTTTGAAGTTTGTTAGGCTGAGTCTGGTGATTATTTTTCATTTGAATAACAGGGTTGTGGTTGAATTTGCATCAGCTGATACGCTTTGCTTTTTGATGTTTTCGTTTATCAAATTTGCTAGCTTTCAGGTATTGCATAAATTTTACAATTTTCAAGAGTGAATTTGTGCTGGCTTCATTTATTGTTTGGAATAAATTGTAATTTTTCCACGATTTGGTTTAATTTTAGATGTTTACAGTTCTCAGTGTATTGGTTGATAGCAAGTCGTATTTGAAACTGGTTACTGTAATAATTATTTTTTATGCATTTTGTTACAAACACTGATAATCGATTGGTGATTGTGTGGTTTTGGATGGTTTGCATGTACCAATTTAACTCATGTTTGAAAATATTGTAGCTTGTTCTTATATTATGTTCACAACCAAATTTTTAGTATATAAGGTGTTACTTTGATTTGTCATTATATATATATATATATTCTCTGGCTTGTAATAAAACCCATATTTTCTCTGAAATTTTCAGGTTAAGACTTGAGAACTTTGTCCATAAGTTGCTACTTCAGCCCTCTTTGTGTTGGGTAATATTTGTAAGAGGGTGATTACTGATTAGTACATTATGGCACCAAAAGCATTAGACTATGAGTCACTGAACGAAAACGTGAAGAAAGTTCAATATGCTGTTAGAGGCGAGTTGTATCTTCGAGCTTCTGAGCTTCAGAAGGAAGGGAAAAAGGTATGCATGTGTTCTTCAGGTTTTGCTTTATCTTATGGACTTTTATGGCATGTGACTCTTTTGAAGAACTGGTCAGCTATGTTTCTTGGAAGCTTTTGTGAAGTTGCTTTAAGTTTTCAATAACTGAGCAAATATAGTTTATCATGGATTTATAGGAATATTGGAAATTTTAATAATTATTGTTCTATTTGCTTCTTAGAAAGATGCTGAATGTTTCTCATAATTTGGATGGCCTTTTAATCATGATTATTGTGTTCTTTATTCTGACACGTTTCTGCTTTTTATTTTACAGTTAAAAGTTGAAAATAATTTTTTATTATCTGTCTCCTGTTAATGTTCATCTATTTATCTCTTCGCTCTAATTTCATGTCCACAGATTATTTTTACAAATGTTGGCAACCCTCATGCCCTCGGACAGAAGCCATTGACCTTTCCTCGGCAGGTAGGATTTCTACTGTCTTTTTTAGTGTAAATTTCTTTAAATATTCAGTTCTTTTTTACAGTTAGGATTGTTCATGCAGTCAGTGTTTTGACCTAGGTAAGTTCTATTGCAGGTGGTTGCTCTTTGCCAGGCTCCATTTTTACTAGATGATCCGAATGTAGGATTGCTTTTCCCTGCAGATGCAATTGCAAGAGCTAAACATTATCTTTCACTGACTACAGGGGGTCTAGGTATCTTCTTGATCCATCTTTCGTGTTATCTTTTTAATATGGATGGCAAGATAAATCTACGCTTTCTCCAATCTCTCTGCAAGAGTTCGTGTGTCTTCTTATTTTATTTTATAAGAGTTGGGAATACTCAACTGATTAAGATCATGCTTTGTGCCAGATACAGCAGCATGAGCTACCATCTCTCTTTGTTTAAACCTACATTTGCCATGATTCATTCTCTCCCTCTTTTTCTCTGTTTTTCATGACCATACCTAGGATTTCCTCCGCTTATATATTATTTGATCCTCTCTACTTTTTAAGTCTTACCAATTTCTTGTCTCCACTCTCAAATTTCTCTTGTTGCACACATGCGTTTAACAGTTTCGACATTACCAATTTGTTGAATTATAGTTGATCAAATAATAGAGGCACTGGATTATGGGAGCAAGAAGCTCCATTATTGAACCAAAGATCAATAATTTGTACTTGTAACATATGTCTAGGTGCTTACAGCGATTCTAGAGGTCTTCCTGGAGTAAGGAAGGAGGTAGCAGAGTTCATTGGAAGGCGTGATGGTTATCCAAGGTAATGATGCTTGATACTCTCTCCACATATCTTTTTATTAACAACAGAGTTTCAAATTGAAATTGTTCATTTCTTTGCCTGTGACAGTGATCCAGAACTCATATTTCTCACTGATGGTGCTAGCAAGGGAGTGATGCAGATTTTAAATTGTGTTATCCGTGGCGAAGGGGATGGGGTAATTTACCTCTTTTTAATGACTGAAATTATGGTTATACTATTCTGTGGGGTGTGGGTTTCTTTTTCTTTTGTGTGTTCTTGTGTGTCCTGCTATATTGCTCTTTCTTCTTGGTTGCATAACAGTCCATGTCTAATGATGCCACTTCCCGATGTTCTTGAATTGAAAACTTGTTTTTTGCCAGGTTCTGGTTCCAGTTCCACAGTACCCACTATACTCAGCTACAATTTCTCTATTAGGTGGTTCTCTTGTTCCTTATTACCTAGAGGAGACAGCAAATTGGGGACTTGATGTTAATGACCTTCGCCAGTCGGTTGTACAAGCTCGTTCTAGAGGAATCACAGTTAGTATGCCAATCCACTTGCTTGTTTAAGGAATTTGAGAAATCTGTTCCATGAGAACTAGAAAACTTACTACATAAATGACTAGGATGGGACCTGAATAAAAACTGATGGGCCAGTTAAAATTTGGCTGATTAGTTGCTAAGTCATCATAGTTAGTTACCACATCAAAAGTTCCTTGGCTAGTTCTTGGAACACTTATTCTCCCAAAGTTCATCCATTCACCTCTCCAAGATTTACATATTGTCTTCCATTTGAAAAATATCACAAACTCTACCTTGCTTTGGTGTGCACTTCTCGTAGCTGAGCTACTGACAAACCTTTCATGCAATGTTTATTGCTACCAAACTGAATTTCTTACCTTGTACTATTTACAGGTAATAGCAATGGTTATTATTAATCCTGGCAACCCAACTGGCCAGTGTCTTAGTGTAGCCAATCTAAGAGAAATATTGCACTTCTGTTACCAAGAAAACTTAGTCTTACTTGGAGATGAGGTTTATCAGCAGAATATTTACCAGGATGAGCGCCCCTTCATCAGTTCTAGGAAGGTATTTTTTCTATGCTGTTAGTCTAATTATGCCCAATTGTATGCCTTTGAATTTCAGCTTGCGTTGATGCTAAATTGTCCTTATTAACATTGGAAGGTGCTAATGGATATGGGGCTGCCCTTCAGCAAAGAGATTCAGCTTGTTTCTTTCCACACTGTTTCCAAAGGATATTTTGGTGAATGCGGGCAGCGGGGTGGATACTTTGAGATGACTAATATTCCTCCAAAGGTCTCTGCCATATTTTCTAATGTTTACTTGTGCTTTGATTTGCTTGTCAGCGATTTATTACAAATGTATGGATATGTAAAAGAATGCCATAATTTTGGCCTATAAATCTTATGAAGTTGTCATAGTCAAATAGGATCTCGACTTAAATAAAGGTAATGTTATGATGATACACAGTTTTGTGTCCATAAAGAATAAGGTATAGAAAACAAGCAAATTTAAGCTAGAATCGTCCTCCCAACTTTTTGGTTTTTCTTCTTCAACTAATACTATTTCACAGTATTCACAAAGAAAAATAAGAAAAATAACTGCTTCATGTAGTAATCTTTTGCACGTGCAATTTAGTTGAAACATAACAAGGTCCTTTAACATAGAATGTAATTATGTCAGTACTTATTGATTTTAGTTTTCATGATTTTTTCTTGCAGACAGTTGATGAGATTTATAAGATTGCATCAATATCACTGAGTCCAAATGTCCCAGCACAGATATTTGTAAGTCATACTTTAATATTATATGTTTGTTACTCTAGATTGAACTGGGCTCCCAATTCTTTGATCAATTGTTATTACAGAGAATATTTTCCTTTTTTCTGTTTACAGATGGGATTGATGGTCAATCCACTCAAGCCGGGAGATATTTCATATGAACAGTTTGTTAGGGAAAGGTACATATACTTTGATTAGTAATGTATAAATGCTGTTGCTTGAGTTATTCATTGAAATGAACTGTACAAGAGTTTTTTTTTCTCCCTCTTTCAACATTTAGTGGTCGATACTTGTGACCATTAAACTGAGCATTAAATTACAATATTGCTATTGCCATCCTTTTGGGAAAAAAAAAAAAAAAAAATTATCAAAAACCATTCAATATGTTCGTTGATAAACCAGTTATTTGAACCAAATGTTAAGGAACCAAAAAGTTGATTTGAAACCATAAAAACTTGAGTCTCTGAATTTTGATTACCCCTATATCATAAAATAAGTGGTCTTTTTGACGGCAATGAACTCTTCTCTCTGAATTATAAATCCTGCAGTAAAGGGATCATTGAATCACTGAGGAGGAGAGCAATGATGATGACTGATGGATTCAACAGCTGCAGAAATGTGGTTTGCAATTTCACTGAAGGTATAAAGTTACTCTCATAACTATTTTACTTTCCTACATTCATGATAAAGATTTATCAATAGTTAGTGCGTGGCTACAGTATGAAAATTGAGGAAATTGTTTCAGGTGCAATGTATTCATTCCCTCAAATACGCTTGCCTCCAAAAGCAATAGAGGCTGCCAAACAAGCTGGAAAAGTTCCTGATGTTTTCTACTGTCTCAAGCTTTTGGAAGCTACTGGCATTTCCACTGTCCCTGGTTCAGGATTTGGACAAAAAGAAGGGTAATTGATTTTTTGGCCTTGTTCTTTTAATTATTTCTTAGGTATAATTAATTATAAGGTAGTCTAAAGGTCATTTGCTATTGCTTTCTTTTACAATGTCATTACTACTTCTCTGTCAAAACTTTTGATTATATAATAGTGTGGTTCATGGTCCTCTTGGTCATTTTTGACAGTCCAAGTATACAAATCTGTGCCTTGCACCCTGTAGTTCAAGAACTAGATCACGTGTTCCTAATAATATACTTCTAAAGCCCTTGAGGGTTGGGAAAGTGTATCCTTCAGGATTCTGTTTATAACTAGTACATAAATTTAACTTTCTTTAATGGGGTAAATTCTCCTTCCAGGGTCTTCCACTTGAGGACAACCATTTTACCAGCTGAGGAAGACATGCCTGAAATCATGTCCAGTTTCAAGAAGTTCAACGATGAGTTCATGGAGCAATATGAAGACCATTGGGGCTATTCAAGAATGTAAGGAATGTCTCATATTCCCAGAAACAGTACTATATTTTCTGCTAAGCAAGCCATTAAAAATGCTTGTAAACCCTTAATCCTGCTTGGCTAAAACTTCAGTAAGTTGAAGATTGACTATGTATATTTGTTTTACCTCTTGTTGTTCCCATCTACTATAAATTATGGTTTTATTGGCTCTCAAATATGTCAGTGGTGACTGGAACTCTTAATTTGAAGCTAGATATCTAAGCAAACAATAAACAGGAAAAACCAAGGCGATCTATGATCTATCATCTAAATTAGTCTAAAGGGTTGCTACATGTCGTTTATAGCACATGGGTTGTCCCTGGACAAAAGACAGAATTGCTGAGACAGATGAAATTTGTTAAAAAAATTTAGTTGCATCTGTGTTTTTGCTTCAAATAAACAGCCCTGAGAATTTCTCAAATGGCAAATGCAAATATAGAATGTTAATACATATTAAAAAGTAATCCTGGGTTGAGCTAAATTTTGCGTCAGAAAGACCAGATTCTCCAAACAGAAGGGACACCACACCAGCATGTTACAGTGATTTGACATTTACCAACTGGAATGACAATTGGTAATGGAAGTATTTTCAGATCTAAAAGCATATGTTATTCGAATATTAAAAAGTAGCTTTTGGATTGTATAACTGCTTTTTTTCTTTGTTTTTGCATGGCCACTTCTGCTATCCTCATTTTACTTTTCGACTTCTCCACCCATTCATAATCATATGGCTTATAGACCTTTATCAGCTAATATTCCTGCTTCTAACTACCCCTCGATTGTAGGGGTTTACACACCTCAATATATATATGTATATATATTCCTGCTTCTTCATAATACAAAATTAAAATTTCAAAATGATATTATTACAATTAAATTTGAGAAAAAACTTTTTTGAACTTGGATTTGTTTATCTAAGAAAATAAAATTCTCTATTCTTTTCAAATTCAAATTTGAAAATAAATAAATGGATTGAATCAAAAATAAATGAATTGTCAAGTAGATGGTAAAAAATTAATTACGTAATAAAGGATATGTTCCACTCTAAAAATAGGAGGTGATGGTGAGTCAGCCCTATGATCCCAAACGCCAATCACTATCACCAACGGCCCTTGATGTCAAAAAATTAAAAGAAAAGGAAAGGGAACGAATAAATCACAGTGACTGTTCATGATCCCATGGCCCCACCCTAAATTTTTTGGCGCCAAAATCCAAGTCAATCCCTTGCTGCTGCCCGCGGTCAGGTATTTTTTTTCACGGGCACCATCTCTTATTCTTATTATTAATTTGAAATAAATAAACTAATTATACTATCATCTTATGTCACGAGCTTCCTCGGGTTCCCTTTTTCTCTCTCCTTTTGATTGGTATAAGAATTGAAAGATCGAAAGTTTGAAACATTGAAACATGGATTTTAACAAGAATCCCCCTCAGCTATAATTAACTACTTGAATAACCATCTATAGTTTTACTAATNGAGCGAATAAATCACAGTGACTGTTCATGATCCCATGGCCCCACCCTAAATTTTTTGGCGCCAAAATCCAAGTCAATCCCTTGCTGCTGCCCGCGGTCAGGTATTTTTTTTCACGGGCACCATCTCTTATTCTTATTATTAATTTGAGGTGGTTAAATAAATAAACTAATTATACTATCATCTTATGTCACGAGCTTCCTCGGGTTCCCTTTTTCTCTCTCCTTTTGATTGGTATAAGAATTGAAAGATCGAAAGTTTGAAACATTGAAACATGGATTTTAACAACAATCCCCCCTAGCTATAATTAACTCTCCATGTAACCCTCTATAGTTTTACTAATAACAGAAATCTCCCTATTGTCAAATTTTTGGTGTTAAAATAAATGGTAGTGGGGCAATTTCGTAAATATCTATTAATCCACCATGTTATAAATTCTAACGCCTCACTAACGACATAAGGATTTCTGTTATTTTTCAAATCTAAAAGGGATGTTTGTTATTTAATTAAACATCAAGGGGTGACGTAAGCCCCTTGAAACACTGAACATTACTCAACCTTGTATTTAAAGCCTTTTACATTACTGTCTTGCTTTCTCTATTTCAGCCATGTTCCTCATAAACCTATAGCTTCTTAAAAGCACTTTCACTGAACCAGCAATTCCTATATCAAAAAAAATCTCCTTTTCTTTTATTTTTTTCCCTCGCATCTTTTCTGATCTTTTTAATTTTTTTCTTCTTCATTAATCCTCAAAACAACTACACTTTCCTTCTGGTTTCTTTTGATTCTCTACCAATCCCTACATAGAAAGCACCCATCTTTATTCTTTCGTCTTTATTCTTATTTCCTCTTATAATATATACTTGAAATTGAGTTTCAGTTGGTTACAAGATATGGGGTTATCAGGGAAGCCACAAGTCGATGGCGGGCTAGAAGCGGAAGGCAAAAGATGGCTTATTGCTGGAATTCCTTTACGGGCTCCTCTGAAGCCGATATACACGAGGTCCGGGGAGAAAGAACTGGATAATAATGGTGATGATGAAGAGTGTTCGACGACTCCTACAAGTCACGAAGCGAGAATTCCGCCGAAGTTGCCGTGTCCACCTGCTCCTAGGAAGAGAAAGTCTACTTTAAAGTGTAATTATAGTGGTGTTAGGGAGTTCTTCACTCCTCCAGATTTAGAAACTGTTTTTAAATGCCATGTTGAAAGGGCTAATTGAACGTCCTGGGAGGCTTTAATCTGACTTCTATATATGACTTTGCATGCTTCTTCTTTCCTGCGTACTCCAACTAGTGTTTTTCTCCTTTGTTTTAGGCCTTTTGCAGTGGCTAGCTAGGTGTTTATGTACAGGGTTAATTTACAGATAAATAAAATGGCATTTTAGCTGCCTTATTATGACTTGTTTTTCTTAATTTTTCAGTGGTGATCTCCTTGAAGTATGCATATATTATGTATTCTCTGCATGCACTTCATATTTAAAGTAACAAAAAGGAAAAAAAAAATCAGTCTTTGAAGTTATTTATGGTGAGGATCAGGGTTGATTTTTCTTTTCTTTCGTCTTAATTATCTTCTTCTTCACCTGTTTGTGTAAACTGTTGATGTTCATGCGTGGGAGTAGGCATGACACATGCAAGTCAACATCTAGCTAAGAACCCAAAAGATGTCAATCGTAAAGTAAAGGTAAATCCTTTTCAATGGCAAGAAGATGCTGCACGGATGCTCAGTTGGTTGGATTGACTAAAACAAAATTAACCCCACAAAACCTTAAGCCATAAACCAACACCCAATGCCCATCTTTAGACTTGAAGAGTTTAGTCTCTTAATTAATTTTGCTTTGAAGGGAAGGTTCTCCGGCCCTAATGCGTTTCTGATAACCCAAGAAAAACAGACAAACAACATGTGGCTTGGTGGATTAGAATCCTATGTGCTTTTGAATGGACCTTATTTTAACACACACTTTGAAGCTAAGCTAGCTCAAGCTTTGCGCACCAATAATTGACAAACCCACTTATATATATATATCTTCCAAGTGTGTTATTTTTATATGGAATGTTTAACAAAAAGGTGAAAAACCCCCATTAGTTTAATCGGGTGAGAATGTGCATGATAAGCTACACCATTAGCGAAGTTCACCTAATCTGGAGTTTATTTTGTACAATATTTAACAAAGCTTTTTAGGGATCGGAGCCGTCACTGAGGCAATTATATTTCAACACGTATAATAAAGTCCTCAAAATCTTACTTGGCACATAGTGGGGCTGTTAGGATGAATTAGATTATATTGCTAAAAGTGCTATTATTGGAGACCACATGTAAGGGATAACCATAACATATCTTTGGCAATTATATGTGCATATTCTTTTTTATTTTCGTTTTTACTGTCGAGGGAGACGGGATTTTATTGCCAAGGAATAAATCAAGTTCCAAATGAGTGTCGTGTTAGTTCCTGAACCTGAACCATGTTATTATAGTATTGAAAATTTTATAGAAGTTGATAGAAAGAACTACTCCACACTTAATGAGATTCATATCTTCACCGAATGAATACAACACACATATCTCACGTGATGTCTATCTAATCACTGCAAAATACTGTATCAAGAATTTAATTACTTTCTTTAACTTAAATAGATTCATGGAGTTGGAAACCAAATCAAGTTACTGTCATTTCAGCAGAGGAATTTAATTTAGCAGGCAAGTCATCGCCCTTAAAACTGATAGAGACGAATGTCCATTGCCCCGTCGGATGTAAAAATAAATTTAATTTAAAGAGAAAGTCGGTTGTCATATTTTTATGACAAGCAACGTGATTGGTCTATTTGTGGGGGCCATAAACACGGCCATTACTGGGTGAGGAAGAATTGGAAGGGTACTTGAAGGATCAAAAAGGAACAAAGAATTCAGTTCAGTTTGTGGGGACGATGACCCAGATATCTCTTGTGGGCTTCCACTTGACCACCGTTTTCACAATCTTTGAAGTTTGAACAACTGGCAACTTTGACTGAACCCCACTCGTTTTTTTTTTTTAAATATGTATGTACAATCTGGTAACAATTTTCAAGACTTCTGGATCATATTCACCATCCATCTTTCGTCGAGCCCATTTCCAAAAGGTTTCCATCAATCGCTTCCTCAGATGGTTCAATTTCATTAATATTGGACAAAGAACCCACTTATATAAGAAACTTAGATTGATTTGGAGGTATACTCACAATCTTCTTAGTCTAAATTCAATTGACATGTATTTTCAATAAAAAATTCCAGAATTAATCATATTAAAAATTCCAGCAGCCACCACATTATAAGAACTTAAATCGTTCAAAAAACTATAAATATTGAAGAGAAGAAAGAAAATTCAATATGAATCCAGTATAAACTAATAAAATTCAGCCATAACAAGTTTCAATGAACAGTCCCATTTGCAAAATACTATTGTTTACGCCTAAAAATGTCATTAAACGTTAACCCTTTTGACTCGATCTGTAAAGGATGTATTTTTAAATTGGTGGAATGGTGTTTCAGTGGTGGTTTTCTCCCCCAAGAGCCGCTGGAATTCCTAAAAAGAAGCAGCACACGAGGTTAGAGGTTCAGGTTGTTGTAGGCTCTCCGAAAGTCACATATTAATTGTATTATTCTATTTAAGCTTCAGCCATGTTAATTATATTATTATATTTGGGTTTAAGCGCATAATATAGTTCACGGTTTTCTAGTTGTTTTTCTGTCCCACATCACCAAGTTAATAGGATCATCTTTCCTATTGAACGGTATCTATGTATACCATTTCAGAGATATAAAGTGAACTTTTTTCACCAAAAAATAACTTGGTATTAGAGTCATCTCTAGATTGCCAGTTTCGATCACTTTTTGCCGTCGATCTCCTCAGATCTGCCGCCAATCTTTCTGATTTTCTTAAATCAATTTAGATTTTAGGGGCTTGTTTGAAAATTTTCAAACCTACAAGGTTTTATTGGGGGTGTTTTTGTAGGATTATAAACTTTCAGGGCTGTTTAAATTTGAGTGGCTTGTTGGTGTTGTTATTTTCTGTTTGGTTGCTATTTGGCTGGTGCAGTTATTTGCACTTTGGAAGTATTTGTATTTGTGCTTATTGGGTGTTATTTGCTGGTGGTGTTGGTTTCATTCACCTATGTTAATGGGTTCTGATGTGCCTCCTTTTGAGGTTGTTAGACCTATTGATGTTGTCTTTGGACATGAGGAGTTTCTTGAAGCAAATTGTGGCATTATATTACCGGTGATATCAAAGAACTCAAACAAAGGGAGCATGAAACTAATATAAATTTTTAAATTTTTAGGATCGCCTTGAGGACTGGGACAACAAAATTCATCATATAATTACTTGGTTCCGTAATACCTCTGTTCCAAGTCTTTATTAGGAATTTGGTAACTATGACATAGCTAAAGATGTTTTGGACTTGTTATACATTCGTTATTTTATCAGTGTACTTGTTCACCAGCATTAGGTTTGGAACGCGCTTGTTAATATGAAGCAAGAATCTGCACAGTTGGTTCGTGACTATTATGTTAAAATGTCTAGCTATTGGGATCAGTTGGCTCAATCTGAACATGTATTTTTGAATCAAAACGATGCTCAGCTTGTACTTACACACATGAACAAGATGGCCTGATTTAGTTCCTCATGGGTCTCCATCATGACCATGAGAATACTCATGCTTATTTATTGCATTTGTCCGCAACACCAACCTTTGGTACAACTTTTGCTCATCCGATTTCAGAGGAATCCCAGTTCAACACCCTAAAGACACCTTAGACTGATGTTGTTATGGCTATCTCATCTACTTTATTTCATGCAGTTAATTATAGTACTTTAGGACCTAAACAGTTGACCTATAATTATTGTAAGAAACCTGGTCACTTCCTCGGCAAAGAAGATAAAACAGATGAAATTACTTCCAAATGAATTGTAGTGTACCTTATAGGGGCGTTTGGATCAGATTGATATTATATAATGGTGGTAATATATTTTAAATTGGGTAGATAACTATATTTGGTTGTTTTGTAAAAAAAAACATTTTCGGAAAAGAAAAATGTTAAACAGTGCCAAATTTGGGATAAATCGCTGGGAATAATATTACCTGGAGGAGGGTGTTATTAAAATATTACTTTAGTAATCCAAATTTCTGTCCAATTTGCCCCAAAACAGTGGACAATTTGGACAAAAATATCCTTGGCTTTGTTAATAATTACAAAACACCCAATTTGCACAAGAAGACGGATTTGTCCTTAGTTTTTTAATTTTTCAGACAAAATTGCCCTGCTTATATCAATATTTTCATAAATGCCACGAAATATTGGTGTACCCATATTATCCTCACATATTTGCATATTGTGACCAATATGCCCTAATATACATGTCGACTAAGACTCTGCCCTAAACCTCCAACGCCGCCGCTGATCTTCTTCTTCTTGATCTCGTTCGTGACTTCATCACTCTGATCACCCTTTTCGATAAGTCAAATGCCCTCTTTCCATTGTATTTTTCATTTTGGGTTTGTTTTGCGTTCATTAGTCTAAGATCTCACTCTTGCCTCTGCCGTTGGTTGACCATCTTTGCTACAGCACCTCGAGTCTTCTTCTCCATTTGTTTGATTCGGACAACACTCCATTCACCATTTTCTATAAATCCCTCGCCCTCTTTCCATTGTATTTTTCGTTTTCTATTTTGTTTGTGTTCGTTAGTCTAACTTCTCCCTCTTTCCTCTGCCGTTGGTCGACCATCTCTGTCGCAGCAACCTCGGGTCTTTGTCTCCATCTGTTTGCTCTCGACAATGACTTAACAATTAAATAATTGGCTAAAATATTAGAAAAAGAATTTTGTTAATTGATTATTTCTTTTATTAACCAAACACATTAATTATTTATATCCAGTAATCATCTAAAGAGCATTTAGTAAATGTAATCAAGGCATCTGCTCTTACAGCCAACCAAACAGATTAATTAGTAATACAAGTAATCATCCTAAGAGCATTCTAGTAAAAGGGTATTTCAGGATATCTGTTATTACTGTCAACCAAACACACTAATTATTAATACATCCCAATTGAACCAAGCACAATAATAATTTAAACCCGGTAATCTACAATGTAATCTTTCTTTCCATTAATCTTATTACTAAGATAAAAAAACATTATATGATCCAAACGCCCCATGTAGTATTAAGGTTAATGTCGTGATTACTTCACATGTCCTTGTGAGGTGTGCTACGATTGGTCCCCTCTTGAGATCATTCCATTGAGAGTAGGACACGTATACCTTGTGTTGTGCAGTCAATTCGGAGAGGATAATTCCCTATTAGGAAAGAAGATATTTAGATTGGCTCAATTTGGAAGAAAGATATTCAGATTGACTTAGACTCCACTAAGGTAGCCGAAGATCATGCAACTTCCTAATTCTACGTATTTGAATCTTATCTCAACTCTATTATGTAAATGAGTGCTATATAAACCCATCACAACTTGTTTTCGGGGGGCTGGGCAATTGTTCCAAGCAAATTTTCCTAGGAATTATATTATTCTTTGTAAGCTTTCAAAAACAATAAGATAGCAGTGGACGTAGGCTCAAATTCTTATTTGTCGAACCACTTTAAAAATTGTCTTGTGTTCTTATTTATGACTGTCTCTGGTTGGTGAAGATTTATGTATCAACATTTTGGCGTTAGAATGGGGGCCTAATTCACATTGGTTTTCCATGTTTTTCCAGAAGTCTCAACTTCTTCAGTAAATCCCAGCTTCTTTTTCTAGAATCATGTTACCAAGTATGAAAATCTGAGCAGGATAAAGTCTGAATCTAGCTAAGCAATAAACAAAAGAATTGGAGCCCTTTGAGTTAGCTTTCTGACGGTCCAAGAATCATCCAAATCTGAGGTCTGTAACTCAACTTATCATCAAAATACTAAAGCCTATTCTAAAGCAGAGTTCTCAGATCACATGGTCAGATTGCTCAGATTGCGCACTTAGATCACTTTGATCTTCAATTTCAGATAGCGTGGCCAGATCGCTCAGATTGCTTGCTCAAATCTCTCAGGTTAGAAAGAGCTCGCTAGCTCTATAGCTCTCAAGCTCCCAAGCTTATCAAACTCTTAAGCTAGCTCTTTAGCTCCCAAGCTATCGAGCTCTCAAGCTAGCTTTCTAGCTCTCAAGCTCTCTAGCTCTCAAGCTCTGAAGCTCTCAAGCTCTGAAGCTAGCTTTCTAGCTCTCAAGCTCTCGAACTTTAAGCTAGCTCTCTAGCTTCCAAGTTATCGAGCTCTCAAGGTAGCTCTTTAGCTCTCAAGGTAGCTCTTTAGCTCTCAAGCTCCTAAGCTGTCGAGCTCTCAAGCTCTCAATCTCTCAATCTCTCAAGCTATTGAGCTCTCAAGCTTTTCATGTTTTCTGATCAAGTTATGCTCTCAGATCAACCTCTTCATGTTTTCTGATCGAGCTATGCTCTCAGATCAAACTCTTCACGCTTTCTGATCGAGCTCTGTCTCAGATCAAGCTCTCCACACTTTCTGATCGAGCTATGCTCTCAGATCAAACTCTCCAAGCTTTCTAATCGAGATATGCTCTCAATGCTTTTTTATCAAGCAATGCTCTCAGATTAAGCTCTCCAAGCTTTCTGATCGAGCAATGCTCTCAGATCCAGCTCTCCAAGCTTTTTGATCGAGCAATGCTCTCAGATTAAACTCTCCATGCTTTTTGATTGAGCTATGCTCTCAAATCAAGCTCTCAATGTTTTCTGATCGAGCAATGCTCTCAGATTAAACTCTAATGCTTTCTGATCGAACTATGCTTTCAGATCAAGCTCTCTACGCTTTTTGATCGAGCTATGCTCTCAGATCAAGCTCTCCATGCTTTCTAATCAAGGAATGCTCTCAGATCAAGTTATGCATGTTTTCTGATTGAGCAATGCTCTCAGATCAAACTTTCCATGCTTTCTCATCGAGCAATGCTTTTAGATCAAGCTCTTCATGCTTTCTGATCGAGCTATGCTCTTAGATCAAGCTCTCCATGCTTTCTGATCGAGCTATGCTCTCAGATCAAGCTCTCCATACTTTCTAATTGAGCAATGCTCTCAAATCAAGCTCTCCATGCTTTTTTATTAGGTTATGATCTCAGATCAAGCTTTACATGCTTTCTGATCGAGCTATGCTCTCAGATCAAGCTCTCCATGCTTTCTAATCAAGCTATGCTCTCAGATCAAGCTTTTCGTACTTTCTAATCGAACTCCTCGCACTCTCAGATCGAGCTCCTTATGCTCTCTAATCGAGCTCCCTATTCTCTTAGATCAAGCTCTTTATGCTCTCTAATTAATCCCATAAGCTCGCTTATTCGCTCAGATCACGTGTTCAAGATCTCTTAGATCTCTTAGATCACGGCAAGCATAATTCAAGTTCTTTAGTTCAAGAGTGCAGCCTATAGTGCAACAACCATCCAGAATAAAGACATGAGTTTTTGAAGCACAATTACGCACTCCAAAAACTGGGGGGCTATTGTTGTGTGGTCAATCTGGAAAGGATAATTCCCTATTAGGAGAGAAGATATTTAGATTGACTCAATTTGGAAGGAAGATATTCAAATTGACTTAGAGTGCAACTAAGGTAGTTGAAGATCATGCAGCTTTCTAATTCTACGTATTTGAATCTTATCTCAACTCTATCTTGTAAATGGGTGCTATACAAACCCATCACAACTTGTTTTCGAGGGGCTGGACAATGGTTCTAAGCAAATTTTCCTAGGAATTATATTGTTCTTTGTAAGCTCTCAAAAACAATAAGATAACAATGGATGTAGACTCAAGTTCTAACTTGTCGAACCACTTTAAAAATTGTTTTGTATTCTTATTTATGACTTTCTTTTTTATTCATCGCTGATTTTTATTAAATCACACGCACATCCATTCTGGTTTCGACAGGGTCAATTAGAATTCTCTGATTAGTGCAGATTTCTGTATCAACACCTTGTGAGCGTGATATGGATACTACAAGATATTATGTCTGCAATTTGGTTATGTACTATGGTCCTTAATGGTCCATCTTGATTCTTCAAGAAGTAAATCTCTTATTTTGTAGGTAGTGAAAGTTAACTTGTGGAGTGAAAGACAAGTTGATGAGGTTTTTCCAGCCTGTTAGGCTTTTATTGGTTTGAGCTAGGCTCATTTTAGGGCGGTGATCTTTAGTCCCTGCACTTTTTATCTATAACCCGCATTTTTTTTTTTTAATAAGTTTAATTTTAGATAAAATTACTATAAAAGAAAAAAAATATTATAAAATATATGTTCGAATCTTGAATTATGAACCAATCGATAGTTAAATAAGGATTCTTGAGATATTACCTAAGAGGTCTTGAATTCGATTCACCTCAATTATTAATACGGGTAATCACTTTAAGTTTATCCGATTGTTAATTTTAGGCTTTCAAAGATTAGTTGAGCTGTAAACAAGTTGTCCGAATATTTCGGTAAAAAAAAAAAAAAAATCTTGAACTAAGCCCACATAATTAAACAATTTTTTTCCGAATCAGAATGCTATATCGGGGCTAACGAATTTTTTTTTCAACTCATTCGTAGAAATAGTGCTATTTAACATAATTTTCGGCAAAAAAAAAAAAAAAAAAAATTTATATAACATGCTATGTTTATCAGATCCTTAAATGTATGTTCGGATCTTGAACTACGCCGACATAATAAAACCAATTATTTTTATTTTTATTATTATTATATATTTTTCAGAGGCCAATTAATTAGTTAAACAAAATTGTAATTATTATTTGTAAATGCTTCTCACTTACATAACTGTTACGAAATGACACGATGAAGCAAAGAACATGGCCGGATCGATCGGAGGGCTCACGTTTCACAGCGCTTCCGCTAACAAAAAGCAACGGTGACAACCGCCGACGAGAACTCTATTCGAGTTCCAGCACGCACAAGAGTAAAATCAAGCGGCATAGCCACCACTTCTACTCAAGATCATCACAATCAACGGACGGTCATGATTTTGCAACCTTACCGTTCGATATCTTGACAAAAATCGCGGCCTCTTTCACGCATCCTCAACTTCGGGCGGCTTCACTGGTGTGTAAATCATGGAGTGACGCGCTTCGGCCTTTGAGAGAGGCGATGGTGTTACTGATGTGGGGAAAGCGGTTCAAGCACGGGCGCGGCGGTGTTCGCAAAAACTTGGATAAGGCTCTCGACTCCTTCCTAAAAGGCGCGGAACGGGGCTCCACTTTGGCTATGGTCGATGCCGGTCTAATATATTGGGAATTAGGCAAGAAGGAGACGGCTATTGGCTTTTATAAGAAAGCGGCTGAGCTTGGTGATCCTGCTGGCCAGTGCAATTTGGCAATTTCTTACTTACAAGGTAAATTCATCATTTCTCTCAATTTTTTACAGCTTTTGATTGTTAGTGTTTAAGGAACAGGGAAAATTCTCAAATAGTTTGAATTCATATGATGTCGAAATTTACATCACCAGAAACAGCAATGGAATCCTAGCGTTTGCTGATAGTGATAGATAGTTAAAATACCTTGGAGGAGCATTAGTAGTTTGCTAAACCGTGTGCATTGTAATGTTATTTTGGTCAATTGATTTGCTTTAATTTTTTTTTTTTATACCTGTATTGAACGCTAGAATTTAGGTTTCTTGATGGCAGTTGACAATGTCAAACCTCTTTGATTATTATCACGTGCAGCACAACCTCCAAAGCCAGAGGAAGCTGAAAAGTGGTTGTATCAAGCTGCCTTGGCGGGTCATGCACGGGCACAGTATCAACTTGCCCTTTGCCTGCATAAAGGTTGTGGACTACAACAGGCGGTAAGCAACTTTCTCCTTTTCCTTTTTTAGTGCTGGATGGATAGAATTTTAGTTGGATCAAACTTTCATGAGAGTTTTATGCTGATTTTTGTTGGTGAATTATGAGTAGTTGTGTTAGTAGATTTTTAATGATAAAACACATAACCTACCTAATTTTTATTTTATTTGTTTTCTTGGCCATTGTTTATTTATGTCCTTTCGACCTTTCCCTTAATTTATATTCCTAAAGTTCGCAGAGATTTGAGATGATTAGGCCTTTTGTGCCTGAAGAGTGGTACATCATAGGATATGTAGATCTTCTATTTTGATAAATTTATCTTGAATCAGGCTAGATGGTACTTAAAAGCTGCTGAAGGTGGGTATCTACGTGCTATGTACAACACTTCACTTTGCTACTCGGCTGGGAAAGGGTTGCCCTTAAGCCATAGACAAGCAAGAAAATGGATGAAAAGGGCAGCTGATCGTGGTCACAGAAAAGCTCAATTTGAGCATGGACTTGCCCTATTTTCGGTAAACAACTCTGTCAACTAACCTTGACAAATTACTTGTGGCTCTTTTCCTTGTATAGGAACAAATGCGTCACTGTAACTTGATTTGAGATTGTTACTTGTTAGTACACTTAGACAACCCAAAGTAATTATTTTAGTTAAGCAGAGTAATACGGTTTTTTTCTTGAAGCATAGTGAACGTGGGAGATACTATCAACCCTAAAATCAATGTGGGAAATTCATGATTATTGGACACAGTGAATGAGATTAGGGGAGCCTATTGGACAGGCATGATATGTCTCTACGTTCACCTTTTTCTTGCAGTTACATGCATGCTAATAGAATGCTGACACTGAAAGATCTAATGCATCTATAGATGTGGGGTGGATTTGTCCCTTTTTTTTTCTCTCTAAATAATAGGAAACACCAAGACATTGAAAGAGAGGAAAGATACAAAGTTGGACCCGGTGTCCACTGTAAAGAGAGTCAGATCTTTACAAAAATCACAAAAATCTTTTGTAAACTGAGCAATAGGAACACCAAAAAGAGAGAGATTACAACAGCCCGCAAATCCATAAAGATCAGAACACATCAACTCAAAACCCCTATCCAGTTATGGTAAATGAAGAAAAAATGACGTATCTTGGATATATTTTGTAATAGGCCTCCAAAGAGCTTCAAAAAATCTAATTTGATAAGGCTGGAGCTTTCTAATTTTATTTTGATTTGTTACTGTTTACTTTCAAGTCTTATTGACATCTTTTTGACAATACTTGGGCAGGAAGGGGAGATGATGAAAGCTGTAGTTTACCTTGAACTTGCTACACGTGCTGGTGAAATGGCAGCAGCTCATATCAAGAATGTTATTCTCGAACAACTTTCAGTAACTTCACGTAATCACGTCATGTTACTTGCTGATAATTGGCGAGCTTTGCCTTCATCCTGCTGAGTTATACCTAACAAGGGTTTGTAGATCTTGACACTGACTAGTCTAAAATCCTTTGGGATGTATTTTCTTTGGTTGTAATCTATATATTGTGGGGGTGATAATACAAATCGCATAGATACCTTGGCTGCTTTTGTGGTTTATGCTCATGTCTTGATGAATTATAAATAGGGAAATATTAACATTTGTCTTGAGTGCACATGATAAAGAATAGAAGCAAACAAAATTTTGATTGTCTCAAAGCATTTCTTTTTGTAAATAATGTGTATAAATATTATAAAAAAATTTGTTTGTTTATGGCTTGGGGCACATGTTGAGAGGACCTTCAAATATGACGTGCTTTGTTGATTTTAGCCTTAACTAGCTGAAATGAAGATGTTTTGTTTTCCTATTATGTTATTTGGTTTTTTAGGGCTTTCATTTTTCCGCAAAAGTTCGTGAGGCTGTCAAAGGAGCTGGTTTCAAGTATGATGCATTAGACTGTTCACTTTTTACTAAGATGATGAATACAGGCAAAGATTCTATTGTTTTTGTTGATGACATGTTTGTAGTGGGGACAATGCAGAAGATATTTAAAACATAAAGAAATTAAAAAAAAAAAAAAAAAAAAAGAAATCAGATAAAGTGTAAATAAGTATAAAATTTTGCTTCAAGGTCTCAGAAAACATGAGAATATTTAACTGCATGTATCTGTTAATGGTCAAATATGTTATATCAACAGATTTGAGGAGAGATATCTGATGGATTCAGTGCTTGTGCAATGCGAAAATGCATGCATAAGATAGGGAAATACTTTGCAGTAAACATAGGTGAAGCCCATTACCACTAAATAGCTCCAAAGGTATGTAAAATATGTGTCAATCTTTCCTGCACAGAATCTACCTCAAACAACGAAGTTGATTGTTAATGAAATTTCTTCTAGACATGTCCATACCATGGAACTCAGCAATTGATTAATTTTTTGTTTGCTTAAGTGGGAATCAAATTGCAGGACAATTCTTATAAGACTTGAAATTTTGTATAGTTGCCATGCAATGAGAATTAATTGCTTTGTTGCTTTATTTTCCTTTACCGGACCATTCAGTTCTATGTTAACACCACACCCCCCCTCCCCCCGCCGGCTAATGTTTACCATGACTTCTAATAGTAGATGTTAATAACTGCCTGCAATTTCTCCAGGTTATGGATATAGGTCATTTGTAGGTGTAGTTATTATGACTGTCAGAAGATATCTGATTTTGTACCATTCTTAGGTTAGAGTTGTAGTTCCCTGTTTGTTTTTGAAATTCTCTTGTATGACCACAAGAAATGGCAGATAATTGAATGAATTGGATTTTTTTGTGCTGTGGTGGAGATAGCCTTTGACGCATTCAAAATTTTGCTGCACTACTCTGGAAATTTATGCAATCTTGATAAACTGTGGGAACCATGAGTTTTTAATATCACACCAGAAAGTTGATTACATGGTCATGGTTTGTTACTTGGTTGTAATGTATCATGTTTTATTCTGGTGTAAGTGGAAAAATTCCCCAGCAAATTGAAGTTGTTACATCTATGTTCAATCTTCCATAAATTCATGCACTAGAGAGATTTGTCATTTATGCATTGCCTCAAATGTTCTATCTTAAATGCAACAGAGTTGGACACAAGGAATAATTAGGAAAGCTAAAAATTGAAAAGCTTTCTGGAAAAGCAACATAATTTTCCTTTTAAAGTTCCAGATTTTAACCTGTAAATTTTTTAGATATTTAGTCAATTTATTTGATATAATATTTATGCAGAACTGTTTTCCTTTTAAGTTCAATAAAGAAATTTATTTATTTTTTTATTTTTTTATCAATAAGTAAGTGGGTTATTTCATTTTATCATAAAAATGAAAATAATAATAATAATAAGAAGAAGAAGAAAAGCAGTTGATGAATAAGAGCATAAAGCTGATTAGCTGAAGAAGGACAACGAAATTTTTTAGGTAATTGTTGAAAATCGAATGATTGATTGAATAAGAGGCCGTTAACAAAGTTTTATTTGAGAATCAGAAGCCTAGTCAAGTTATTATAGAATAATGAACCTACCTTAGCTAATTCATCATATTTGCAATCTTTTTTATTATGCTTTAGTGGAATTCAACTGCCTATTTATGAAGTTATGAACCCCACTACCCCAGAAAGTTCCAACACCTATCAGAGAAGTTTCTCCTTATCCATCATGTCCCGTCAACGATACAACATTAGTCAGAAGAATTAAATTGCAAAAGTCCTTTCAATCTTTGTTCTTCTTTTATTATTGGCGGGCATCAAACCAAGAGATATCAAAAAGCAAGAACTACTATTTATAGCCATTTTACCTATACATTTTATTTAAGGTATAGTAATCACTATTATTAGAAGATTGGGTGAAATCTTTTATTACTTAACAATTAAACAAATAAATGTCCAAAATTAAAGATAGAGATCACGAAAGTTATCTTTTCATAGCCCCTAACCAAAGACGCCCTTAAAGTCACCACTTTTACCTCTTAATTCCTTAGATCCTTTCTGATTGAATCTGTTCTTACTGTTTTTGCTGATTAAAAACATTCTCAATAGAATTTGCTTTGACAAGACTCCTGGACCAATAGGGGATGGGGAACTGCAAATTTTGAATTTTTATTCTTTTAACCATGATGCCATTAAACATAACTTATCTTGGTCTATAGAAACATAATCTCAAATTCAGTCAGTGGTGACCAGTTGCATGTATATATAAAAAAAAAAAAAATTACAGTTAAATTGAACACACACAGAGTAAATTCGATGACAGGCAAATCACAAGTAAAATCTGTTTATATAACCCAGAAATCCACTAAACTTGAGCTATTACAATGTTTTAATCCATTTGAATTCACTTTAAACTAATGTATCACCCCTTTACCACAGAACTCTTTACTTTGATAAACTAGTATTTATGCCTCAGTAAGCCAACAATGTGTTTTTTTTGTACCCCTATTTCCATCTGATAAAAATGTATCAACACAATAATTTACCAAAACGAAATATTTGAATTATAAAGGCCCATATGCCAGCCTTTGAGAATGAACTCCAGGATGATACAGATTTAGGTGGTTTATCGCCTTCGACAGCAGATCTTTCAACTCAGGATGCTGTGAAACCACAGTGCGGTCAGCCCCCTCAAGGGTGGTCAACACCCTAGCTTGTTCCAAAGCCTCGCTATTGCCAGCATGTAATGCAAGGTAGCAGAGCAGAACCAATCCATGCAACTGCGTCCGATCATTACCCCTTAGCAGTTTCATCAGAGGTGGAACACCATTGAACTCAATAATTGCCTTTGAATGCTCCATACAGAGAAAATTCTCAAGACTAGCAAACTTCTGCAACGCAATCGCAGCTTCAGTTGCCACTTCAGGGTTCTTATTACTAAGTTGATCCACTAAAGGACCAAGTACTCTAGTTTCTCTAGCTGGGAAAGTCCTGGCCAATGAGCCAATTGATTTTATAGCAGGAATTTGCAATGTTGGGTCTAAATCTTTAATCACCCTCAAAAGCTGATCCACAACAGCTTTAGCAGCAGGAGAATTAGTCTTAAAAGCAGCACGTCTAAGATCAGCATTTCGTTCAGCAGCAGCAGTTATCTCCATTATTGTCATCAAACAATTCGACTGCAATTCACCTTGTTCCTTTTCAACCAATTTTGCCAAACAAAGCAACCCCTTTGTTTCTGTTATTCTCTTACTATTCGGCACACTCCCTCTTGCAAGCATCCACAAAGCCTCAGCACAAGCAATTTTCAACTTTATCTTCACCTCAGGCTTCTCATTCTCCCTCTCTTTCCTATTCTGCCCTGATCTACTACTACTACCTTCACTATACAAATGCATGTAAGGACGAGAACTCTTGGAACCAACCATTGTGTTCTTCTCCAATTCTTTATTAATCTGCACAAGTGAATGAATACTCGGCTTACCCAAATTAGTCCTTTGATCATCAACAAATGTCTCGAAAGATAAAATCGTCACGAGTGGCCTAATCACATTCTCCCTCGCAAAATCATCCTGTGCCACATTATCATGCTCCGCCATTCTGGCCACCAAACTCGCCACCTGAATCTGAACTTTCATCAAAGACTCACTTAAAACATTCACTATAATTGGAACCCCAAGCTCATTCACTATAACCCTCACTCTTTCTTGTTCATTTGCTAAATTAAACAGAGCCGTGGCAGCCGCTATTTGCGCCTCCCACGAGGAGGTTTCTTTTAAAAGTCTAAGTAAAGGAGGGACTCCACCCTCTTCAACAATAATTTTCTTGTTACGATCGTTATCTTTAGCCAGCGAAGCCAATTCGTTAGCGGCTTCAATACGATCACTTAATTGGCCCATATGTATAGCAGCAATATAAGACCAAACCCAAGATAAAATCGGGTCATTACTAGCTATAGGTGGCAAAGAAAGAACTATACCGCCCGAAGCGCCGCCGTTTTCAGTGTCGAAGATACTCAAAAGCCATCTCATGTCGCCGACGGAGGCTTCCAGCAGGTTTATCAGCTTCCGAAAGTCGGCGGCAGTTACAATGGTGACGACACGTCGTAGCACGCTCCGACGCTTGCACTTCCGGACTAGGGTTAGGGCACGCTCTATGTGTCTTGACACCTCGGAAATTACGCGGCGAATCGGCCGGTCGTAGAGTGACTGAGATGAGCCGGCGAACCGAGCAACGTTCCGGAGCATTTGTAAGAGCCGATCCACTTGCTTACCTACTTCTTGACAGTCGGCTTTGAAGTACTCTGCCTCATCAACCGCTACGCGAACTCGCTCCGCCCAAATTATTATAGCCGATAACTCATCCTGGATTTTCTTCTCTTCTATTGACGCAGCCATAAGGTAGTATCGGCCACTCACTTTGTCCGATTTCTGCCGATGTCTCCGATATTCAATTTTCAGTTTGTGTACGTCTACGGCGGGTCAGATTGCGGGCAGGGGCAGGGTTTGTAATAGAAGTGTATAACTGCTGTTCATTCTTCCTCGCATGTTCGTGTGTTTCGTTCTTTCTGGGAAATTGTTTTGTGTTTTTTTTTTTGGGTTTTAAGAACTTTCAACGGCGCGTGGAGCGTGGGCTGCAAAGCGTCAAAGTGACGAGTCAATGCCTTTTGTGTGCGTAACGGTCGTTTACGTTATGGGATGAAGACTTGATGACTAAAGAAGAGGAAAGTCTTGTGCACTTGCTAAGAAAGAGCGTAGATTAAGAATCCGGTCATTGATGTCATTTCCATCTAATGCTAATAAAATAGAAAGAAAGAAATTGTTTGCTTCAAGTACAAGACCACAGGTCCACAGGGTACTATCAATATTTTATTTTATTTTAACCCACCCAATTAATTATATTGTTGTTTAAATTAGACCATTCAAATTCAATTATAATGACGTGTCACAAATGCGCATCGAGGAAGACAACATGATCACCACAAACGCAAATTTGGTTTGAACCTTTTCCAAGTATGATTCTGATAAACTCTGAGTCGCGGGCACGTCTTTCTTCGTATATCATAACATACAGGCAGCGTTTGAAGAGTGACAATCAAAATTAGTTACGGACCACTAAACAGATTATGATGCTGACTGGATTCGGGTATTTATGGGATTTTCTGGAAGCCAACCAAACACTCAATTTCATGTGCCCTTGTCTACAAATTTTACTTTGATTCAAAGAATTACTACAGTGCTTTTATAACAAACGGCTAAACCATGCTTCCGTTTAAATCGTTACAAACAAAAGCGAAATATTATATTATGTGTCTGAAGTTGGCCATTGGCTCAATTATTTAACACACACCAATAAAGGGGCACCTGAACACAACCGGCCCCACTTAACAATGATCCATTCAGAGCTTAGCAAGCAGAGCGTTCTGAATAGGCTTCTCAGCTATTCCATTGCTGTCTTTGATATCCAAATCGCTGGAACTGGGAGGGACATCCACCGCTGGTGAGCAATTGAAGAACCCATGTGGCTGCATCACAGACAAAGACGTTTCATTCAATAACATACAAGGTTACTTGTAACATTGTTCAAAGATGTGGCTCACTATGCTATGCAGCATAATAAAACAACTTTCTCTACTAGGATGATTGAAATACCATGAGCATAAAACCAATGCGATCCACTGGCATTACAGGCCAGTCTTCCAGTCGAGGAATGTGAGTCACTCCAAATACATACCTGTACAGTGCCAAGACATTATCCCAAAACACACAACTAAAAGTATATTCACAATATTAAATAACAAAATCAGCACACCCGTTTACAAGCAGGATTATTTATAATCCATATTCAGAAGATGGGAAGTGGATCCAATAAAACTTGTTTTTGCAGCTAGTTTACTTTAGTTCAGTAATAAATTATGAGTGGTAACAGAAAACCAGCATGTATCAGAGTCCCTACTTTTTTGATGAAGGAAAATCATTCTTGGCACACAGGCATGGACACAAAAATGTTTATTGTAGTTCTTAGGGAAACGGAAGGTAAACTAACCATAGAACTATATCACTTTCTTCCAGAGATCGATTTTGCTTAACCCAAGTAGCCAATCCTTCCCCAACTCGTGGATTTTGATTGGGAAACTCTCCCCCAGGATACATTTCATCATGTGCATAAGGAGTGACCCAAAGATTATGCTTCAAGAAAGCAGCTCTTCTCAAAAATTTGGCCTCAGAACCAGCTAATGGTAAACAGTTTGAACCAGGTACCAGCTTATATCCAGTTAACTGCCCAGTCCGATTAACATTTCTTGTATTTCTTATCTGAAGAGAATATGTCAATTGTCAGCTACACAATTAGTTTACTGTTTTATTAGACAGTATAGAAAACTATCATGTCAATAAATCCAAAACTGATATATATATTTTTTTTAAAGAATATGGAAAGAAAGATGATAGGAAACCCATTACATTTTCAAGCAAGGCATCAAGCACTTGTTATAACATTATTACATACCAACACCGGTAAAGATGGAGAACATGTGGAAGATATATTTACCTCTTTTTATATCTCAACCAATGATACAAAGACATTTGAAAAAAAGCTGAATTTATAGATGGAAGCACAAATAAAGGCATCCATAGTCTAATTCTTGAATTATAAATGCTAAACTATAATGAACTACAAATTAATGAACTATCTAAGATATTTATATCATATTAATATAGAAGCATTTATTTTTTCTCATGATTAGCACTCTCAAAAAGATGTCTTCATATTCCCATGTTGATTGCAATTGTAGTATCAATGCAGTTTATTTATACAACTTATAATTTGAGTGGCTAAATTATCAGAAACCAATCAAAATTGCATCCACAGCAAGCCATCATCTACCCCAATAACTACAAGAGTTTTCACTGCTCAAATTATCATAATCATCCTTGTACTAGACACCACAATTTTTCTGAGCAAATATTAAAAATAAGAACTACATGGGTAAGAAATCTTACAATCCAATGCCGGGCAGTTAAAGGATTACAATCACGCATCGCTTGCAATTCTGATCTTAGTAGTTCCTCTTCAGCGTAGAATGCATTATTATGAACATTATTTTTTCCTGGCTCTTCAACTTTAACATTCACCTCAGCAACCTACACCAACAAGAAAGCATACAGATCTTAATAGTATGAGTACACATACGGCAATTATTCTTGTTTTCTAGTTTAAAAAACAGTTCTATAAAGCTAAAGAAGAGTGCAACGCCATAAAATGCATTCAAGGAATAAGAGATCTTAATTGGATAATATACTCATAAGTAAATCAACAATCAGAGATTTAAGTTCCTAAAAACATCATCACATAAATTCCTCAGAGTACATCCAAGTTCTGTCAGAGAATATGCAACCTTTTCAGCAGACCCAGGAATAGATGTGAACAATATGTCAATATAGATGTAGCCTAACTCTTACGGGCCAAGGAATTCAACTTTAGTTCACCTATAACATCCAAGAAGATTTTCTCGTCAATTAAACCATGGAAAAGCAACCTCTTTATTGAAGGTTACTGGATAAATATTAGACCACCTCAAGAACTTGGGAAAGTACTGCTAAAGTAACATAAAATACTTAAAAGAACCACAATACCACAAATGCAAGTTGCACAGCAAACTTCTGATATAAATCAAATTCACACACACAGAAATGAACCCAACAGAGTCTTATTAAATGAAGAAATATGCAACACTCTCATGATCTTAGAATGTTACTATACAATAACTCTACACAACTAATATGCATCTAACAAGCCTATTGATGACCTGAAAGCTCACTGAAAAAATAAACAGATCTTATCGGATGTATTACCCTAAAACTGATACATGTATAACAAAGGAGATATATGAAGAAGAAAAAATATCCCCAGCATTCACATCAACTTACTTGATTAAATGCTTCCCCAGGCTTACAGTCAACTGCCATGTCCATGCGAGCCACAAAAAAATGTTGATGAACGGGTGCGTATAACCCAGGTGCAATAGTTGTACCATATTTCCGTACTTCCCCAGGTTGAAGTGCTCCTAAGCTGAGAATTCCTGTGAGTTTGACCTCAGCTTCAATTTTCCCATCCTACAACATAAGTATTGCATCATTAGGATTTAAGTGGTACCATTTAAACAAATAGCAGTAAACTAATATTGAGAGACTAAAAAAAATACCGAGCACTTAGATACTCATACTTGAAACAACCTACTGTTTAAAGGACCAAAATTGTTCCTAATACTCAAAGAAGAGATGGGATTCAGCTGAGCCTCATTACTGCACTCAGCGGATTTAGTACACCTAAGATAGGAAAAAATACTTGCAACAAAAATGAGAAGCTAGACAAAATAAAGGCAGAAACTCACTTGCCTGATAAAAATGCCAGAAAAATCCATACTCGTAGTTCGCCACAGTACATATGAATGACACTGTTAGCCTTCTAGACCTGCGAACTTCTGCTAAACCTGTTCTCCAGTCTTGATGCTTCCATAAGATACCATGGTCCTCTTCATGCAAACAAACACAGTTTTCAATTGTTTCAACACCTCCAGTGAAATTTGTAAAGTGTGCATCAAAGTACTTGATGTAACCCAAACAATCGCACCCCTGAAGAACCAAAAATATGTCAGGCAGAGAAATTTTTATTCGAATCAGTGATATGCTAAATATTTCAACCAAAAAGAAAAGCAAAACAAGAGATACTTAACCTTCTTAAGAGAATGTGCGTTTTTACCCAGCCCATCTTCCCCTGCATCAAATGCATTTTTTCTATAATGTGGATCATTTGGATCTCCGTAAGGGACCACCATCTCAACAAATCTTAACCTATGGGCGACAGGCCTCCGGCCTCGACTACCATCAACATACGCAACAGAATGGATTACTAAACCCTCCCTAGGAGTAAAACCAATACGAAAGTTCCACTGCCAACCAAAATTATGTTTTAATTTACAAAAAAATAATAATAATAATAAAATAATAAAAATAAAATAATAAAAAAGGATTTATAAGCTATAAAATTATATTGAACATCAGTGAATCAGCAGTGTAGTTTTACAAATAAGCAAGCACCTTCTGCCATTCAACAAAATGTCCATTAACACGAAAGCTTGGACCTTCAGGCTGAATAATCCGAAGGGGTTTCACATCACTTCGATCAACACCTCCTCGTGTTTCACCAGCAGTGTAGTTTCTTAATGGATCAGCTGGTGGTAGATGAACAAGTTTACGGTCTTCAAACTCAATTACCACCATATTTTGCATATCAACAAGGACATGGATTCCTTCAACCGGACGAGCATAACCATTTTCCATGGGACAATCACTCTCAGTTCTGCAGAAAATGAGTGGTTTAGCAAGTCTGCGACTTGGAGCATCAGCTTCACTGTGATATCCTGCACACCTGTAAGTAATGGGTTCGCACACAACAATAAAAAGAGAGTAAGACAACCACTGGAAGCACATTCTTACAGAACATCAATATGAGAGAATCTCAACACAGTAACTAACCAGGGATCCACCATAACAAGATCCATGTCCTCAATACCCCTCCTCTTCATTGCCTCCCGAAACGGAGGAAAGTCCTTGACAACAGCTTCACATTCAGCATATTCCTCAGCATCCTATAATTCAAAAGCAAGGGCACAAACATTGGATAAACATAATAGAACTATGTTAGAAGGCACTCACCAGGACACGTCACTAAAAGATTAAAGTAAACAATAATAGATCAATAATCAAGTAATCATCTCTCCAAATAAAAATCAATCAAAAGCATTTAATAGGAGAGGAAAATTTTGTGTTGTGTCTAAACTTTTTTTAACTTATTCATTTGAAATTCCCACTCATGTCAAAAGCACATAAAACACCCTCAGTCCAGCTAGTAAATGTTACTTATATCAGACAACAACTCTCACATACAATCCAAGTGAAATAATCAGGTTACTTCAAAGACTACCTATATACTGTCATTGAGCCTAAATTAATATTAGCATCATGAAGTGCGAGTGTTTATTAATTACCATCGGAGGTTGGACGTTTGGAACAACTTTTGATGAAATGAATTTGCCCCTATGGTGGCCACCTCTAGTTGCAGCATGAACTTCTGATAGCTCAACGATCCATATGCTTGTCTCATTTGAGCTTTTATTGTAAACAACAAGTCTTGCACGCCTTGGAGGAAGTTTAGTAGGAATTACAGGCCCACCTTTTGTTCTGGGAAGTAATGATGGCTGGAAAGGAGGGAAGAAATATGCATCTGCCAATGCCACAACATGTTTATCTGGCTCCATCAGTACTACTTCCACAAAGCGCATGCTATCTCTGACCTGAAAATGGATTGCCCTTTTTACTTAATCAATTGACAAATAATGACGTAAACAACAATTCAAGCTAAAAATCATAACTAGTGAAATTCACCTCAGGGGTGGCTCCCGCTGCCCTAACAGTTGCAACTGCCACGGAGATCTCAGCAGCAGATAAAGGGTCCAAAGGATGGCTGGTTTGAGCTCTCACCATGGTTAGAATACCTTCGCAAGAAAATCAAGAAAACGTACACTTGTAATAGACATAAATGATACTAGTTTCCTTCAGTCAGCAAGTGATAAAAAAACAATAACCGGACAAAGATAAGAAATAAAAAAAATTCCTGTTTGGCTGTAGAGAAAATGAAAGTGTCAAAAAAAAAAATAATCAAAGAGAGACGGTAAGAATCATTGGGGCCCAAGCGGATAAAGACTTCTACAAATTGACTTTCTTGACACAAATATTTATCTCAAAAACGTTGAGCTTTTCATTTTCTCAAAAACCAAACAATCAACATCTATAAAAAATAAAGAAAATCTTTATCAAAAATCAATATCAATGAAGCCATATAATATTTGCAAAAACAATAATTAAAAATAAAAATCTTAAATACATATAAAAGAATTCATTATTAAACCTTTGGTCGAGGAAGTAGTGTTAGTAGGAGGAAGATCAGGGAGAGATTCAACAGGTCGGATCAAGGTCGCCATAGACTCTTGTTTACGGATCGAATCCCGAGATGGATCGGATCCTGAGACTTTCCAATCATGCACGATTTCAGTAGGTTTGTTCTTGATGCTTCCGGTGGTATCAATGCAACAATTAGGCGTCGTCTTTTCCTGAGTTGTGGCCATTGTAAAGGGTTAGCAAGCTCACCGTATCCACCGTAGTATTTATCACAGTAGTATTCCACTGACATACAGAGCAAATTCTCTCTGTGTCCAAACCTTTCACTTCCTCCCTCACCACCACCACCACCACCACCACCACCACCAAACGCACACACTGTCTTGTTATTTCTTTTGACTTTGTTGAGAAAGACAGCAATAGAAATTGAAAAAACAAGAAGATCAGGAGTTGGCTTTACATAAAAAGAAGAAGTCAGATAAATGGATTCGGCGTGAAAGAGAGAGAAAATGAAAATGAAAAAGTGGTTTTCGGAGTTTAAATAGGACAGAGAAGAGGCTTATCGAGTGAAGTGGTAAAAGACAAACAAGGGATGGACGGTTAGGCCGCGTCTAGTGATATGAGCGTCCGCTTGTCAGAGAGGTCATACAAGTGATCGCTATAACGCTTTTTTTGTACGAACGCCTTTCTCTATATATATTTAATTATACAAACCCACCTCAGATTTCAAAAATTGACAAGCGTATATAGAAAAGATTATTAGGTTAATTCAAACCAAACATCCTATCCTTTTAAGGCCAAACGACTTACATATACCCAAGACTTGTCATAACGATAAATTGATATCCAAAAGATTTTAAAATGATAAATAGATACTTTCCATCATGTGTTATTAGTGATTTTCGTTTGGTAATAGTAAAAAGACTAGAAGATACCTATTTATCATTTTAAAACCTTTTGAGTACCATTTTATCGTTATAACAAACCTTAGGTATGTGTAAGTCGTTCGACCTTCTTTTAATTTTGGTTAAGACTCAATTAGGGTGACAAGGGTACACCCCCTTTAACATAAAAGAGAGTAAACGTCTTTCTCTACCCAAATAATGATTTAACGATACTTTCTAACCCATAAACTTTTAAAATATCATTTTATTACTAAAATTTATATTCCGTTTCTGATTCTGGTATCGTTGTGATCTCATACCATCCTCATTTCTTCCCTGATTATCACTCACTAAAACCCATCAAACTCCACTCTCATCGACCCCACCAATCTCTAACAATCAAACGATTAGGGTTTGCATAACCGTCTCTCCAAGTCAAATTCCAATCAATCACAACCATCAAGATCTAATCTTTTACTAGTAAAAGACTCATCAGTCTCCTCTGGATCGAGTTTGTTCTTTGTTTGTTATCAAAATATAAATTTGTGTAGTGAAATAGTATTTCAAAAGTCTATGGGTGGGAAATTGTCATTAAACTATTATTTGGGTGGAAAACAGTCGTTAACTCGCAAAAAAAATTGATAAATTACTCCCTTTAATGAGCCAATTCCACGTCTTCCTATCAAGTTTTGGTGTTAAATTAATTGAGAGCAGGGCAAAATTAGAAATTATAAAATTTAGTAAAGTAAAAATATAAAAACTAAAAATTAAAAATTAAAATTCACTTGTAAAAGTATATTTGTTTGTACAAAATTCAATGAGATTTGTTTGTTAAGAAAATTCTGACGGTTTAAGAATTATGGTTTTGGAAATTTTGATCGTCCTAGGAAAATTTTTTAAAAGAAAAAAAATGTAAATTCTTTCAAAAATAATATTAAATTTTATGTTTTTTAAGCTTTTCTAAATATTTTTATTATTATTTTCAAATATTTAATATTTTAATACAAAAGTTATATTTTACACCAAAAATTGACAACAAATAGTGTAAGTGGCTAGTAATGGGGGGCAGCTTGTTAGTTTTTTTGTGTTAGTGGGAGTGCAAAAAATAACCCGAACGGAAGTTAAGAACTAGGGTGTTTGTATTAACCTCATGATATTTTCTATGTGCCTGTAAAAGGCTGATACTTCAAGGGGAGGTATGTATATATATATATATATATATATAAAGTAAAAAAGGTGTGACTCGCCACTCATCTCTCTACTAACTATTATATCTAAGAATTAGTCTCCACTCATGAACCTGAAGTTCTGAATTTAAAATTTTAATTTTTATGTTGGAACCCGAAATTTTAAATGTTAAAACCTGAAATCTTGAGTTATGATTTCAATATATGGATTTATAACGAAGTTCTAAACACTGAAGTTTAACTAGTAAGGATTAAATCAATATTTAGGTTTTTGTCTTGCTGAATTTTTCCTGAATAAGAATAAATGCAATTATCCGTAAATGTTAAATTCAATTACACATAAATGGTAAAAGTCCAGAGGAAGTGTCATAAGTGGTGGGCTTTCCCCTAGAGCCCCAAGTAATCCATAGGCTTCATGCATAAAGACGTCTTATGTCTTGATGGAGAATTTTTATTGGGTGTTGTGGGCAGGTTGTCGGTGAAGAGTTCAGCATGTTTTCTTTCATTATAAACAATTCAATTGGGAGAAGAGTTAATAAAAGATTTCTCATTTCAGCCCTCTTTATTTTGCTCTTTTCAATTGGGAGAAGAGGGTAGTCACTACAAAAAGTTCAAACACATGGGGTTCATTACAAAAAAAACCCTTAAAATAAACTAATATGTTAATTTTGAATTAAAAAAAGGGAAATCTCATTTAAATATTTAAAACTCATAGTAAATACGTATCTAATTTGGCTACATTGTGTTTGACAGCTATGCAAGTTTATCACTATATTTGTTAATTGCAGTTCCAAAAGTAGACAGAATTAATTTGAAGATAATCGAAAGTAAATTTGTGGTTGGATCCTGTAAATTAAGAATTACTTTTTTTTTTTTTTTTGAAATATAAATATATTTTTAATTATTTATCAACAATATCGTGTTATAAGATGTTGTTATACTAGAGTTAGTGGAAAAGATAATGGTATTATTACATATGGTGTATTAAATTAATTAAGTGGTGTAAGTGATCCAGTACTATGTCAATAAACAATTAGAAAACTTAAAAATACATATTAGTTGCATCCTTGTCAAGTACAACTGTAAAGTGATATGTGAAAATCTCTCCCAATAAAGAAATTATTTAATGTGGTCATTTAATTTTATGTGGATCAAACTATATAAAATATAGTCTAGATTATTTTCAACGATTGATTGACTACTTAAGATCATCTAGGTCAATTCCTCCGTTAACCTGACGTACTTATAAAGTTGAAGAAAATAACAAGATTTTGTTCAGCCACATGCCGTTATATTAGAAACTCCACTGAAAATAAAGCAGAAGATCTCACAGCTGCCCAATTAATGCACAATTTTAATGCCATTATACATTGAGATTGTTTATTAAGAATGTCCACCAAGTGTCACTTTTCAAAATTAGGGAGCTTTGTGTTATTTCACTAAATCCTGTTTAAGTAAAATTATTATAAACGTCACTATCAAGCCAACAATAGGATGAGAATGCATGTGGGCATCCGCTTGAATCTAATTAAATTTGCTTCCCAGTCCCACCGACCCCGGTGACAACTAAATTGCCATAGCAATTTCGTTTTATCGAGGGCATCAAGTAGGTAGGTATTCAAATTAAATACAAATTTACTTTATGATCTAATGTTTTTATGCCCTACAAATCACCCTGATTTTTATTATTATATGTGTTGGTGTCATTATCATATTTACTGTCAATATATAAGAATATTATCACACTAAATCATGCAACGCATTTGAACTACTCATAAAATATATAATAACTTTGTATGTACTTTGTTTTCCCCCTCCTATATGTTATATTTAAAATTGGGGTCAATCTAAGTTTTGGGTATGTTTGGTTTGTGAAACAGTATGGACGGGATTGAGAATTATGAAGAGAGGGACGGGATTAATAAGGAATGATATTATGTGGACAAAAATACCTTTAAATTAAGTTATTTTCTATGTTTATTTTAACAAACAATAAAATTATTTAGACAAAAATTACTCTTTAATTTGAAAATATTTTATAAAATCTTTAAATTAAAACTAAACCCATTCCCATATTAATTCCGTCCAACCAAAACACCCACTAAATGTGGTGAGTTAACTAGGCAATTGATTGCCTTTTTTATCCTCCAACTTTCATTCGCGGATTGTCGAGAATTGACACTTATGGATACTGTGCTGTTTCTTTTTAACTTCCATTTGGGTTCGGCCCATACGTTGTCTCTTTGGTTTCTCGCATCTAAATTCATGCCTTGGCCTTGGTTCCGCCTGAGTGACCAGCTTTGACTGGATATAAATTAGGCAAAGCTAGAGGTGGGCAAGGACCGGGTATGGGTCCGGTTGGGACTAGTCTCAAATGGTCCTAGGCCCATAAAAACTTTCAGGCCCAAACCGGTCCCTAGGTTCAGTCCTAGGCCCATAGGACC
This sequence comes from Pistacia vera, assembly GCF_008641045.1. Taxonomy (NCBI): domain Eukaryota; kingdom Viridiplantae; phylum Streptophyta; class Magnoliopsida; order Sapindales; family Anacardiaceae; genus Pistacia; species Pistacia vera. The sequence continues at coordinate 217,770 of NW_022196722.1, read as the reverse complement.
AGGGACCAGTCCCATGGGCCTAACAATTTTCACTTGACTTAATTAATCTTTAAGCAAAATAAAATGTGGACTTAGCAGTAACTAATAACTATACATCAAATTACATCCCAAAACATAAAAATATAGTTCAAGGCTGTGATTTTGAGGCTGAAAGTTTCAATTGTTCATGCATCAAAATATAGCTAGTTGTATGTTGGGCTGTTTTTTGTCAAAACCACTCTTTTCCCACTTCTGCAAACAAATTCAATTCAAGCACATAAGTATGATGTTGAAGGCACCAAATTGCTATACCGCAATGCTACGATGTACAAATGTATTGTATATAATACATAAAGATGAAAATACTAAAGTTTATTAATGATAAAAGCTAATGGAAATAAATCTAAAACATAAATAAATCAAACACCACTTAAACCTAAACAAAAGTTTTTTAAGACGGACTTGTGCATGCCTGTTGCCACAGCCAATGAATGATGGGGAAATCAAACAATCTACTAAATCCCATCAACTGACAGGATAGAAAGCTTAATCTCCAACGGTTCATGCTCTTTTTGAAATGAAAAAGGGAGAAAAAAAAAAAAAAAGTTTAGGTTAGAATAAAGTAAGTGTAAATATTGAATTGAATCAAAACTATAATCAATAGAACCTACGTTGCACCCTTTCTTCACCCCATTCAAAGAGCAACACTAATCACATTCACATAAGAGCATTTGCACTGTGTCGGGAGACAACGAATGTCGATAAGTGTCAATAACCCTACTCTCGGCACTCAAAGCAGATTCTGAAGCAATTGTAGTGATAAAGATGACTAGTACCTCACGAGCCATTGTAGACAACATAAGGTACTTCGTTGAATTTGCCTTCCACCACTATAAATCATCAAATGCATCACGTTTCCCCACACACTTATGACATCTCTCTCCCAAATTATAGTACAACTTAGACTTACTTGGCTCAACAGTCTTAACCACGTCCAGAAAGTTTGTAAAATCATCCCAACCCTCGTTTTCGTTTGCCGTTGGCCCTTCACCTACTGTTCCAAGTCCATCTAATGCAACTAAATCAACCCTAGCAAGTATACTAGTCGTGTTCAAGTAATAAAATGATTAGTTCGAGTATCGTCCCACAGAGATCAATTCAATTATTTGTAATTACATAAAATTACCTACACGTTATTTGAGAAAACGAAATTTTAAATTATAAAACTAACGAATTAAAAATAATTAAATTAAACAATAAAACAATGTGAAGAACTTTGCAATATTAATGAATCTAGGGTATAAATTTCTCCCTAATCATGCTCGACAACAACTCTTAACACACATTTATGCTATGAATTGGTAGGATTCTTCTAAGTCCAATTATCCTTATTCAGGCATAATATTCAACTTAATACAGATCCCTATTCGGTTACTTTAAAATTAAGAATCATAAATTCATTAATCCCTTATGACTAATTCGCTCTATTCAGTTATGAATTAGGTGGACCAAAAATTAATCCTAGAATCTCTATTCGATTACTTCCAGTTTTAATACGTTGTGCAATGTTATTCCAATAAAACAATTATGAATATGAATTAAGCAATGAACCCTAACTTCTCTATTCGAAACATCATTAAGGCAAATGAATCAATCCACAATTCATAAAACATTAAACATAAACTCTTGCACAAATTCATAAACATAAACCGGGTATTAAGAATAAAAATTGTTCAAAACATAATTAGGGTTCCATCCTCCCCTAACAAAAGAAATTTACTCCATCCTAAGAACAAAGAAATAAACAGAGAAGAAAGAAAACATATTCAGACTTGAAAAGAAACAAAATCAAACTCTTAAATATGATCTTCAGTCTTTAAGCCTCAAGAATACGTCTTCTCTTCTCCAAAATATGCAAAATTCGACCCCCTCTTCAATGAATCTCAACCACTTATATACCTAATAGAGTCCTAAGTGAAAAAGGAAAGATAACTAAAAAAAAAAAAAAGAAGCCCTAATAGTATCCGACACGTCCTTGGCCATGGCCAAATTTAAGTCACCACGGCCTAAGCCGTGGGGCTCTCTATCCTCTTAGTTTTGTTTTCATTCAACCACCATTGCCGTGGTGAACCACCAAGGCATGGCCGTGGCCTTAAAAAATGTCAACTAATCTTAATTTCTTCAAGCTTTAAGTCCAATTTTATTCTAGTACTCCAATCTATGGTTATTAGTATCCTACAATATGATTCAATACAAGTTGCCAACGATACGTATCAGAGAGTGTATCTTAAAACTTTCGATACATTGATATGTATTATACGATACGATACATATCCGTTTGTATCCTTAAAAATATTGATACAAATCGATATGACTTTATTTGTGGGTCGGATTCGGGTCACCCAACCCGGTTCACTAAAACCCACCACATTTACCCTTTTTGCATGGAAAAAGTGAAGAGGAAGATGTGTTGCCCATTTTACATGATAATAATAACACAAGTGGAAAGATAGATATTGATATTGATCTTGGAAATGATATGAATGGTTGAGAGGAAATGATATCGATTCTTAATTTTGTGATTAATTTTGATTATGTAATATCATAATTTAAAACTAATAATATCACAAAATTTGTTAATTAATCTTCGGGATGATATTAGTTTTTAGAAAAATTTTATTATTATTTTTTTAAAAAGTATCCTACGATACGATACGATACGTGATACACAATTTGAAAAATTAGGTTTTCGATACACGATACAATAAGCGATTTGACAACCATGCTCCAATCTACTTAATCAAAGCTTGAAAAACACGAAAACTATCCAAATCAATAGCTAACCATTTGCATCTCAAACTTAACAAAAAATTACCATAAAAAAAAAAAAAAAAAGAATGAAAAATTAACTAAACTACTATAAAAACAACCCTAGAAACACTCAAATTATGCAACTTATCAACTCTCCAAACTTAATCCTTTGCTCGTCCTCGAGTAAAGAAAATATCAAAAGAACAAACTCAACAATCATCAAGCATTCGCTACATTTTCGAAATCAAGGAAAGAAGGTAAACATGCTTTGAATAAGATTCATGCATCCAAACATACAAAACCCCCCACCCCCCCTCCCCCTCTTGCAGGGCCGACCCTTTTTTTTAATAGGTTTCTTTAGATTGTCACATCACCTTTTTACGCGTTTGTGATGGGCGCCCTCGATTACTCAGCAATGTCACAACACCTAAAGTGCTTTGAATACTCATAATTACGGTTTGATGCAAAAGTAAACATGGGGCTCATGAATACTCCTGGTTACTGAGCAGCTCGAAACAACAGAGTAGTTTATTCAAACACAAACAAATAAACATAATTAATTTATTTCAGAAACTATATATTTAGTTTTTTTTTTCTAGGAAGTGAAGACAAGTCTTAGCTAGTACACAACAAAGTCATGTAATCAACCAGAAATCACACGACTATCCAGAATCACATACTCTTCAACATTGGAAAAGATATGAGCATGTCCAAATCCTTTCAATGACTTGATACNTTTAGTGTAGGGAGTGAAGACAAGGCTCAGCTAGTACACAACAAAGTCAAGTAATAAACCAGAATTTGCACAACCATCTTGAATTGCATACTCTTCAGCATTCCTAAAGATATGAGCATCTTTGAATCCTCTCTATGACTTGATACTACCACTACTCCAAGTGATTACAAAGTTCATCACAAAAAGCAATTTTTTTTTTCTTTGGGGATATCACAAAGTTTTGTTCGGGATTGTATGAAAAGCACAAGCATAATAACCACCATGCAACAAAAACAAAATAAAAACCAAAAACACACAAATAATATAAACATTTATGTAGAACAAACACGCCAAACCAAAGAAACACACCGACAAACTACTCATCAACCATCAACAACACAACACAAACCAAATCGTCCACTAGGTAGACAGCAAGGACATTTATCGAGTAACACAGGAAAGAACCCAAAGGAGCAATGTAAGCCCATAACCTTGAGGGATGTAAAGGTCATTGGTGAAGAAGAATCGCAAAAGAAGGTGGAAAGTGAAGTTGAGTTACCGGTTTCTATTGAAGAAAAGAAAGTGAATTAAGAAAAAGAGACAGAGACTAAGGTAAAGGAAATTGCAAGAGGTAAAGGGAAAGATACGTCAAATTTTGATTATGTGTTGTTGAAAATGATGTATCTAAATTTCTTTATCCCGATAGAGATAAAAAGGATAAATTGGATCAACAATTTTCAAAGTTTTTACAAGTATTTAAGAAATTGCATATAAATATTCCATTTGCTAAAGCCTTAGCACATATGCCTAGCTATGCGAAGTTCTTAAAATACATCATTTCTAACAAGCGGGAGATCGAGGAGGATGGGACAATTATGTTCACTAAAGAATGCAGTGTCGTACTACAAAACAAATTACCTCTTAAACTAAGAGATCTAAGGAGTTTTACTATACCTTGTGCATTAGGAGGTTCATTATTTGATAAAGCATTGTGTGATTTAGGTGCTAGTATTAATTTAATGCCTTTATCAATTTTCAGGAAGCTAGGACTTGGAGAAGTGAAAGAGACAAACATGTTACTCTAGCTTACTGATAGATCAATCAACCGACTTGAGGGCCTTGTTGAAGATATTTTGTTAAAGGCCGACAAGTTTATCTTTCCGGTGGACTTCGTAGTTCTTAATATGGAGGAGGGCCAGAAGGTGCCTCTAATTTTAGGACGTCCAATTTTGGCAACAGCTCGTACTCTGATAGACGTGTAACAAGGAAAATTAATCTTCAGACTAAATGACGAGCAAATAGTGTTTGATGTCCATAAAGTGATTAAAAATCCTACTGTGTTTTATGTTGAATCTTGTTTTCAATCTGACAGTTTTGGTGAGATTATAGGTGATCACAAAGAAGAAGTTCTGCATAAGGATTCTTTGGAGAGATGTCTAATAGAGTCAAGCACAATAGAAGATGAAGACTTGTGCTTGAGAGAAGAATCTACACCATTAAAGAAGGAATCTCTGATTGAGAGTAATATGGAGTTGAAGGAGGATTTGCATAAAACTCCTGATGAGGCTCCTAAACTTGAACTTAAACTTTTTCCTTTACATTTAAAATATGATTTTCTAGATAAAGATGCTTACCATGTGATTATTTCTGCATCTTTGACATATTTGGAAGAGAAGACACTACTAAACATTCTGAGAAAGCACAAGAAGGCTATGGGATGGACAATTGCTGATATCAAGGGAATAAGCCCTTCCATCTGCATGCATAAGATCCTTATGGAATATAATTTCAAGCCAACGATACAACCACAAAAGAGATTAAATCCTGCCATACAAGAAGTGTTACGAAAGGAAGTGGTAAAACTATTTGACGCAAGTATTATTTATCCTATCTCTGATAGTAATTAGGTTAGTCTTGTGCAAGTAGTGTCTAAGAAAAGGGGAATGACTGTAGTGGAGAATGAAAATAATGAGCTTATCACCACTAGGATGATAACTAGATGGCGTGTGTGTATAGACTATAAAAAATTAAATTCTACCACTAGAAAAGACTACTTCCCCTTGCCATTTATTGATTAGATGTTAGAGAGATTAATGGATAATAAATTCTATTGTTTTCTTGATGGTTATTCTAGTTATTATCAAATTCATATTGCTCCAGAGGACCAAGAATAAACAACCTTTACTTGTCCTTATGGCACGTTCGCTTATCGACGTACGCCATTTGGTTTATGTAATGTGCCGGTTACTTTTCAACGTTGCATGATGGCGATTTTCTCTGATATGATTGAAAAATTTCTTGAAATTTTCATGGATGATTTTACTTTGTGTGAACTAACCTTTGAATCTTGTTTGCATAATCTTTCGTTAGTTTTGTAGCGTTGTGAGGAATCAAATCTTGTGCTGAATTGGGAGAAGTGCCATTTTATGGTACGAGAACGTATCGTGCTTGGACACAAGATCTCTGAGCAAGGGATTGAGGTTGATAAAGCAAAGGTGAAAATGATTGAAAAATTACCTCCCACGATGACAATTAGAGTAGTCAGAAGTTTCCTTGGCCATGTTAGATTTATAGAAGATTTATTAAGGATTTCTCAAAAATTGCAAAACCTCTATCTAATCTTCTTGCCGAGGATGTAAAATTTAACTTTGATTTTGAATGTTTATGGGCTTTGTATTTGCTTAAGGAGAAGCTAGTGACATCATCAAAAGTGGTTGCACCAGATTGGAGCATCCCATTTGAAATTATGTGTGACGCGAGTGACTATGCCATCGGTGACGCTCTTGGTCAAAGAAAGACAAAATGTTTCAGATCATATCCTTTGCCAGTCATACCTTAAATGGTCTGCAACTGAACTACACAACAATTGAGAAGGAATTACTAGTAGTGGTTTTCACATTCGAGAAGTTTAGACCATACCTCATAGGCACGAAATCCATAGTCTACACAGATCACTTAGCTCTATGACATCTCTTTTAAAAGAAGGATGCCAAACCACGCCTTATCAGATGGGTCTTTATACTTCAAGAGTTTGATTTGGAGATTAAAGAGATCGAAAGGGGATAGAAAATCAAGTTGTTGATCATTTATTCTGATTAGATAATTCAATCCTTAAAGAGGGAGATATTATGCAAAATTTCCTAATGAGCAGATTCTATCTCTTAACTCTTCTTTTCCTAAATCTCCATGGTTTGCTGATTTGGCTAATTTTCTTGCAGGAGGCTGGATCCCAATAGATTTCACATTCTAGCAAAGAAAGAAATTCTTGGTTGACGTCAAGTATTATTTGTGGGAAGGCCCTTACTTGTACAAACTATGTGCAGATCAAGTTGTTCGAAGATGTGTGCCAAAAGAAGAGATTGAAGCTATCTTGAGTCATAGCCATGATAGAGAAGCCAGAAGGCATTTTGGGGCGAATCGCATAACGGCAAAGGTGTTAGAATTAGGTTTTTATTGACCCGCTTTGTTTAGGGATGCTTAAAGGTATGCATCCTCTTGTGATTGTTGCCAAAGAACGGGTAATATTTCTAGGAAAGATGAGATGCCTTTAAACAATATATTGGTATGTAAAATTTTTTATATTTGGGGTATTGATTTTGAAAGTTTTAAACCCTTATCATGTTGATTAAAACTTATGCGGAATTAAGATTACTTGTTCACGTTGTGCTTAATGAGTTGCTAAACTAATGATTAAACATATAAACCATCCACGACATAAAATAAAGCACACAACTCAATTTTACATGGTTCGGCAACATGCCTACATCCATGGACAAAGTCCAGAAGAAGCTAATCCACTATAAAATAATTATGTGTTCAATTACAAAGACAAGAATAAGTATCAGTTGTAAAAACTCCCTATTTGGACAACACTTCAATCTTCGCTCTTTGGTTGAACCTCAAATCTTCATAGTCTAGCTTCTCCTCCATGAGATCACCAGGTCGCACTTGAGCTCCTCTCAAGTTTCAACAATGATGAATTATTTCGGTAGTAGCAGCTCGAACATGTCCAGATCTCAACATGGAACAACGTTCCAGAATCAACTCATGCAGTAAGAGATAAAACACGGTAATTCAAAGCCTACCAAAGCATATCGGAAACCTACAAAAACTAAACAACCTCAAAGAAAATATTCAGAGAATAATGGAGGTAAATAATATGGCTTCCTTAAAAAAAGTGATAATAATAAAAGGATTATTTATACTTGAGTGACTTTGAAAGGATAAACAAGAAATCAAACCTAAGGATTCTTGAGATCCTAGACTCTTTTATAGGAAAGAATTCTTTAATCTATGATCTCCTTATAAAAAAAAAAGAATTCTTAAAATCATAATCTTCTTTTAGGAAAAGGATTCTTGAAATCATAATTAAATAAAATCTTTTTCAGCTCACATAATATATGATGTCCACAAAAAATCTTTCCACAATTGGAAATATAATCACATTTAGTTAAGGCAGGTGTGATATGCATGAATATTAAAATAAAATCTGCTAGACGTGTTGTGATCACTGTGATTTAGTTGTGAACACCTTTAAAGTGAAACTAAATAGATTGTGCACCAATCCGAAAGAATAAGTTGACAAAACCAAAATACTTACAATCTCCCCCTTAGTCAAACTTATGAACAAAGCACAATCTTAAGCAAAACACAATCAGTATCATCAATCAAAAATAGTTTTGCATTAAGTAAAGAATAACTAAACTGAATAACTCCCCCTCAGTAACTAAACCAAATCACTATAAAGCGATTAATAATCAAAGGCACAAGAGGGTTAGTTCAGTTCTCAATCAATATAAAGTCAGATCACAAACCAACTAATGACTGATTGGTTCACTGCACATGAAAGAAACAACATTAGCAAGTTTAATAAGGATCAGCAAACACAATAAATTGTTAGTCGTTGATGGGGTTTACGCAGCGAAAAACAAAAATAAAATCCCCAACAACTACATTGAACCTAAGAACCTTATACCCAATTTACGTTATTTACATATGAAATGATATTGAATATAAAATTTTTAGATTTCATACCAGTGTTTGGAGGCTCCTTCAATCGATACGAATCGCTCCCACTATAAGATAAGAGTGAACTCTCGGTATCCACACAAAGACAGGATGGCGATCGACTTGCGGTCTCAAGTGCTAGCAAGACACACAAGCAAAAAAGATGCATAATTTTTCTTCAAGAAAAAATCTCTTCTCCACCAAGAGAAAAAACATGAGAGAGAGTGAGGTGAGTGGCTTTGATTTAATTAATGTGTTCTTTTATTTTATTTTAATTTTAAGTTGGTCATTTCATCTCAAAAGACGAAAATATCATTTTCATCATAAATGACAAAAATACCATTTCATCACAAATGACGAAAGTACCCTTTCTCACTAATTCATCCTTAATATGTCTTCCATGTGTGTGACCTGAACGCTCCTCATCATATCGACAGTGAGTACTCTCGCGATTGACACATCAATCGTCTCACTAAACACAGGCCAAGATTGGCTTCTAGCAAGGCATCATGGCCACACGATAGATTCGGATTCAGAGAAACAGCTTATCTATCAACGATATGGTTACCGTGCAATCTAATCCTTTCATCATCTGTTATCTCATCGAGGCTGACGTACAAAAATAGTGTCAACCTTAGTCATCTTCGATATCTTTGTATTCAGTTATTGGACCAATGACCGGAATAATAAATTGGATTGAGCAACAATTCAATCCCATTGTGGCCACAGCTTTAATGTCATTGTCATTCACTGAATTACGTCGTGAGATAACTTCTCCCGTACTTGGGAGTGATGAATCCTTTGTTGATCCACCATAGTCTGGATACACTTATCAATGCAGCCAATCACTACTGTTTTGATAGCTTTGAATAGAACTACGTTAGGCTAGTCTCAAACTACACCAATCGGTGCATAAGGCGCTCTGGTGATCTCAAGTCTAAGGATCACATGCACCACCATTTGTTAGAGGATTTATTACATAGACACTGTAGTTACCATCTATATGGAATCCTCTGGTGGGTCTGTTCAGTGAACTTGCCTACAGCAAGCACCCATGTGTTACACCAGGTTGTCGGCAAACAACCTTGACAAGTGAGATCAGTCACTGTCTTTCGACAGAGTTGTTCAACACTATGATAGTCTTATCGTATTATCTGTGTCTTTGGTCAGAATAATACTAGGGCTACGAACATTTCTAGAATGGCCACCATATGTGATCATAGGGTTTTCATTATCAAGATTTGAAACACTTGATACCCTTGTCACGGTTCTACAATCCTAAAGATATATATCAATACACACAATTATGATTTACATGATATAGAAGAAAATTGTCTTTTATTAATTAATAAACATTATTACAAAGAGTCAATTTTACAATAATTGATTGGCTCTAGGGCACTAACTCTAAAATAAATAACCCGCATTAGTAACCACAGTTAATAAAAAAATCAGCGTCAAATTGGCTTAAATAAAAACATCATCAAATCGGCTTACATAAAAACATAGAAAACTCTCCTTGAGTGAAACCAACCAAGGAAGCACAACAAACACAAATAATTCTCCCCCTCTTTGTTCATAATGTTTAGCAATCCTAGAAAATTTAGGGACTTGAATAGTGCATGGACTCTAAAAATCAATGTGGGGACATAGAAGAAAAAAACCGAGAGAACAAAAACATGAACTAAGCAACTCAACAGTCATGTGATGACACTTAAATGTTTGTGTGAGCACACAAGGAATCGTTTGAGCAAACTGAACCAATTTAGACAATATGTGGTGACCGTCAACACTCATGCAAACACAATGAATCAAGGTGACAACTTCACTCTCAAGGTGGCAACATACGTATAAAGGCAACAGATCTTAAACACTTATTCTACTTTGAGCAAAAACAACAAAAAAATAAGAATTTATCATGAGATCAATAAAAAATTCATCAAATTTTAAGAAGGCAAGTGATACACATCTTTACATAAGAAATTTTAAACAACTCTCAATCTTTAACAAAGATGCATAAGGAAAGTCTCTTTCATGTAGTTCAACAATCAAAGTTTCATGACTTAATACATACATGATAGCGCAATCAACAAGAAAACTTGATCATTTGTGTGTGCTGTGTCCTCAAGGGGGTGAATCGTGACACATTGGTCAAATTGAAACAATATATATTATATATCTCCCCTTTTCTCTTTTCTTTTTTTTTTTTTTTAAACATAATCTCAAAAAAATTGAATTCTTTTTCATATCAACTGAGATTAAATGGGCAAATTCTCTCAAGAAGTAACCAAGTGTAGCTTTCACACTTACAAGTAGATAGCCCTCTAAATGGTAGATTTTCCAAAGACATAGGGGTTTCTACATCCTAGAAAATTAGTCAAATATGACTTTCACACTCCAAGCAAGGTAGCTCTTTCACAAGGTGATAAGAATCAAGTATGATGCACTCAAGGATGTAAAAAAGTCATTATACTTCAAGAGATGAGAAAAACAAGGTGGACACCACACTCATTGCATACATTTCACAAGAGAGAAATATTTTCAATGACACTCCACAGATCAAATACACTTGCAACTCTAAAAGAAGAGAATTTTCTCATGATCTAATATAAAAGAAAACATAGTTCTACTCAAGTTGAATCAGTCCAATGGACTTTCTCAAATTTACAAATGCTTGAAAATCTAAAGCCTTTGTAAACAAGTCAGCTAGTTGAGAGTTTGTGTTTACATGTGCAAGAGTGATAATCTTCTCTTCAACTAAGTCTCTAATAAAATGGTGCCTAATGTCAATGTGCTTAGTCCTAGAGTGTTGTACTGGATTCTTAGAAATATTGATTGCACTAGTATTGTCACAGCATACAGTTATACACTCTTGATCAAAACCATAATCACACAACATTTGTTTAAGCCACAAAACCTATGCACAACAACTTCCTACAGCAATGTATTCAGCCTCTGCCGTTGAGAGTGAAATGGAGTTTGCTTCTTGCTGTACCATGTCACCAGATTATTTCCAAGATAAAAACATCCTCCTAATGTACTCTTCCTATCATCCAAACTTCCAGCTTAATCTGCATCACTGTAACCAACCAAGGTAGAGTTAGTATCATATGCAAACCACAATCCAAAATCACATGTACCTGAGACATATTTCATAATTCTCTTCACTGCGGTCAGGTGAAGTTAAGTTGGATCAGCCTAAAATCTAGCACAAATACCTACACTAAAACACAAGTTAGGTTTGCTAGCAGTTAAGTACAAAAGACTTCCTATCATGCTTCTAAACAGTTTATTATCTACCTTCTTCCCATTTTCATTCTTGGACAATTTAACTGTAGAACTCATGGGTGTTTTAGCATGTTTGGCATTTTCAAGACTAAACCTTTTAAGCATGTTCTTGGCATATTTAGTTTGAGAAACAAACATACCTTCATCAAATTGTTTTATTTGAAGTCCTAGAAACATACTTAACTCACCTACCATGCTCATTTCAAATTCATTTTTCATAAAGACTACAAATTCATCCAAATGTGTTTCAGATGTGGATCCAAAAATAATGTCATCAACATATATTTGTGCGCACAAAAACTCACCATTACAATGCTTAATGAAAAGTGTTTTATCAGCATTACCTCTCTTGTAGTTGCGCTCAAGGAGAAAGGAGGTAAGCCTCTCATACCATGCTCTTGGGGCCTGTTTCAACCCATATAATGCTTTCTTCAGTTTGAATACATGATCTGGCTTGTGAGGATCCTGAAATCCAATAGGTTGCTCCACATACGCTTCTTCGATTAACATGCCATTCAAGAAGGCACTCTTCACATCCATTTGGTAGAGCTTCAACCTTAGACAACAAGCAACATCAAGTAACAATCTAATTGATTCTAATCTGGCCACTGGAGTGAAGGTCTCATCAAAATCTATTCCTTCAACTTAGGTATATCCTTGTGCAACGAGTCTGACTTTGTTTATGACAATGTTCCCAAACTCATCAGACTTGTTTTTGAAGATCCACTTGGTTCCTGTAACATTTATACCTTCAGGTTAAGGAACCAAGCTCCACACATCATTTCTCTCAAACTGTTCAAGCTCCTCATGCATGGCAGCAATCCAACAATCATCTTCCAGAGCTTGTTTTGCATTCTTTGGTTCTGTAAGAGAAACATAGCGCAAGTTATTTATTTCATTCAACCTTTTTCTTCTTGTTACCATTACCTCTTCGGGATTTCTAATACAATGGATGGTGGATGAGCTTTCTTGATCCAAGAGGGTGGTTCTTTGGTTTTTGGAGGCTTTTTCTAACTAATCTTATCGGACAAATCAATTAACAAATTAGGTATTGGCTTTTCAAAAACTAATCCTTGTTGGGCACCCGTGGTGGTCACATAAGGTTCTAGGGTGATCACCTTAGCTTGATCTTGTGTTCCAGTCGGATTCAAAGTGAACACACCATCTCGATCGGTGGTCACCTTAGCAGAGGCAGTCATATCTTCAATTTCATCCTCGTGTGAGAACTATGAGTAATCTTCTAAACCAGAGAAAACCACATTAAATAACTTAATAATACGTTCAATTCTCATGTTAAAGATCCTACAGGCTTCACTATTTGAAGAGTATCCGAGGAACACACCTTTATCACTCTTTGCATCAAATCTCCCTAAATGATCTCTATCATTCAAGACATAGCACTTGCAACCAAAGACATGGAAATATGAAAGATTTGGCTTCTTACCTTTCCACAACTCATATGGAGTTTGTGATCTACCCTTCCTTAAGAACACTTGGTTTAATTGCCTCGGCCCTTAGTCTTATTGGCAACTTTTTGACATTTAACATAGCCCTTGCCATCTCTTGAAGAACTCTATTCTTCCTCTCCACCACACCATTCCGTTGATGTGTCTTTGGGGCAGAAAATTCATGCCAAATACCCTACATATCACAGCGGTTAGAAAAAATAGAATTTTCAAACTCTTTACTATGATCACTCCTTATTCTTTCCACTTTCTTCACTTGACAATTTTGTTCCACCTGTAACCTTTTGACAAGACATTTAAAAACCTCAAATGCATCAGATTTCTCTCTTAAAAAATCAACCCATGTAAATCTAGAATAGTCATCTACATAAACAAAAACATATTTTTTCCCTCCTAAACTTTCAGTTTGCATAGGACCCATTAGATTCATATGGAGAAGTTTTAAAACACCAGAGGTAGTTAACCGAGATAAAGGTTTGTGAGGACTCTTAGTTTGCTTACCTTGTTGGCATGGGCCACACACTTTACCTTTGGGAAACTCAAGTTTAGGTAGTCCTTTGACAACATCCTTTTTGGAGAGCTTCACTAGATCCTTGAAGTTTATATGCCCAAGTTTCTTGTGCCAAAGATCCACACAATCTATTTTGGAGCTTAAACAAGAAACTTTGTTAGACAATAAATAACAATTATCATTAGATCTCTTTCCCTCAAGCAAGGAAGTACCATCACCATTCAAAACTTGACACATATTCTTTGAAAATTTCACAATACAACCTTTATCACAAATTTGACTAATGCTTATAAGATTTGCTTTAAGTCCTTCAACATAAAACACATCATTTAGCATTGGGAAGCCAGGAATGACAATAGAACATTTTCCAAGAATCTTACCTCTTTTGCTATCTCTATAAGTTACATGACCAACTTCCCCAAATTCAAGATTAGTCAATAAAGATTTGTTACCTGTCATGTGTCTTGAACAATCACTGTCAAAGTACCATTGGTCATTTTGAAAATCAAGCAATGATGTATGAGTAACAAGACAATGAGCACTTAACTTAGGTCCCCGTACTTTATTGTTTTTGGAAAAAATATTCTGATGTGGTGACTTTAAAGAAGAAAACTCATGATTTCCAATGCATCTTTTTAAATACGAAATTAGTTTAAAGCAATTTGGTCTGATGTGTCATTTCTTGTGACAAAAATGACATATTGGTATGAAATTTTTTACCTTTGAAATCTACTCACACGGTTCATCAACAGCTTTTGGAACTGATTCAGATGCTTTAACCAAGGTGGTCACATTGGGTTTGGAGGTGCTCGCACTAGAAGAAAAACCAAGACCTGCTTTATCACCAAAAGTCTTCCCTTGTGCAAGAACTTCATCCAGCTTGTATGAACCTGCATTTAACCTCTCAACAACGACCTTAGCCTCAGTTAGTTCATTTAAAGCTTGATTTAATGAAATTTCCTTGTTAGACAAATCAGAAAATAAGACTTTCAATTTATCATTCAAAATTTTCTTATCTTCTATCAAGTTGCATTTTTCAGATTCAAGAGATTTAATCTTTTTGATAGCCTTTAACCATGACTCATACATCTTGTCATAAGCCTCCTACTGCTCTTTGTAGACATCACATGAGCCATCCGAGGACACACTATCATTGTCCTCTTGGTTCACCGCAAAGGCCAAGTAATTTTCATCTTTATTAGAGCCATCACCTCCACTTTCACTGTCGTCACTCTCACTTAGAGTGGTAGCCATAGCTTTACCCTTTTTCTTTAAAGTGTTGGCACACTCAGACTGAATATGACCATATCAAAGCATTTTATACCCTTGCTTTTCTTTTCATAATCTCTCGAAATTTTTTTCGAGAAGCCTTCCTGACCAGTTTGATCAGAAAACTTTTTCACAAAGGGTTGTTTTCCCTTTTTACCCTCACTCGGTTTTCTAATATTCTTCTTCAAGAACTTTGCAAACTTTTTAGCAAGTAAAGCACACTCATCATCATCAATGTCACTTGAATCAACATAAGCAGGGGATTCAGAGATTAACTCATGTTTCAATGCAAGTCCTTTACCTAATTTCTTATCCCATCGTTTTAGGTTTAGCTCAAAGGTTTGCAAGGATCCAACAATTCATCGAGCTGCATCTCATTGAGGTCATGACATTCTTCAATAGAGGTTACCTTGGACATGAATCTATTGGGTAAAGAGCACAGCAATTTCCTGACAAGTTCAGCATCAGCATATATTTTACCCAAAGCAAAATATTCATTTGTAACATCACACAATCTGCCATGAAAATCAGCGATAGCTTCATCATCATGCATAACAAGATTTTCATAGTCAATTATTAATCTTCTAATCCTAGTCTTTTTCATAATGTTTGTTCCTTCATTTTTTACTTGGAGTCTATCCCATGCATCCTTAGCTGCTTCATAGTTTGTTATATTTTTCACTTGATTAATACTAACATCATTAAAAATAGCATGAAGAGCTTTTGAATTAAAATTAGACTCTTCTATTTATCTATGGCTTTTCCTTTGCTTCCACTTGCTTCTTCAACTTTAGGTTCTTTCCAACCAACAATACAAGCCCTCCAAGTCCTCTCATCAATGGATTTCAAAAAGGCACGCATCTTAGGTCTCCAAAAAGCATAATTGGTTCCCTCTAACAAGGGTGGTCTATTGGTAGACCCTCATTCACTAAACAAACTCATAGTAAACAAAACAACAAAGGTCATCACACAGGACTGATATGGTCACACAGAACATAGATGTGGTCACATGAGGTCTGCAGCAAGAAAATTGTAAAAAAAAAAAAAAAAAAAAGCAAGGATCTACTGAAATAACTCTTTAGAATATGCTTTGATACCAATTGAAAGTTTTAAACCCTTATCATGTTGATTAAAACTTATGCGGAATTAAGATTACTTGTTCACGTTGTGCTTAATGAGTTGCTAAACTAATGATTAAACATATAAACCATTCACGACATAAAATAAAGCACACAACTCAATTTTACATGGTTCGGCAACATGCCTACATCCATGGGACCAAGTCCAGAAGAAGCTAATCCACTATGAAATAATTATGTGTTCAATTACAAAGACAAGAATAAGTACCAGTTGTAAAAACTCCCTGTTTGGACAACACTTCAGTCTTTGCTCTTTGATTGAACCTCAAATCTTCATAGTCTAGCTTCTCCTCCACGGGACCACCAGGTCGCACTTGAGCTCCTCTCAAGTTTCAACAATGATGAATTACTTAGGCAGCAGTAGCTCAAACACGTCCAGATCTCAACATGGAACAACGTTCCAGAATCAACTCATGCAGTAAGAGATAAAACACAGTAATTCAAAGCCTACCAAAGCATCGGAAACCTACAAAAACTAAAAAACCTTAAAGAAAATATTCAGAGAATAATGGAGGTAAATAATATGGCTTCCTTAAAAAAAGTGACAATAATAAAAGGATTATTTATACTTGAGTGACTTTGAAAGGATAAACAAGAAACCAAACCTGTTTTGGAAAGGATTCTTGAGATCCTAGACTCTTTTATAGGAAAGAATTCTTTAATCTATGATCTCCTTATAAAAAATAGAATTCTTAAAATCATAATCTTCTTTTAGGAAAAGGATTCTTGAAATCATAATTAAATAAAATCTTTTCCAGCTCACATAATATATAATGTCCACAAAAAATCTTTCCATAATTGGAAATATAATCATATTTAATTAAGGCAGGTGCGATATGCATGAATATTAAAATAAAATCTGCTAGACAAGTTGTGATCACTGCGATTTAGTTGTGAACACCTTTGAAGTGAAACTAAATAGATTGTGCACCAATCCGAATGAATAAGTTGACAAAACCAAAATACTTACAGATTTCATGAGACTGTTTCCATCATTGTATGGGAATTATTTTATACTTGTGAAGGTAGATTACATTTTTAAATTGGTGGAGGCAATTACCACCAAAACCAGTGATTCTAGAATAGTACTCAAATTCCTTGGGTGAAATACTTTCACTAGATATGAAACTCCTAGGGCTATCATTAGTGATGGTGGGAAGCATTTTGGCAACCACCAATTTCATGCACTCTTAAAGAAATATGAACTCACACATAAGATAGCCACTCCTTACCATGCCCAAACCAGTGGTCAAGTAGAGGTTTCTAATAGAGAGCTAAAACAAATTTTAGAAAAGACTGTTAATGCCTCTAGAAAAGATTGGGTGACAAAATTAGACGATGCTTTATGGGTATATTAAACAGCCTTTAAAACGCCTATATGTATGTCACTTTATAGGTTAGTATTTGGAAAAGCTTGTCACCTGTTGGTAGAATTAGAGCATAAAGCTTATTGAGCTACTAAAATTTTGAATTTTGAATTTTGATGTGCAAAGTGCAGGTGCTAAACATCTTTTGCAGGTGAGTGAGTTAGATGAATTTCGTCATTGGGCATATGAGAGTGCTAGTTTGTACAAGGAGAAGACAAAGAAATGGCATGACAAACACATTGTGAAAAAGGAGTTTGAGCCAGGACAACAAGTTCTTTTTTACAATAGTCATCGTCATCTTTTCTCGGGAAAGCTAAAGTCAAGATGGACGGGTCCATATGAGGTAATTCAAGTAACACCTTTTGGAGCAATTGAGATCTGCCATGGGAGGATAGGTGAGACGTTTAAAGTTAATGGACACCGTTTGAAACACTATGTTGGAGGACGGTTCGATCCAAACACTGCGTCCGTCTAGTTCCTTGAATGAATAAAGCAGAGAAAGTCAAGCTAACGACTTTAAATTAGAACTATATATTTTTTTTCTCTCTTGTACAACTATTTTATTTTTGTTTGCTTAAATTTTTGCATGTTTTTCTTTTCTTTGATGCATTTTAATTTTAATTTTGTTTTTGTTTGTATTTTATTATCATCGGAACAAGGAACAACCATAGCCAAAGAAAACGTGTTAAAGGCGGGCCATATGAGCTAATTTTGTTGTCTTTCTTTTCATCACTAGTGCATCCCCGCCACTCCAGCCATATTCATCTTTAAAAATTGTCTTCTCTCTTCATTCTTAATTCTTGCCAATCTTTACTTCTCTTTGTTTTTTTTTTTTTTTTTATGCTTTTCTCTTCAAGGTAAGTCTTTCTTTCTTTTCATTTATTTGATTATGTTGTATCATTATGTCTTTTATTTTTATGTTTTTATTTTTCTAATAAAATATTTTGCTATTTTGTGGATTTAGTTGTTTGGTTTATGCTTAGGTTGGGTCATGTTGTAATCGGAATATCTTCATACTTTTGCTTCGTTTGCTGTTCGTTTTATTTTCTTGTGCAAATTATTTAGTTTAAGTTTTGTTTTGACAATATTACATATGGGATTTTTTGTTTTTTTAAGGTTTGTCATTGTTTAGTTTTGTTACTTAAATCTTCTTTGTTGGTTTTTGTTTTTAGTTTGTATTTTGTTGGTTTTTGTTTAAATTGAAATTTTTGTAGGAATACCAACTTTTGCACCTAACGGGTCCAAGAAAAAAGTTGAAAACTATAAAAGGAGTTTTGTCCTCGTCCTCAAAGCAGTCAGCCTCTTCCTCTCGAATATCCAAAGCTTCGGAAATTCCAGGTTCTATTACTTTCAAAAATAAGGAACAAGAGGAAATGTATGTCACTCTAGCCAAACGTCATGTAGTTTGTACGCGTTATATGGACTATAAAGTGTTGATGGCGTTGGACTTAAATGATGAAATTAATAGGCTGCTAAGAAACATTGGATGGACTAGGTTTATGGGTTTGAAATAAAAAAACTTATGTCCAATTAGCCCTAGAATTTCCTAGTTCCTTTTCCTATGAGGTAGTTTCCAAAGATATTCAAGATGAGGGACACATATCATTTAGATTATCAAAGACCATGTTCTTAATTTATCAAAATTTAATGAAATATTTGGTTTTGCTCACCCAGGCTTTCGATTTCCTCCTCCTGCCTATAATGAAAATTTTGCTTGGCACGAATTTACCAACACTTACCCATATGATGCTAGCTTTTCTAAATGCACCCACTTACGGAATCCTACCCATAGATACATTCACAAAGTCATGTCACATACAATTTTTGGGCATGGAGAAAGTACATGCTTAGTAAATAAGAGTGAATTTTTTCGTTTATGGTGTATGGAGAAAGGTCATAAACACAACTTTAGTATTTGGTTGTTAAGACAATTGAACAATGTAACGCATGGTCAGACATGTAAGATTGTAGTTGGTGGTTTGATCACCACTATTGCTAAATATGTCGGCATTACAGATTCACGATTATGAGAGTCCATTGTAGGTAAAGAACGCATTGACCTCGTGACCTTAACTACTATGAATATGTGCATCTCTCGTGGTTTGTATGTTTTGCAAGATGGTCAGGCACGTCCTATTTTACAAAAGAGCCCCTACAATGTCAAGGCCAAAATTGCTGAGTCTACTTCTGCGGACTTTGAGGATGACATCCTCGTCAACATTCCAAAACAGAGAGATGAGATGAATAGTAAGGGTCAGACCACTCTAGCCCCCCAAGCTCAAGCACTTGTGACTTAAGAGATGATAATGCAAGTGATACAAAGACTAGATGCTAGTGTCACCGGTGTCTGTGATCGCCTGCACATTAGCCAAATTTGATAGCTATATGAGCCAAATTTTATAGTCATTTTGTCCTCTCATTTTAGGGAAGTTCTTGTCTTTTATTTTTATTATTTTTTTCTATCTTTGTTTTTCATGCATTGAGGAAATTGAATTCTTTAAGTTTGGGGGAGTGGGCGATATGGTTCATGTTACATTGTTGATGGTTGGTGAGTAGTTTGTTGGTGTGTTTCTTTGGCTTGGTTGTTTGTTCTAGGGAAATGTTTATTTTCTTTGGCTGTTTTTGGTTTTTATTTTGTTTTTGTTGCATGATGGTTATTGTGTTTGTGCTTTTAATATGATCCCAAGCGAAACTTTGTGATATCCCTAATTTTTTTTGATAAACTTTGTAATCAGATGTCTACCAGAAACGATATTGGCCAGCTGGCCAATTAGAGCCTCTAAATTCTTGATGGAAGCCTCCTAATTCTGAAATCTTGTCTCTGCAGTATTCAGGAACTTTGCCATCATCTCCTTCAAATTTGATTTCTTCTCTTGAGATGGAAAACTTAGCAGTGGAGGGTTCACTTAATTGTTGTTACTTTAGGAGAAATTTGGGTGATTCTTCCACCCTAGATGATATGTTTCACTATATGGATTGTTATTAGGCTTGCGAAAATTTGAAACTTAATTAGCTTGATCAGGCACATAATTAATAGCAAACATGTTACCTGATTGACACTCATGGTTAGGGTAATCTTTGCCACAAAAATCACACATAGAAGCAACTATTGTAGGTTTCTACATTTGAAACCCATCAATCTTCTTATTCAATGTCTACATTTGTGCTGCCAAAGCTATGATAGCATCTATGTTATGAACACCCAACGTTCTTATCACAGGCAACCTCTCTATCGGCTATTGATAAGACTTTGAAGCCATTTCCTCTAGTAGTTCATAAACTTGGTCTGGAGTCTTTTTACCTAAAGTACCACCAGCAACATTGATCATATTCTGGATTTCACTATTAAGACCATTATAGAATGTTTGGACTTGCAGCGAAACCGGTAATTCATGGTGGGGACATTTCCAAGGAATGTCTTTGAACCTTTCCCATGTTTCGTATAATGACTGTATCCACATGCACAAACATAGTAATATCATTACGCAACTATGCAGTCTTTGCAGGAAGAAAATACCTACTCAAGAATTTTTGTGTCATTAACTCCCAGGTTGTAATTGAGTTTGCTAGTAATGAGGTAAACCAACTCTTAGCTTTGTCTCTTAATGAAAATGGGAACAATCTTAGTCATATATTTTCATAGGAAACTCCATTGTGCTTGAAAGTATCGCAAATCTCTAAGAAATTGGCGATATGTAAGTTGGGATCCTTGTGTGCCAAACCAACAAACTGCACCGATTGTTGAATCATCTGGATAATTGCTAACTTTATCTCGTCGTTGAATGCTTGATGCCACTCCATTTAGAGATGGGGTAGAGTATTTGTTCAATGTACGAGTTGTTGGTGGTGTTCCATCATTTCGGTTATTGTGTTCACCCATGATCTCAATTTTGATTGGTCTCTTTCGTTGCGTGAAAAGTGAGTTCTATCTCACGATCAAATTCTAGTGGAATCTTTGCAAAAGCTTTGGTCATACACTAGCAGAAACACCTTAGGTTTCCAATAAAAAACAAATTAAATTAAATTAAAAATCTCAAAGTAAAAGGTAATCTCAAAATAATCACAAACAATCTAATGATCCTCGACAACGGCGCCAAAAACTTGATGCAACTAAATCAACCCTAGCAAGTGCATTAGTTGTGTTCAAGTAATAAAGTCATGAGTTCGAGTATTGTCCCACAAAGATCAAAGCAATTATTTGTAATTACCTAAAACTACCTATATGTTATTTGAGAAAACTAAATTTTAAATTGTAAAACTAACGAATTGGAAATAACTAAATTAAACAATAAAACAATGTGAAGAACTTTGCAATATTAATGAAGCTAGGGTACAAATTTCCCTCTAAGTATGCTCGACAACTACTTTTAATACCCGTTTATGCTATAAATTGGTAGGATTCTTCTGAGGCCAATTATCCTTATTCAGGCATAATATTCAACTTAATACAAATCCTTATTCGGTTACTCTAAAATTAAGAAGCATAAATTCACTATTCCCTTACGACTAATTCGTCTTATTCAATTATGAATTAGGTGGACCACAAATTAATCCTAGAATCTCTATTCGATTACTTCCAGTTTTAATACGTTATGCAATGTTATTTCAATAAAGCAATTATGAATATGAATTAAGCAATGAACCCTAACTTCTCTATTTGAAACATCATCAAGGCAATTGAATCAATCCACTATTCGTAAAGCATTAAACATAAACTCTTGCAGAAATTCATAAACATAAATCGGGTATTAAGAATAAAAATTGTTCAAAACATAATTAGGGTTTCATCCTTCCCTAACAAAAGAAATTTACACCATCATAAAAACAAAGAAATAAATAGAGAAGAAAGAAAACATATTCATACTTGAAAAGAAACAAAATCAAACTCTTAAATATGATCTTTAGTCTTCAAGCCCCAAAAATGCGTCTTCTTCTCTCCAAAATATGCAAAATTCAACCTCCTCTTCAGTTAATCTAAACCACTTATATACCCAAAAGAGTCCTAAGTGAAAAAGGAAAGAAAAACTAAAAAAAAAAAAAAAAAAACCCCTAATAGTGTCTAACACGGCCTTGGGCATAGCCAAATTAAAGTTACCATGGCCTAGGTTGTGGGGCTCTCTAGCCTTTTAGTTTTATCTTCATCTGACCACCATGGTCGTGGTGAACCACCAAGGCATGACTGTGGCCTTAAAAAATGTCAGTTAATCTCAATTTATTCAAGCTTTAAGTCTCAATCTCATTCCAATGCTCCAATCTACTCAATCAAAGCCTAAAAATCACAAAAACTATCCAAATCAATAGCTGGTCATTCACATCTCAAACTTAACAAAAGCTAACATAAAAAACAAAGAAAACGAATGAAAAATTAACTAAACGACTATAAAAACAACCCTAAAAACACTCAAATTATGCAACTTATCACCATCCCATAGTAATGTAGCCCCGTGGGCAATAGTCGATGCTTTACTAACTTCAACATACTCCTCATATAGCTCACACAATGCATCCCGAACAGTTACTATATTTGCCCACGCTTCTGACTCAAAATACATCTGAGGGAATGACCACGAATCACCCTTATTTTCAACCTAGGGTCCAATCTCCAATATTTATCAAACTTCTCTTTCATTTTCCTTACCATGTTTCTAATAAACTCATCTTCATCTTCACTCTTTTTATCCAACATAACTTTGACTAGAAAAACCTCTTTTAGAAATAAATTAGATGTCGGATAATCACTCCCTGAAATGAGATTAGTTGTACCATTGAAAACTTTTAAAATATCACAAACTTTCTCTTCTTTCTCCCAATCATCATCTTCGAGACAATAATGATAACTTGGAACCCATTCTTTCAATCTTGGAAACACTTGTTTGAACTTAATTTTCTTTGCTAACATTTCATACATTGAATTCCACCTTGTTTTACAATGAAGAATAAGCTTTCAAAATGACAATTTAATTTGTTGAACAATCTCCAAAAAAACCTTAAGCATACTCTTCGAAGCATTTATATATGACACGCTATCATGGATGTTGTCAATGATATGCCAAATTTGATAAAGACCATATTGAACAATTAGGTTCAAGATGTGTGTACAACATCTTACATAAAACAATTTACCTCCACAAATGAGCTTCTTGTAACTTCAAAATCTTCCCTCAGGACTCTAATTGCAAAATCATTACTTGAAGCATTGTCCACTAAGATTGAGTGGATATTATTTTCAATTCCCCATTCCATTAGGCACTTGTAAATAGAGTCAGTAATCGTGACACTGCCACGGGGATGAGGTAAATGAACAAAGTTCAGGACACATCTATTCATCCTCCAATTACCATCTATCCAATGCCTAGTCAGCACTATATATACCATCTTCTAATTGCCTGAATTCCATAAATCCGTGGTCAAACTGATCTTTCAAACACTCTTCAACAATGTCTTCAACTTCAACTTCTCACTTTTGTATACCTTTACATAATCATTTTTACAAGTATTGCACGAAACCGGATAGCATTCAGGAATCTCATACTTCATCATGTTGTTCAAACTCTCTTCCTCCATAACTATAAATGGATGCTCATGTATAAGCACCCAATAGGTGATAAGTTCTCTTATCTTCATCAAGTCAAACTTGCCTATTAGAGTATGTAGGATAAAAGTTCCAACATTAGAACCGACAATGGGAAAATTAATACGTTGTTGCCTTATCGAAGCTATTCTCCTCACACACCGTTTCAAATGTCTAGTAAACTAGGTAGTGCTTCTGGTTGCATTAGTTTTCAGTTTGGCCTTACAGTGGATGCACTCAGCTTTCTTTATACCATTAGGGAGAACCACCTCCTTAAATTCTGTCCAGAGCACTAATGTCTTAGCTCTCTTTCTCCTGTGAATTGGATTATCATTCCCCTCTACATTATCTAGGTTACTAACACAGTGTTCCGTATTTGATGTGGTCTCATTCAACTTACGATGATCAACTGGTGTAATTGTAATTGTATCTTGCAATGTCGGGTTGCTTGACGAACTACCTTCCATTTGCATACCTATAATTGAAAATTGTTGTTAATGTACTTGAAGAAAACATAGTCAAAAATAAAATCATTATATTTGACTTAATTACATAAAGGAATAATGATAAAGCATCTTAATTAAATATAAGATAAAAGCAAACAAAAGAATGCCAATTTTGTTTAATGTTTAAGACTTATTTATTAGCTGGCCGAGATGGATACAAATAGATAACATATTCTGCAATGTTATCAATCAATAACACTTTCATGTATTGTGATATGTTAAATCAGTATCCACTCTTGTCCCACTTTCATATATTGTTTTGACTAAGTTAACTTAGTATTGCCATTTTCATGTATTATTCTAAGTTGAATTAGTACTTAATATTCCCACAATACTAGTTTGGTTGTAGTTTTATTAATATAACCCAAAATCTTGAAGGTGTTTAGGTTTGTAGATGAAAAAGAGCTCCACGTAGAGTTTTTAATCCAAATAACCCACCAAGGTTTTTATCTGTGAAAAATTATAAAACAAAAATGTAAATCCCATGAACCATTTTCTTAATTTCATTGCAATGAAATCTTTGTGTATAGAAGACAAGTAGATTCTTGTGGTTATATTTCCTATTCTTTACAATTATTCATTTGTAGATGAAAAAAAGCTCCATGTAGAGTTTTTAATCCAAATAACCCACCAAGGTTTTTATCTGTGAAAAATTATAAAACAAAAATGTAAATCCCATGAACCATTTTCTTAATTTCATTGCAATGAAATCTTTGTGTATAGAAGACAAGTAGATTCTTGTGGTTATATTTCCTATTCTTTACAATTATTCATTTGTAGATGAAAAAAAGCTCCATGTAGAGTTTTTAATCCAAATAACCCACCAAGGTTTTTATCTATGAAAAATTATAAAACAAAAATGTAAATCCCATGAACCATTTTCTTAATTTCATTGCAATGAAATCTTTGTGTATAGAAGACAAGTAGATTCTTGCGGTTATATTTCCTATTCTCTACAATTATTCATATTATTTATTTATTTACTTATTTTGTCTTTTCGCTACTAAGGAAGCTAGATTTCATCAAATAAACTGTCTGCATTCTTTTTAGTTTGCTTAGATAACTTAGTTAACTGCAAACTACAGAGTATTAGGTCCATAATCAATATATGAAAGTGGGATAACAGAATACTGATTTAACATATCACAATCATCAATATTATCAATCACACATGGAATCTTCGAGATATCTCATACAGCAAGTAACAATTAGGGCATATTTCACCAACAATCTCAAACAGCAAGCATCAATCACACATACTAAAACAAACCATATATACCTAAAACAAACAATTAAAGCTGAGCTCTTAAGAAGATGTTTCCTCCTTGTAAAATCATGCCTTCTTTTGCAACTAAAACAAACCACAATCAATTTTTGCTTTTTCCCACTTTATAAAATTTCATATCTACTTTTTATCCAAAAGTTGATCTCTTTCCCCACCCTTAATTTATATCAATATTTGTTAATGCTTCTAAACTGGCCCCAGCATATTTACTCAACAAACTGGATCAATATTTCACCCAATGATTCTATCAACATTTAAAGAAAATATAACCTCACTCATAAGCAACTGCAGTTAATTGTTAGCAGGCAATTGTTTTGGAGTTGCAACTAATTCCATAATTGGTATGAAGTTATTAAACTTCTTTAACTAATTATAACATTGGATTAACATTTAATGACAATTAACAATTTAACTCTTAAATTATTTACATAACAATTTAACCCTTAAATTGTTTATATGTTTACAATTACAACCCATTATTAAATCCAATTTAATATAAAGAAAATGATTAATTATGAATTGGAATTCCATTTAATTCCAATAAGCAATTAACTCTTAAATTATTCATTATAACTAACATAATCCTCCATTGAATCTAATTCAATGATAATAATATAAATAACTTTATTACCCTTGGTAGGTGTTAGCCAACCTTGGATAATCAACTCTCTTTGGCTATTTTTCCATTCTCCTTAGTTTTTATGTGTGACCTCTTAGGTTCACTGTGGCCTAGCTGTGGGCCCAATATCATAGTCTATTCTAATATGTTTCGTCATAACTCTTTATGACCGAAAGTCCCACCAATTATGGTAGATATCTAGCAATGCTCCATAACCCCTAAGTCACAGTGAAGATATACTCCAATGAACTCTTTTATATGTCAGAGTAGGTGCCCTACAGCCAATCAATTATTGTAGAATTGACTCCTTGTAATAATGTTCATTGATCAATAAAAGGCATTTTATTCTATATCGCGTAAATCATCATTGTATGTATTGATATATGTCCTTAGAATGGTAGAACCGTAACGAGGGTATCAAGTGTTTCAAATCGTGATAGTGAGAACCCTATGAGCACATATGGTGGCCATTCTAGAAACGTTCGTAACCCTAGTATTATTCTGAAGTAAGGGCACAGATAATACGGTAAGACTATCGTAGTGTTGAATGACACTGTCGAAAGGTAGTGACTGATCTCACTTGTCAAGGTTGTTTGGTGACAACCTAGTACAACACATGGGTGCTTGCTGTAGGCAAGTTCACTGGACTGACCCACCAGAGGATTCCATATGGATGGTAACCCTAGTATCTATGGAACAAATCCTCTAACGAATGGTGGTGCGTGTGATCCTTAGACTTGAGATCACCAGAGTGTCTTGTGCACCGATTAGTGTAGTTTGACACTAGCCTAACACAGTTCTATTAAAAGCTGTTAATTCGGTAGTGATTGGCTGCATCAAGTAGTGTATCAAGACTATGGTGAATTGATAGAGGATTCATCACTTTCGGGTACGGGAGAAGTTATCTCACGGCACAATTCAGTAAATGGCAATGACACTAAAAGTGTGGTCACAGTGGGATTGAGTTGTTGCCCAATCCAGTTTATAATTCAGGTCATTGGTTTAGTAACTGAATACATAATATCGAGAGTAACTGAGGTTGACATTATTTCCTATGCCTCGGTCTCATCAAGATAAAGAATGATGAAAGGATTGGATTGTACAGTAACCATATCGTTGACAGATAGTTGCTTCGCTGAATCCGAATCTATCGGGTGGCCATGATGCCTTGCTAGGGGCCAATCTTGGTCTGTATGTAGTGAGACAATTAATTGGTGTTAATCGCGATACTACACACTACCGATATGATGAGGAACCTACGGGTCACACACATATAAGATAATTTAAGAACCTGTTTATAAGAAAGGTGTTTTCATCATTTTAGGCGAAAATGTATTTTGGTAATTTCACAGTGCAATTAAATTTGCTGAGGTCGTAGCCTTTATTCAATTTGTTAATAAAATTAAATAAGTGAAATTATATTTAAATATGTGTTCGCATATATTTAAATGAATTATTGTTATTGTTATTGTTAAATGTTAATATATGAATATATATTAATTGAATTGAATTGAATTGAAATAATAATATCTAAATGTGGTTGTTTGGACATACGGATTGTTTGGGTTGGTGCCCAAGCCTATTTCATGATGGAATAGGGCAAAGTGTGCACTATATAAGTGCAACACTTTGTGAAATTAAATAATAATGTCATTTCAATCATTTTGAGAGAAACCCCAGCCCCTTTTCTCTCATCCACGCCACATTGCTTCAATTGTTTGAATCAAAGTTTCATCTTGAATTTGTTCTTGGTTCTTAAGGCTAAAGAGGATCTAGCAAATCTCTCTTTAGTTCCTTGGGATTATCTTCGTGTGGACTAACGGTGGTTCGATCCTACCCTTGGATCAGTAGCGAAACCCATTTGGTGTTAAAGTTGGAGGAGCATCCAAATGTGGGTATGGTTTCTTAACTTTAAATTGATTTTCTATAGATTCTAATATATGTTGTATAAACTGAAAATTTGTGCCTTGATCTTGGTTCTAAGGAACGATCCATGTTGTTTATGTTTTTGTTTCTACTGCCATAACTTGATCGTTTCCTAATAGTGGTATTAGAGCCTAGGGTACCAAATTTTACAATTTATTGTCTGATTTATAACATGTATTTGGTTGATAACATATTATTTTTGTTAAATCTACAAAATCTGCTTTTGAATGAGTGGTTAAATTGATAAATTGATTAATAATGTGTTGATGGATGTTATATTGGTTGGTTGGTATCCTGGTCGAATGCTTGTGCGTTCGATTTGATTTGGATACGTGTTATTACATGAAAAACTATAAAAAACGCGAACTGTATTTTTTGGGATTTCCAGACTTCGCCACAGCAAAATAACAACTTCGCCGTAGCAACGTTCTTACTGGAATTTTCAAGGTTGCTTGCTTCGCCGCGGCGACAAAGTTATTGTCCCAATTCTGTATTTTTTGTGATGGGACCAAACTGCAATTTTTAATAACCTATAAAACCAATAATCATTCTGCACATATAAGAAGGTAATTAATAATAAACCCACCCAATTCAAAAATTGATTGTTTTTGAAATGTATGCCATGTACTTGTTTGTATATTGCATGGTGCCCGGTACATGAGCCCTATGACCTATGGTGAATGTTTTAAATTATTTTTGGGTATGTATGGTTGTAAGTTTTAAAAATAGGGTATGCGTGTCCTGCCTTCCTTCTCCTACTCGATGTACATTCTCTTCTCATCTCATTCCCCTCGAATGTAAATCTAGGTTTCTAAATTTATTGATGTAAAATTACTTTAAGATTAATTTTATTGTAAATTTAGTATGATGTTTTTGTAATGTACATGAGGCAGAGCAAAGGAAGAGGCAATCGTACTTGAAGACTCAAGATATTCATTACAGGACCCCTAGGTGACCTACTGATTCCTCTAGGCTTGAGGAAATCAGTTTTAGTTGGGCCATGTACCGGCACATTTTAATATTTTGTTTAGAATGCATGCTAAGGTTGAATGTTCAAGAACATGCCAAACAATGTCATTCTAACAAAGATAATAATTTGGTGAGACATTAAATAACAAACCTTCAATGAAAGTATATTAAGTCACATATGCCTTCCATCACCATGGTTTTAATCAAACCACTGTTCGTCGAAACCTTGTTCACCAAAGTCAATGGTACACTTCTACTAGTGGGAGGTTAAAATTCATTGGAGTTTTCCTTAATGGTGATAGGTCAACTTAAAATGACGGTTTTGCTTGTTCACCAAAGCGAAAGTTGATAAACGCGTCATAGGCATAGTAGAAAAGTACACATATTGTGTGTACGTGGTGGCATGTAGTGTCCACTCTACTGATACTGAGAATTACACTTGAGGATGATGGTTGGGGCCATTGGATTGTGTGATTGGCTTGTTCGCTTCTTCACATTGGATTGAGTTTGTTGGCCTACCTAATCAACTCATTTTGGCTTGTTCGCCAAAGCGAAGGTTTGAAATGGGCTAGATGGGATCTCAGTCCACTAGGAAAGCCAACGGGCTTTCCCGAGTTAATAGTGAGGGCTATTGACTTGAGGAAAATAGTGGGAGCATCGTTTAATAAGAGACCATATTAAATAATAATGAACTTTATAATGACTTTTATCTTTTCTGCAATTGTAGATTCACCAAAATAAGCATTATGAACCTGCGACCGATAATCGAGAAAGAAAACAGGTTGGATGGATCCAATTTCTCAGACTGGTATCATAATCTTCAGATTATACTCAAGTCGAAAAATAAATTGTATATCCTTGAAAAGCCATACATAGCTGAGCCTGACCCTGATGCCACTTAGGAAGTAAAGGATACTTATCAAAAGTTCTTTGATGGTACTGATGGCGTTCAATGCTTGATGTTAGCATCGATGACACCAGTGCTGCAAAAGTAGCATGAGAATATGGATGTTGCTGCCATTATTCTACACCTCAAGGAGCTTTTCGAAGGGAATGTTATACATGAGAGGTACAAGGTGTCAAAAACACTGTTTGGAAGCCGTTTGACTAAGGGAGCCCAAGTTGGTCCTCATGTGCTTAAGATGATCGAGTACATAGAGAGGCTTGAGACTTTGGGATTTGAGTTGGATGCAGAATTACAAATGGATTTAATTCTGCAATCTTTGCTTGACTCTTATGCACCATTCATAATGAATTTCAATATGAACACAATGCTGAAAACTCTATCGGAACTTTTGAACATGTTGGGGACTACAAAGCAGGACTTGAAGAAGTCCAAACTTGTTTTACTGGTTGCTGTCAGTAAAGGAAAGGGTAAGGGCAAGGGCAAGGCCAAACCCAAGCCCAAGCCTAAAGGACAGGTCGCTCTTGGGCTTGAGAGTGGCATAGGGAAGGGCAAAATAGTCTGCTTCTATTGTGGCAAGCCTGGCTACTAGAGGAAACACTGCAAGGCTTTCCTTGCAAGCAAGAAGAAGTTAGATGCTGCGACTTCAGGTATATTTATGATTGAGATTAACTTCTCTCCCTCAACATCTTGGGTTATTGACACTGGATGTGGTACTCACATTTGTACTGATATGCAGGGACTAAGGCAGAGTAGAGTGCTCGCCAAAGGAGAGGTGGACCTATGAGTTGGAAATGGAGCGCATGTGGCTGCATTGGCTATAGGGATTTACTGTTTATCTTTGCCTACGGGCTTGTTGTTGAAACTACATAACTGTTATCACGTACCTTCTTTTTCTAGAAATATTATTTCAGTATTCGCTTTGGATAATATAGGGTATCATTTTGAGATATCTAATGGATTGTTATCCTTTAGTTTGAATGGTATTCTATTTGGAATTGCAAGGTTATATAATGGGTTATATGTTTTTGATTTAAACAATAAAGATATTCTCAATGTTGAAACCAAGAAAGCTAAACATAGCAATCAAAACCAGACATATCTCTGGCATTGTAGATTGGGTCATGTTAATAAGACTCGCATTGCAAAACTTCAAAGGGATGGAGTTTTGGACCCTTTTGACTTTCAGTCATTTGAGGTATGTGAGTCATGCCTGTTAGGCAAGATGACAAAGTCTCCTTTCACAGGATAAGGTGAAAGTGCTATTGAACTGTTAGGCATCATCCATAGTGATGTATGTGGTCCACTAACAGTTGAAGCCAGAGGTGGATATTCATACTTCATCACATTTACTGATGATTTTAGTAGATACGGTTATGTCTACCTTATGAGATATAAATCTGAAGCCTTTGATAAATTCAAAGAATTCAGGAATGAAGTACAGAATGTGTTGGGCAAAAGTATTAAAGCTCTTCGGTCGGATCAAGGAGGTGAATACTTAAGCTCAGGGTTTTCTGAATACCTAAAGGAATGTGGGATAGTATCACAACTTACCCTTCTGTATACACCCCAATATAGTAGAGTATCTGAAAGGAGGAATAGGACCTTACTTGACATGGTTAGGTCCGTGATGAACTTTAGTGATCTACCTGCATCATTCTGGGGTTATGCCTTAGAGACTGCAACTCATGTTCATATCGTCAAAGTCTGTAGATAAGACTCCATATGAACTATGGAGTGGGCAAAAGCCCAACTTGTCTTATCTAAGAATTTGGGGTTGCGAAGCTTATGTTAAGAAATTAACTTCGAACAAGCTGGGCCCAAAATCCTGTAAATGTATATTTGTGGGGTATCCAAAGGAGACCAAAGGATACTATTTTTACCACCCAGAAGAGTGCAAAATTTTTTGTTGCTCGTTCTGGTGTCTTCCTAGAAAATGAATTTTTTCTATGAAGTACTAGTAGGAGAAAAGTAAAACTCGATGAAGTTCTAGAACCACAAATTATACTAGACGAAGGATGGGATGATGTGCCACAAGAAGTGGTTGAACATCATAAGGAGGTTACTCCACAAACTGTGGATCAAAATGAACCACCTCAGGTAGCACAGAAGCTACGTAGATTTGGAAAAGTACGCCATGAGCCCGAGAGATACGGTTATCTCGTGACTCAACATGGTGACGTACTAGTCTACTAAGACGATGAACCCAAAACCTATCAAGACGCTATATCTGATCCAGATTCCCTTAAATGGCTTGAAGCCATGAAATCTGAGATGGACTTCATGTACCAGAACCAAGTATGGTCTCTGGTGGAACCACCTGAAGGGGTAAAACACATAGGGTGTAAGTGGGTCCTCAAGAAGAAGACTGACATGGATGGCAAGGTGCATACTTATAAGGCACGACTGGTTGCCAAAGGTTTCAAACAAATTCATGGTATTAACTATGAAGAAACCTTTTCGCCGGTTGCCATGATTAAATCCATCCGGATTATGCTTGCGATTACTGCATATCATGACTATGAGATTTGGCAAATGGATGGCAAAACAGCTTTCCTGAATGGAAATCTTGAGGAGGATGCGTATATGACACAACCTGATGGTTTTGTTCTTGATGGGCAAGCTGATAGGGTATGCAAGTTGTAGAAATCCACTTATGGACTCAAGCAAGCTTCAAGGAGCTGGAACATTCGTTTTAATGAAGTCGTAAAAGAATTCAGTTTTATCAAGAACGAAGATGAGCCCTATGTTTACAAGAAAGTGAGTGGGAGCACAGTGGCATTCCTAGTGTTGTATGTCGATGACATACTTCTGATCGGGAATGATATACCGAACTTGCAGTAGGTAAAGACTTGGATAGCGAAGTGCTTCTCCATGAAGGATTTAGGGGAAGCAGCCTACATCCTTGGAATACAGATTTATCATGATAGATCGCATAGGTTGCTTGGCCTAAGTCAGAGTGCATATATTGACAAAGTACTGAAAAGATTCAGTATGGAAGAATCCAAGATGGGATTTCTTCCAATGTCACATGGTGTTTATCTCTCTAAGGAATTGTATCCTAGAACACAAGATGAGAGAGATAGGATGAAAAGGATTCCATATGCATCAACAATTGGATCCATCATGTATGCCATACTATATACTCTGATTGATGTCTCATGTGCTTTAAGCACTTGTAGTAGATATCAATCGGATCTAGGTGAGCGTCACTGGATGGCTGTCAAAAACATTCTTAAGCACCTGAAGAGGACTAAGGATATGTTCTTAGTTTATGGAGTGGAAGATGAGTTCACTATAAAAGGATACGATGATGTTAGTTTCGAAACGGACAAAGATGATTATCTATCGCAATCAGGGTTTGTATTTTGTCTCAATGAGGGTGCAGTGAGCTGGAAAAGCTCCAAGCAAAACACTGTAGCGGACTCTACAATAGAGGCTGAGTATATTGCATTAGCAGATGCGGCCAAAGAGGCAGTCTAGACTAGGAAGTTCGTCACTGAACTTGGTGTGGTTCCCATCATTGTTGATCCAATAGACATCTATTGTGACAACAATGGAGCAATCGCTCAAGCTAGGGAACCACGGTCTTATCAGAAGTCCAGACACATACTTAGATGATTTCATCTCATCAGAGAAATAGTTGAGAGGAAAGATGTGTAGATTAGTAAAGTGCATATTGACAACAATCTTGCAGATCCACTGACAATGCCTCTATCGCAGCAGAAGCATGAAAGGCATTTGAGATCATTGATTTATTAAATACATGAATGATTGGTTGTAGTGCAAGTGGGAGATTGTTAGAGTAGGTGCCCTAGAGCCAATCAATTATTGTAGAATTGACTCTTTGTAATAATGTTCATTGATCAATAAAAGACATTTTATTCTATATCGCGTAAATCATCATTGTATGTATTGATATATGTCCTTAGAATGGTAGAACCGTGACGAGAGTATCAAGTGTTTCAAATCTTGATAGTGAGAACCCTATGAGCACATATGGTGGCCATTCTAGAAACATTTGTAGCCCTAGTATTATTCTGAAGTAAGGGCACATATAATACGGTAAGGCTATCATAGTATTGAATGACCCTGTCGAAAGGCAGTGACTGATCTCACCTGTCAAGGTTGTTTGGTGACAACCTGGTGCAACACATGGGTGTTTGTTGTAGGCAAGTTCACTGGACTGACCCACCAAAGGATTCCATATGGATGGTAACCATAGTGTCTATGGAACAAATCCTCTAACAAATGGTGGTGCATGTGATCCTTAGACTTGAGATCACCAGAGTGCCTTGTGCACCGATTGGTGTAGTTTGACACTAGCCTAACACAGTTCTATTTAGAGCTGTCAATATGGTAGTAATTGGCTGCATCAAGGTGTGTATCAAGACTATGGTGGATTGATAGAGGATTCATCACTCCCAGCTATGGGAGAAGTTATCTTACGGTGTAATTCAGTAAATGGTAATGACACTAAACCTGTGGCCACAGTGGGATTGAGTTGTTGCTCAATTCAGTTTATAATTCAGGTCATTGGTCCAGTAACTGAATACATAATATCGAGAGTAACTGAGGTTGACACTATTTCTATGCCTCGGTCTCGTCGAGATAACGAATGATGAAAGGATTGGATTGTACAATAACCATATCGTTGATAGGTAGTTGCTTCACTGAATCCAAATCTATCGGGTGTTCATGATGTCTTGCTAGGTGCCATTCTTGGTCTGTGTGTAGTGAGACTATTAATTGGTGTTAATCGCGATACTACACACTACCGATATGATGAGGAGCCTACGGGTCACACACATAGAAGATAATTTAAGAACCTATTTATAAGAAGGGTGTTTTCATCATTTTAGGTGAAAGGGTATTTTGGTAATTTCACAGTGCAATTAAATTTGCTGAGGTCATAGCCTTTATTCAATTTGTTAATAAAATTAAATAAGTGAAATTATATTTAAATTTGTGTTCGCATATATTTAAATGAATTATTGTTATTGTTAAATGTTAATAGATGAATATATATTAATTGAATTTAATTGAAATAATAATAATAATAATAATAATAATAATAATATCTAAATGGGGCTGTTTGGACATAAGAGTTGTTTGGGTTGGTACCCAAGCCTATTCCATGATGGAATAGGGCAAAGTGTGCACTATATAAGTGCAACACTTTGTGAAATTAAATAATAATTTCATTTCAATCATTTTGAGAGAAACCCCAGCCCGTTTCCTTTCTTCCACGCCAAATTGCTTCAATTGTTTGAATCAAAGTTTCATCTTGAATTTGTTCTTGGTTCTTAAGGCTAAAGAGGATCTAGCAAATCCTTCTTTAGTTCCTTGGGATTATCTTCGTGTGGACTAACGGTGGTTTGATCCTAGCCTAAGATTGGTAGCGAAACCCATTCGATGTTAAAGTCGGAGGAGCCTCCAAATGTGGGTATGGTTTCTTAATTTTAAATTGATTTTCTGCATATTTTAATATATGTTATATAAACTGAAAATTTGTGCCCTGAGCTTGGTTCTAAGGAACGATCCATGTTGTTTATGTTTTTGTTTCCGTTACCATAACTTGATCGTTTCCAAACATTATAATCATATGTGCTGTGTAATTAAATCCTTCCTCTATCTAATCCCAATTAAGAATGAATTCGTGGTATGTCAAAATCCTTGTCTTAATCTTATATCAAATTGACAATCAATACATACAAAATGTGTCACCATGAAACAACCTTTCAGGTAACATTTTATATACCCCAGCCGAAGATTTTCCTTTTCCAATGTATCTTGACATTTGTCTAGGAACTTGATATCAATCTATACCAAGTCAACAGATCATATCTTGACTATCACTTGTCTTCGCACATAAATAACACATGGCCAAATTGGCTTTTTTACACATGACCTGATTAGCCTCGTGTTTATACACCATATGAACCATATGCGTTTATGCAGAATCCAATTGTGATATCTCAGGTCTAAGGATTAATAGTACACTAGTACGATCTTATGATGCATCATTGATTGCATTCTAAATGTCCATGTGATTCATCATAAATGGCCACATTCGATAAACAGTTCACTAATTAACCGCTTATCCATGCTAATGCCCTAGTGATATAACTTTTATCATCACCCACACTTTGTAGAGAATACTTTGATTATTTTGATCTTCTAAAGATTTGTATCATCCGGACATTTCACATGTAATACATATATATAAATGAAGCAATAAACCACATGTGAAATAAGAACACTTTCTTTTATTAATATGATAAAAATATATATACAAAATATATACATGAACATATATATACAAAACATAATACCTTGGAATCGACAACATGATTGGTTCCTAGGGCATACACTAACAGAAAGGTATAACAATAATACTGAAATTTAGGGCGGATACCTTTGCACAACTCATCCACTAAAGCACCTGAGTTACCACCTGAATTAAACAATCGTCTGGAAGATTAGAGTAACAGGTAGCATTTGTCTGCGGCTAATCTAACAGCGAGAAGAATGGCAAAACGTGGACAAGGGACATTGATTGATTGGAGATTTCAAGTTTTAGGGATTGAAGTCTTCCTCTCGTTTAACTTTGATTTTGGGATTTTTATTTTAGGGGCTGTTTTTTTCGTGTTTTACTAATTGTTACATTGAGGGTGAACTATTATATTTACAAAGGTTTAGTAATTAAAATAGTATTTTAGTCCCCTATAGTTTCTAATAGTAACTAAAATAACCATGCGTATGCGAGCTAGTTTAGGCTCGCGAGCCTATCAAGTCGAGCTGCATGATGATCGAACTCGGTTCAATTACTATAACGAGCCATTCACGAGTTGACTCGGCTAGTGGCGAGCTAAGCCGAGCCAGCTCGCGAGCAGCTCAGCTCGGCTCGACTGATAGTCCTAGTAGCAAGTCATCGGGGTGAGGAACGATGAGATCTGATGCCCAGAAACGCATGATAAAGAGGTCGAGATGAGGCTATGCAAGAGTGCGATTTGTAGAGCGAGGTTAAGCGGTGACGCGCGTCATTTTGATGACGACGGTTGGTGATTGGCGGTAGTGGACGATGGCCTATAGTGGTCTTGGGTAGCTGGGAGGTATTTTGTTAAATTTAAAACTTAATTTTATTGTGGCTCGGAATATTCTTGTAAATTGTTTTTAAAACAAGAGTACTATTGTCTAAAATTTTATTAATTAGGGGTCGTTTGGATGGGGTTAATATTAGATAACTAGGGTAATATTTTTTAAATTGAGTAGATGACGATGTTTGGTTGGTTTGTAAAAAATTATTCCCAAAATATTTTATGAAAAACAGTGGCATTTGAAGGGTAAATTGTC
Organism: Pistacia vera; assembly: GCF_008641045.1. Classification (NCBI taxonomy): domain Eukaryota; kingdom Viridiplantae; phylum Streptophyta; class Magnoliopsida; order Sapindales; family Anacardiaceae; genus Pistacia; species Pistacia vera. The sequence goes on along the minus strand of NW_022196722.1, from coordinate 180,082 downwards.
GGGAATCTTGATACCTTTTGGGGGGGGAATGGGCTATTATTAAAACTTACCTAAGGTAATCTAATTTTGCTTCCCATATTGCCCCTAAAAAGTTGAGTATTTGGTCTAAATTAGCCTTGTATTTGTTATGATTTACAAAACACCCAATTCACTAATACAGACTCTTTTGTCATCATTTTTAAAATTTTTCAGACGATATTGTCCTTGTTATTGTCATTATTTATAGAAATGTCATTATACCCAAAACTAGCCACCACTACTACTCAACGTGGACCGTCGTCGGAGGCTGCCAAAAGTCGCCATAATGGTGTACAATCGACTGTTTATGGTCGGTGAGGCCTTTTCTGACCGTCTTTGGCTGTGAAATGGTCGGCGTTTCACGGCCAAAGACTTGGCCATTTCGTGACCAGATATGTGGCTGTTTCACGGCCACATCTTCGACTGTGAAATAGCCATGGCTAGATCTATGGCATTGTTGGTGTCACAGCTAGATCTGTAGCACTGTTGGCGACCGCCGACCGTGGTGGTTGGCTGTCAGCAGTGGCTTGGGGTGGGTAGGGTTATTTTTGTTAAGTTTAAAACGTTTTTGGTAGCTAGGGTGTTTTTGCTAAATCTAAAAAGTAGGGGGTTAAAAAATTATTCAAGAAATAATAATAAAAAATACTATTATATTAGCATTTAAAAAGGAGGACAATTTAATAATCTATGTAACATATCCACCCATTTATTCTCCTAACGAAACATATTATTCACCAATTTATTCGAACCAACTAAACACAATTTCTAAACATTCCCAATAATCTTTAAGGTGATTTTTTATTCTGTTAATATAATATCACCCTATAATAAAACATTATATGATTTAAACTCCCCCTTAGGGGTAAAATTATAACAAAATTAATATTATCAAATAATCTTAGAATACCTAAGAAAATGGTTACATTCATATTATCCCCTATATAATCTATAGTGATTAATATTGGTATTGGAGAATTACCGGGGCCTTTTATTACTTAATAACCAAACATGATAATATCAATAATATAATATGACATTACTATAGTAATGAGATATTACCCCCAACCAAACGCCCCTAAGAGGTAGAGTTTCTTTAGATTTAAAGAGGCATATAGAAAACTCTAAGAAAAGTTGTGGCTTAGAAGAACTTCACTTTAGGGGTGTTCGGTTCTGGGTACCAGGTACTTTTTGAAGGAACCGGAACTGGAACCAGAACCGACGGTTCCTTGAAATTTGGAACCAGAATCGGAATCGACGGTTATGGTTCCTAGGTACTCAAAACCAGAACCTGTAACAACGATTCTGGTTCCGATTCTAGGTACCCTGTAAAATTACATGACGCCCCAAAAGTTTTTAAAATAGCAAAAAAATCCTTAAAAACTTACAAATACCCCCCCACCTGGCACTTGTTAACAAAAATAAAATTACAAATTATAAATTCAAAATTACAAACTCCATTACTTTGTAAAGGTAGATTCTCAAAAGTCAAACTAACTTATTTTAAATGTTATGAAATATAAATATAAATGTATTCACATTACTTTTTCTACAAAAGTTTTTATTAACTCCCCTAATCTTTAATTTTATTTTATTTAGTCTCGGTTCTTGGTTCCTAGTTCTGGTTTCGATTCCTAACTATAGGAACCGGAACCAGAACCGCACAATAACGGTTCCAAAAATTTGGAACCGGAACCTACCCATTGACGACTGGTTCTGGGTAGGAACCGGAACCAAACCCACTGTATCCGTCGGTTCCGGTTCCAACCGGTTCTTTTGAACACCCCTACTTCATTTCTCAAGTCAAGGCCCAACTATTTGGACCGGAATGGACTTGAGTTTTTCATAGGAGAAAGAGAGAAAATCAGTTTGCCCCGCTCAGTTTTAGAAAGCCTACTGTTTGGACAACCATGACCATTTTAATCAAAGTGCCCGCAGCAGTTTCAGAAATTGATCAAAGAAGGACCAAACTGTGGCGTTATTGCCCATTAGGGTGTGAAGGTTAAAATTGTCTTTTCATTTTTTTTTTTTTTTTTTTTTGTTTGTGGCCTTAAACTACAGAGATAATTACTTTTAGGTTACATCTCAAAATTTTCATTTATCTAAACATTTTTTAATGTTAAATACTAAAATTTGAATAACTCCATTTTAATTGAAGGATCATTAGAAGAAGAAGAAGAAGAAGAAGAAGGGGTAGTAACAGTTCTAACGGCAGACCAAATCTGTCCCCCAAACTCTTAAAAACATGAGGCAATCATTCGAAATAGAAAATTTTGTCCAAACCTAGGCTTTGAGTCAACCTCCATTTCAAGAATGGCCAGTCTGTTGTTAATAATATCAATCTTTTTTGATGTTTCAGTCATCACCTTGTCCTCCTTGTTCTTGTTGGCTGATGCAATCATTCGAAATAGAAAATTTAGAAGATTTTCATTGACCTTGAGGGAGGCTTGTTCTTGGTCTAAACCTTGAGTTAATGTAGTGGGAAATGAGTTCTTGTGGAGATTGGGCTTTTATCGTTTGGGTGTTTGTCTTGTGGAGCTTGAGGGCGAGAGTTTGGGCCTTGGGGCTGGTGATTTTTGCATTTTATTGTGAGACTGAAAAAGGGTTTCTCGGGTTTAAGAACAAAATCCAAGAAAGAATTGGGTTTCGGAGATGGGAGATGGAGAGGCTAAGAGAGGGGAGTAAGGGATGGGTGGGTTTCTATGTCTTTTCTTTTCATTTTTATTTATGATTTTTGTTAGTTTTGTAAGATTCAAATAAAATGAAAATAGGGGCATTTTAGTCTTTTCATTATGTTTTCAGGATTAATTAATTTTTTTATTAATTTATATACCAAAAGGTTAAAATTGTCTTTTGCTTCATTATGTCTAAACAGTTAACATAATCTTCCACGCCGTCACAGTTTTGGTCCATCTTTGATTAATTTTTGAAACTGTTGGGAGCACTTTGACTAAAATCATCATAGTTGTTCAAAAATGATTTTCTCAAACTGTAGGGGGACTATGACAAACGGAAATACATTGTTGACTCAACTGAGACTATGACAAACTATAGGGGGACTGTTGGTGATATTGGGACTATGACAAACGGATATACATCGTTGACTCAATTGAGAGGCTTTGGATCTTTGATTAAAGACAGTAAAAAAAACGGTTCAGTGACTTCAGTCGGACAAACATGAATCAAATAACAAAGGCGTTAACTACAAATATTTTAATCCTTTTTAAAAAATAACAAACAAATATAGTTCAAATAAAAGCAATACAGTTGTTATAATAATAAAATAAAAATCGAAGGGAGAGAAAAATATTGATAATGACCAACAATAGCAATTGACCGGGAACCGATGGCTAGGCCAGGTCAGTTCATATAAAAAACCGGAAATAGCAATTAATCCGTTTTCACCTGCGATTGAACCGGTTTTTTTGCGATGAACCGATTTCTAATCCAATCAGTATAAACCGGGTCAGCTACAGTAAAATATAAAAAAATAATTTAAAATTTAAAATAATAAAATTAAAACTTAACCCTTTTCACTTTCAGCCTTTCTCTTCTCCCTTCCCCAATTTTATTCGACAAAAAACAGCTGAGAGAAGAAAATTCAAAAACCCATTACCAAAAACAAAATCAGCTTCTACGATCTTGGGGTTCTTTGATTCCGATTCCAATCATCAAAATCTTCAACTAATCTTCAATCAGGGGGCCTTGGACAACTTCTAAATCTCTAATTTTCCAGATTCGGTTTTGATAACTTCTTCTTCTTTGATCTTCGATCTTCGGCAACTCCCACAAGGTATGTGTATTTCATTGTTGTTAACTTGTTATTGTTATTGTTCTTTGTAACTTCGATTTTTGTTTTGCCGTGAGATTGTTTGAGATAGAGTCATAGAGATTATTTGATATTAAAGAAGTGGGTTTGAAACTTGATATTGAAGAGGTGACTGTTTGTGTTTGAAAATTGAAATGTGTAAAAATGTCTGGTTTGATTGGTTGTGTGCAATGTGCAAAAACGGACTGCAATGTACATTTTGACACTCTGTTTTTGCACACTGCAGTGTGCAGTGTGCAAAACTGTAGTGTGAAAATGCACATTGCAATGTGTGATTCAGTGTGCATTTGCAGTCTGCAGTCTGCAAATTCACATACTGTAGTTTTGCACACTGCAGTGTGCTATTTCTCATATATACAATTTTTTGTAGATACTGGTTATGCTGATGATGACAATTACAAGGACAACGACGAAGATGATCTTGATATAAGTAATTTTGCTTCTGGATTTGGTGCCCAAAGTCAGCTTTCACTTGAATTAATTGGAAATATAATAGAGATGTAAGATGTTGGTTTCATTTTGATTATGTTGTTTTAATTTAATTTTAAACTACTTGTTAGTTGTTACTTTATAGTTTACACTTTATAACGTGGTATGATGTAGACTTGTAGTTTTAATTTTATTTTAGATTTGAATATATTTGCTACAGGAAAATTTTGATTATCAATGTTAAAAATCAAAATCTGTAATTTTTTTTTATTATTTTTTTCTGATGTTATGATGATGTCATGGTCTGAATCCATCAAACTTGTGATCCGATGGTTTGGCCCCCGGTCAGGTTTTAAAACATTGGTTCTTGGTTTCTAGTTTTGAAAATGTCAAAGAAATGGAGATGCATGTGGTCCAGTGATTGTAACTTTGACAGTAATAGGTTTGATTTGATGTGCGTGCCAATCTTTTGTTTTGTTTTTATTTATCTTCTCTCTGGCTCCAATCAATAAAGAAACCATCTTCAACAACTACCATGCCAATGCCATGCAGCTTAATTAGTTTCAGCTAACTAAGATTCTGGGTTTGACTGGTAGTTTCCTCCACATAAACTATATCTTTTTAAGTCATCATTCTAGAAAGTTAAAGCTATTTTATAGACGTCTTATTAAAGTTGGAATATTTCTAACTTTATAAGCATGATTTGAACTTCTTGATACAAAGCTTTTTATATTTTATACCATCATCTTTAAGATTGTTTTTTTTTTTTCTTTTCTTATTTAATTGCAGTAATGATTATCAAAACAATGAATTAAAATCTTTATACATACTACTAAAACGTTAATTATAAAATAAGAAGTCAAAACAGTAATTTTTATAATTATACTTCTATTAAATTATAACATTTTTAAGATAATAAATTAGTTTGATTCCTCTGTCATTACTAAAAAGATGTGTTTAATTGACTAAAAAGATGGTTGACTGTATTTATGAATTACAAATTGAAGCAGCCACAACAAACAGTCGGTATGATTACTGATATAAACAGTGAGTCAAATTATAGTTGTCTCAAAATCATGTTTCATATCAAATTAAGTATAGCATACATGTAATGCAAGGATATCCAAGACAGACCGACATAAATAGGGATGAGAAGATTATAATAAATCGTTTTTGGGCAATCAATCTAGAAAATTATATAATATAGGTTTACCAACAAATCTTGATTTGGTGAGCAAAACAAAAATTGATAAGTACCTCGATATTCATAATTGATGGAGAACCAAATCTCTGAGTTCTATCCACCATTCAAACTAGTGTAGACTGAAAGTGAACCTTAATCTTGCGAACGCAATGACATTATCAATTTGTCCTTCTCTGCAGATGTCTTTGTATAAATAAAACCAAAGACTAATTATTAGGACAATATGGCACTTTGGTTTTCAGATGGGATTAAAAAAATTACAAACAGCTTGGAGACATAAACAATCAAATTATTAAAAAAATTGAAAATTTTCCACCTGAGTCTACGCCGCTCTATTTTCTCCGATTACTGTCCAACTTTAATAAGTTTCATGTAGAAACCATGGGTGTCATGACAGGGTGAGAGACAGAAAAAATAATTTGTACGTTCTGGGCCCTTAGATTTAATGTTTCAGATGAGACAAGCAATGATGAATAGAAATGAGTCGAATAACATAAAGGTGAAAATAAAAAGAGATTCAAGACATGAAAGATGAAATACAGGGGCATTTGGTTGGGATTACGTAAGATTATTGGGTTATGTTATCTTATATTACTTAATTATTATTTTTTATTGTCAAGTAATATAAAATACTAGTAATCTTCAAATACCAATACTGGTTACTGTTGGTAATATTGGAGGTAATCTGATTACCTCTATTTTCTTAGGTATTGTAAGATTACTTGGGTAATCTTTTTTTTTTGTTACAATTCTATCCCTTATTAATAAAATTTTAGGACAATAATGCCCTTATTTTTAAATTTATTTACATAAATCGTACTTTTACCATTTCACCCTAATTAATTAACTTTTTGGACAAAATTACCATTGAAATCAAAACAAATTTCAGTTTACCCAAGCCACCCCACCCACCTGCTACCGCTTGTCGCCAGCTAAACCACCGCTGGTCATCGCCGGAAGTCATCTAGAGTCACAGTAAGCAACCCACCGTGATCGGGAGGCCCCAATATGGCCGAAAATGGCTAGAATAGATCTTACCATTTCTAACCAGATCTGCTCTTGATATGGCCTTTTCGGCCATCAATATGGCCAAAAACAGCCATAGTAGGGCCTCCTGGTCACGGTGGACTGCTCACGACAACTTTCGACAGTGGTTTGCAGTGGCAGCAACAGGGTGGTGGGGGTGAGTTTGTTATAAATTAAAGTTTTATATAAATGGGGGTGTTTTAGCTAAATTTGAAATATTGGGAGTTAAAAGAAATTATTTAAACACTAATAATAAAAATAATATTATATTAATATTTAAAAATAGGGTAATTTAGTAATTTAAATAACATACCTATCAATTTATTCCTCCTAACCAAACATATTAATATAACATACCTACCAATTTATTCCAACTAACTAAACATATTTTCTTAAAGATTTCCAGTAATCTTCAAAGTAATATAAGATTCCAATAATCTAATATTTTCAATAATCTAATATTTCTTGAACCAAACGTACCCATATAGCTTTGTGTGATACTTTCTGAAAGTTAGAACCTAACTGCTAACATAAGTTTTGTCCAAATTAACACTACAATCAGCTTGTGGCAGAGAAATCAATATATATCCAAAAGATAGTAGATAGTAACATAGTAGCTTAGACAGGGACAATATAAAATGAACTTTAAGAAAGACATTTAAAGGTGTCCGGAGTTATTATATTTAATTTAGCATTATTAAAAGCGACCGAGACTTTGCCTTGGAAGACTCTAATATAATGTCCAAATATGAATCATTACTAACTTTACCAACCCCCGCTGGAATATCTAATTATCTTGAGAATATCTCACCATCCTTTCCTTACCATTCCTTCTTGGTAGGGGTGAGTGGTTCCAATTACGCTATAGTTTTTGGAAAAAATTAGAATCAGAGCCGTATAGTACAGGTTCTTAAAAAAAAGAACCAGAATCAGAACCATATAATATAGGTTCTTAAATTCAAGGAATCAGAACCTAAAATGCAGGTTCCGTTTCCTTTCTCGGGTACTTGTAAAAAATAATTACCTTCTATTAGTTTAAAAAATGATGAAAATACCTTAAAAGTTTACAAATACACTCCTAACAAATTTTGATTACTCATTCATTTGTGTCCAATGTGACTCATAAATCCTCTAATCTCTAGGCAACACTTGAATTCAATCGATTCATAACAATTCACATAAAATTTCTCAATCAAAACCAAAACACAAACAATTAATTAAACAATCATACTATAAATCTATAATTTAATATTATAATTAATTAAATTTCTAATCATTTAATTAAATATTGTACTAATATTTATAATGAAATATTATAATTTATTAAGTAATCATACTATAAATCTATAATATAATGTTATAATTAATTAGTTTTTTAATTATTTAATTAAGTAATGTACTAATATAGTAAATTACTAATGTTTATAATATAATGTTATAAACTTATAATTAATTAAATAATCATTTAACTATGTAATAAGTATAATTGTATATTTATTTAATTAGGTTATTATAAAAATTAAACTTTTTTTATTTTAATTTTTTTATATGTAAAATTACAAGAGACCACCCCCCCTCCCAAAAAAAAAAAAAATCTTCATGGATATTTTATTTCAGCTCAGGTTCCAAAACAGGGTACCCACTATAGGTTCCAAGCAGGGCACTTGTTGCAGATTCTTTTTTCTAGATTCTGGTTCCAGTTCCTCCACATGTAGGAACCGGAACCGAAACCGAAACCGCATAGTGTCGGTTCCAAAAAAATGGAACCAGAACTTACCTGCACAATGTCGATTCCGAGTAGGTTTCGGTTCTGATTCCGGTTCTACCCGTTACTCGTGCTCACCCCTACAGTTCTATCCGCTATTCGTGCTCACCCCTACAGTTCTTGGGCTTATGAAAGATAATTCAAATCCTAATTAAATGAAATCATTCAAAATTTACCAAAATAACTATACAGTCCAAGAATGAAGTGGGTGTGGACATTGTGAATCCAACCAAATTCATTGTGTTTCTGCAAATCTGTAAAATTCTTAGTACGAGAATAGGAGATAATATCAAACTCTGCTTCTGCTATACCCAAACAAAAATGAGAGCCAAAATCTAACACGACTTTCCATAGATATACTCACCCCCACCCCACCTCTTAGTTTATTGCTACCGTTCAAATATATACATTTTGACAACTTTAATCTTAATTAATATAAGATCGATAACGTGACTATAAAAGGCAAGGTTATCTAAACACCACCATTTTAATAAAATAAAAAATCATCAATAAAGTAGATTTATTTAAACACAAATGGAACGTTAAATTTCATTTATGGAGATTTAGATGGGGCTAAAAATCATTTCTCTATATTTATGTTTGTGTTTGGAATTACTTTGAGGGTCTGCTTGGGAGTTTTATGGTAGCGGTTATGAGGGTAAATCATCGTAGCGGTTATGAGAGTAAACCATCGTAGTGGTTTTGAGGGTAAACCACCGTAGTGATTTTGAGGAATTTTTAGTAACGGTTTTTAAAACACCCAACCTGTGCTTGAGAGTTTATTTTCCAGCGGTTCTGACAGTTTTTTAAAATGATAAATTTACATATATACTCATAAAAATACCCAACTTCAACCAATATTTGGGAGTTTTTTTGTTTCAATTACCAATACTTAGTATCAAAGTTCCTTCCAAGTTTAATTTATTTGTAAGTTTTTTCATTGTATATTATTTAATTCATCATACAATCATTCGAAATCTGTCATTTTAAGAGAATAAATATGCTGCCACAATGTTGGACTTCGCAAATTATCAATATAACAGTAGCAACAACATTTCTAAAAAACAGTTTTTTGTTCTTTTTTTCAATCAATGAAGCAAAGCCATCAAAAACAATCTTTATTTAATAAACTAACAAGGATTCAATCAATCACCTAAACGCAACTAGAAAGAATCAAATAGAAGAAAAACCACCTAATTTTATAAAACAACCAGTAAAGAAATGCAATTAAATAATTTCTAAAAAATTATAAATGATATTAACAACCAATAGTTAGCATTGAAGTTTTACATCTACAAAGATAAGTGATGAACCCTTCAATTCAGCATTCTTCTTTCTCTTATTCATGAGATTTGGTCGGCTTTATTGCGTAGATTATTCTTCTTTTCCCTGTTTAATGAGAAGGTTTAACTTTAAAATCTTTGTTCATAAGTTAAACTTCTAGTCCACCTTTACTAAAAACATTTTAATGAATTAGTAACATGTTTTGTTTCTTATAATACATATATTGATTACAGGGCCACTATGTCATAGACGTGGTAGGAAGAATTGAACTTGTGTTCAAATATTTATCAGGTAATAACTACATAAACCAACAAGCCAATTTACTTTTTGTTTCCAACCTTGGTTCTTCAACATGCATTTCCAGATCTATGTAAAGAGCACATACTGTTTTTTTTTACGAAGCAGAATATAACTTCAATTAAAAATGGTCTAGGGGTTTCCTTTTTTTATTTAGTGGTGGGTACAAGTATCTAACCATTTACAGGAGCTGGCAGAACTTCAGGAAAATCAAATCAGCTGAATTCTCCTGGCTTGTTCGGTATTGCAAATATCATTAAGTGCTCCTTCAACCGCAATCGATCATTGATACCAAGTTCTCCGAACAGGTTCTGTATATTTGGGTAAGCCCCAACTTGCCAGCAAGAAAAGAAAATATTTATTAATTAAAGGGAAATGCATAAGATTAGCCCTACTTTAGGAAAGGAAAAGCCAAAAAGATGACTTCGTCAAGATTCAAAAGCATTGTAACAGTCATCTAAAAGTTAAAGATTGAATGGGGTTTAAAGAAATTTTTAAACCAGCAAAGAGATTATTATTTATGAATAATAGTGGAAAGGGATTTTTTTTGGGATAAAATTTTTAAATCAGCCAAAACACTCCGATTTAGAGTGTTTTGTAAACCCCTCAAAAATACATTATACTGGTTTTGGGGGGTTTTTAAACTAGTCAAAACCAGTATATAAAAAATCTGGCAAGTAATGGTTTTTAAACACCTCAAAACCAGTCTAATTAAAAACCCTCTAAAACTAATGAAACAAAAACTCCCAAGCAGACCCTGAGGTAAATACTAGTAAGAAAAAATTTTAAATCCATTAATTGAGAAAATATAATATTTATACTAGAGATTAAGTTCAAGTCTTTTTCGATACAAAAGCACTTGTGAATCATTTATTTGTAAATAAAAAATGTTAAATAGATTATGCTAGTCCTAGTCATGTAAATCATGAAACATGAAAATAATGTTACTAGGTCCATTTAAATAGATGGCTTTTTCAATCCAATAAAATCCTCAAATACACTATTTGTGTTGTTATCGTAGAAATTATTGTGAACAAATGGTCCATTATATTTCTAAGACTTACAAGTGTTAAATATGAACCGTAATTGCTAGGCATTTAGGCGGTGGAATGAGCTTATATATACCCAGACTCCTTTGTAAATGAAAAGGGTCTCCTACAGAACCTCATTGTTTGTAAGCCACTGATCAGTGTCTATCTATCCCAATCTCATCGTTTTACTTACATCTCTCATATTATCTTCCCATGAAATTAATTATTATATATCAGAAATTGATATATTTTAATAAATTTTACATATTTGAATAAGGCGTACCAAACATTATAATATATATATACAAATATGTTAAAGTACAAAATTATAATAATTTATATATATATAAGATTATAAGAAATCCATGCAAATTAACCCGCTCAAGTATCCTATTTCAAAGCTGTAATCTCAAAATCTCTTTCACTCTCGTTGTGCGATGGAGAATTGTAAGCAACCGCTTCTGTCCCCAAGAGATGATGGAGACCAATTACAATCACTTCCAAAAGAAACCAACAACTCCATCTCCTCCATCACCTTCACCGCTGGAGCTGATGACATCCCTCCGATCACCGGCCTCCGTGACTTCTCCAGAGAGTTCTACAGAGAATCCAAGAAGCTATGGTACCTTGCCGGACCTGCCATCTTCACCTCCATCTGCCAATACTCTCTCGGCGCCATCACTCAAGTCTTTTCCGGCCATGTCAGCACCATCGCCCTCGCTGCTGTATCCGTCGAGAACTCTGTCATCGCCGGCTTCTCATTCGGTCTCATGGTAACATAATAATTAAGTACTCATCTGAGAACTCTTCTATTAGATTTTTCGAATGAATAATGAATCAAACTAATTTAAACTGCAGCTTGGAATGGGAAGCGCCCTGGAGACACTGTGCGGGCAAGCCTATGGAGCTGGACAACTTGACATGTTAGGGATCTATATGCAAAGATCTTGGGTTATTCTCAACACTACGGCTTTAATGCTTATGTTTGTATACATATTTGCTCAACAACTTCTGAGTTTAATAGGGCAGACGGCAGCGATATCAAAGGCGGCGGGGACATTCGCCATCTGGATGATTCCACAACTATTTGCATACGCAGTGAATTTCCCTATGGCAAAGTTTTTACAGGCTCAGAGCAAGATGATGGTCATGGCTGTGATTGCGGCTGCCGCCTTGATATTGCATACTTTTTTTAGTTGGTTATTGATGTTGAAACTCGATTGGGGTCTGGTGGGTGCGGCTGTGGTACTAAATGTATCCTGGTGGTTAATTGATGCAGCTCAACTGGTTTATATTTTCAGTGGGACTTGCGGGCGAGCTTGGACTGGATTTTCATGGAAGTCCTTTCAGAATTTGTGGGGTTTTGTTCGGTTGTCTTTGGCGTCAGCTGTCATGCTCTGGTGAGAAACTTTTAACCGGTCGTCACCTTTAGTTTTTTAGTTTTCTGAATAGTGTAATTATAATTAGAATGACTGGTTGAATCAAAATGATCCTTGTCTTTCCTTATATTATTTATTCCTCTTTTTCCACCAAGGAACGATTTTTTTTATCCGTTAATGCTGAATTGACGTGTTGTGGTATCTTCTCTCTCAATGACCAAATCTAATTGAAAACAATCATTGTCTAAGATGCTCAATATTCTAACGCTGTATTATTTTACTGTTATGGCAATATATTCGCCAAATATATATTCCATCTCGATCACAATGAATAAATAGGACTAACTCAATAGGGCAAATTATGCTAATTTCACCCAAAGATTTGGTCTAACTATATTTATAATCTTTTGCAGCTTGGAGGTATGGTACTTTATGGCATTAATACTGTTTGCTGGATATCTAAAAAACGCCGAGGTTTCTGTAGATGCTTTGTCCATTTGGTGAGCCTTATTTTTTATTATTACCTAAAAGGAATTTGTTTTATTGTTGAATTAATTGTGACCAATTTGCATTTGAAATGCGCCTGTTGAACCCTGTAGACTCTTCTCCGCAACTCAATTCATCATTTTCTCAGTTAAAAAAAAGAGCTAGAGTTAAGTTACATTAACCAAGGAAGATTTAGTACAGTTTCGTGCTCTCAGTTTGGGTAGTTTCTGGACAAGCACATGTTAAAGACACATGTTTCTGTGTAGATGTAGAAATAGGTCATTTTAATTTGAATACCTAACACCCTCGGAAGTACTGTAAAATATAATAAATAAACCAGTTCAATTAATTAGTTGGGAAATTTGAATAGAAGGTACACCTAACAGTCGAATGGCTCAGCCAGAAAAGTCAAAATTATCAATCTATCTTCTGTGTTTGATTTTTACACGTCTACTTTTAAAAAACAGTCAATATTGCATACACCATCTGAGAACACATCAAGAAAATAATGAAGCCATAATATAACAGCCAAAATAAACTTTCTGTTAAATATATCTTTATTATAATATGATAAGTGCATCATTTAATGACAGTTTTTGTGGTATGAATTATTGAATTTTGCAGCATGAACATATTGGGGTGGACTGTTATGGTGGCTCTGGGAATGAATGCAGCTGTAAGGTTAGTTGCAGTAACACACATCTATCGAGATCTGCTTCTGTGTAACTTAACCTCAATACATTTAAGAAGATTACTGAACGATTTTACTCTAAAAATTGATGCAGTGTGAGAGTGTCAAATGAACTAGGTGCAGGTCACCCAAGAACTGCAAAATTTTCATTAGTGGTGGCTGTAATATCTGCATTTTTGATAAGCCTTGTCCTCTCAATTATTCTGATCCTTACACGGGACAAGTACCCAACATTATTTTCAAGTGATTCAGAAGTTATAGCTGTTGTTAATGACCTGACTCCGATGCTGGCTCTCTGTATCGTCATTAACAATATTCAACCAGTTCTCTCTGGTAATTAATCTTAACTTATTCTATTAGGAACACCATGTGCTATTTATATGAATGAGAGATCATTTTCTTTTTGCAGGGGTGGCCATTGGAGCTGGATGGCAAGCTGTTGTTGCCTATGTAAACATTGCGTGTTACTATGTATTTGGCATTCCTTTGGGCCTCATACTGGGTTACAAGGTTGGCTGGGGTGTTCTGGTAAGTCTCTCTCCTCTTCTATTCCTCATATTACTTGAAGATTAATTTGCAATTGCTTTAGTCTCGATCTACATGCATGCAATAATTAACCAAAATATTGGTTGATCTGATAGTTTGATTTTACTGATCATAATCTTATTCAGGGGATCTGGTGTGGAATGCTATCGGGGACAGTCGTACAGACTTGTGTGCTTTTCGGGATGATTTATAAAACCAACTGGAACAAAGAGGTAAAATGTGCAATATTCTTACTAATAGACAAGCAAAGTGAAGTGATAAAACTGACCGAGATGATTTGATCCGTGATATGCAGGCTTCTATTGCTGAAGACAGAATAAGGAAATGGGGAGGGGAAACAAATTCCAAAGAAGATGCAGAAAACTAAAAGGGATTTTGAAGAACGTACGGGCACAGCTTCATTTTTGACAAAATTAAATATTAAATTGCGATGATGTTTTAGATTGATTAATAACAAATAATCCCATTGGCAATTGAATCCCGATTGTGATGATTCACCTTAGAATTTTTGAGGCAACAGTCTTCCGATATTTTTTGAATTAAAAACTCCAAAACTTTCTGTTCTTAGAAACGCCTGACCTTAACTAATCTCAACCACAAGATAAAATGGGTACGGCTTAGATTAATTACATTCTTAAGTTTTCAGAAACGAAACTCAAGATTGAAATCAGTGTCTTCAAATGATCCTTCCAGTTTTGGGTTTCGACAATCCTAGATAACTATAAGCCACACGCAATTCCTACTAGACATGGAAAAACCATAACTTTGAAATTTAAGAACTTAGCTAATAGGTCGAAGCATGTCATTTGAAGGGAAAAATAATTGTATTAATTGGCCAGATTACAAAAACCAGAGAAACCATTAATTTCCACTTTCCTTCTAAAAAGTTATGAGGGCTTGGTACTTGCAGCATTTGATGATTTGTAAAGCATCAAACACAATTCTTTTCTTACTCAATCCAATAGGGGACAAAGTGGACAGTTCGAATTACTAAAAGAGGATGCATCTTTAAACCACAATCAACTGGATGTTAAATAGTTATAAAACAATTTAAAAAAAAAAAAAATGGTATACTATGTTTAGATGAATGATTGACATAAAGATGATGTAATACACCAGTATTAATAGACCTGGCGGGTTCATAGAAAAGGGAAGAAAAAAATATTTTTCTTTCTCTCTCCAGCTCCATTGCTGGATTCTTTTCTCCAACAATATCTTGCCTTTTCTTCTCTATCCACCTCCATTGTTGCCTTTTCTTCTCTCTCTTGCTCCACTGTGCATTTTCCTCTCTCCAGCTCATCCTAAATCCCAATTAAAAATAAAATTTCGGGCTTCGCTTTGGTTGGATTTTGGAATACTACTTTTAGTATTCCCAAAAAAGTTAAACAGTAAAATACCCAAAAACTCACAATATTATTCAACTTTATTCAACATTTTTTAAACCCCCTAAATTTGTTAATTCAATTAAATACCCCTAAATATTTTTAATATTTTTGTTACGACGACTCCGGCCACCCTCTGGCGGTGGTGGCCGGCTGTCCGTATTTGAGGGTGGATTGGGGGTATTTTTATTAACTTTTAATGTTTTATTATAAGGGGTGTTTTGTAAAAAAAATAAACATAGCGGGTATTTTACAATTTGTAAATCCAACATCGTAATACCCGCCCAATTCAACTTTTTTTTTAACTTTTTTCAAAAAACTTTTCCCAAAAACACGAAATTGTGAACCAAACGGAGGCTCGGTCATTCTTTCTTTGGATCTTTTTTATTTGAAAATGGATTTTTTTAAAAAAAAAAAAAGAAATTGGATTTTATCAGTGAATGAATTTTGATGTGACAGTGGTGAATTGAATTGATTTTTTAATTTAATTTTATTTCTTTGGACGGGTTTCTTTTATGGTGGTGGAACTTGTAGTGTAGCGGTTTGAACTTTGAAGTCTGATAAGTGTAGTGGTGATGTGGCTTGTGTGCTGGAGTATGAAATTGGAGAAGATGGACGGGATTTTAATTTTTTTTGGGGAAGAAGATTATTTAAGAGAACAAAACAGAGAAAGAGAGAGAGACCTGCGGGTCCATCCGAACCCGCATGACTGGGGGCACGGGTTATGCATTTTCTTACCCATTCAATTTTTACCCGCTTAACCCGTACCCGTGGTTGTCCGGCCCGCCCGTTTGCCAAGTCTAAGTATTATCCCAAGTTTGGTTTCTTCTTTGTTGTTGTTTTTTTTTTTTTTTTCCTTTTCTTTTTAGTGTGTTTTTTTCCCATTACTTAATGAGATTTGACTATATCATCCTCATTCTATTTATGCTTTGTGACTAAGATAGCTTAGTTACGGTTTGTTGCCACATAATATGTGGGGAAAAGGAAAATAACCAGAACACAGAGAATACCTATTGTGACGATCCCAATCAAATTGTTAAAAATGAAAAGAAAAGAAAAAGTGATATTCTATTATTAATTCTAATTCATTAATATCCCCTAAGTTTGTTTTCTCAATTTTGTTTTCCTTGTTATGGTGGATTGCTTAATTAGATTAAAGTATATTGCCTTTCTAAGTAAATATATTCCCATGAATGATTTGATGCAATAGAGTTGTACCGTTTTAATGTTTGAAATCTTATGTTAATAGGTTGAAAAATTACTTAAATATAACATTTCAACAAAGTTTGTGGTACCATGATGGTATTGTTGATATGATACTATACCTTAATACATATATGTCATATAGTTATTGTAGTTAATAATAACTAATCACATTTAATATAAAGATAGGTGAGGAAAAAAAAAAAAAAAAAAAATTAAAGGATCATGTTAGGTAGATCTTTTGGATGATTAGATGCGTGCCACTTGTCCTTGCACCATGTCGGGATCTGACGGCTAAGTTTATCCCACGTGTCGCCCCACAAGTGTCCAGCAATAACAGATCCCTTATAGTCACTTGCGCATTGGTTCTCTTTCTGGCAGTTAAAGAGAATGTGACAAACCTATGAAATATCCTCATTGCTTGGGTTCTCAACTTTGTTGATTTTGATCTACGAGGATCATATCAACCTTTTCCTAACATAGAGCTCCATGCCTGATTAGAACTCCAATTTCTGGGAGGATTAAACAGCCCTTCACAATCATATTCTAACCATTGACCTAGCTTTTCAGGACTCACTACATGTTCAATGTTTTTCAACCTAAATTTCATGGTGTATGGCAAGTAATCTTCAGTACCCTTTTCTATCACTTCCAAACTACTATTAAATTCATACACCAAATGTTCACAACCATCCAATCTCATTCCTACTAAGGTTCTTCGGTTTAGATTATCAAGCCCAGGGCTGTGCAAAACCGGGAACCCGAATTGGTTTTGCCTGAAAAACCGGATACCCGAATATTAGGATAAAAAACCAGATACCCGGTTTATGATCCAAATTTGCATAACCTTACATAAATTTTAATTTTTTACATTTCAAATTTCAATTTGTGAATACAATTCCTTCCACATACTAAATCAACTTTTAATTTAATAACTTAAATACTTAAGATTTGGGGCTTTGGCCTCTTGCTTTTTCAAAGTTAAAGGAAAATAAGTTTAAAAACTAGGTTTTTTATTTATTTATTTATTTTTTATTTCTTAATAAACCGGGTACTCGGTTCTCTTAAAACAAATACCGGATACTTGAACCGAAAATTCGGGTATCACATAATAAATACCCAAAACCGACCTGAATTTTCGGGGTTCGTTTTGGTTAGCGTATTCGGTTCGGTTAACGGTTTTTTTTGCACACCCCTAATCAAGCCATTCAAGTATTGGATCTAGCAAGCCCTAATGATGCAAGTTATACCAGTAAAAAATGCGTCCAAGAAATATAAATCTACTCTCTACACTCTTTAACTTTCTCTTGTGCTTTGGACCTCTGAAAATCATACGATTGGGTCCATTGAGATTTCTTGAATGAGGTAGAGAGGCTCCTCTTGAAACTGTTTTGGTTCTAGTCATGATTGGTGAGTGTTAGGATGGATTTGGCACTAATTTGGCGAGATTTTGGGTGAAAAATATTGGGAGAACAGGGAGAACTATGCAACCGTTCTCATGAAAATGGAATGTCTCTTTTTATATATTTTGCATGAAATAGCGGTTCGCTTGAGCAAAAACGAGCGTTCCTAGGGTTTTTAAACCTAGAAATATGGCGGTTAACAGGAACAAACGTTAGCGATAGCAAGAGCGAACATTCCTAGGTTCTTAAACCTAGATTTGGCGGACAACAAGAGCGAGCGTTCCAAGGAGTGAATGACCGTTTAGACTAGAACGGCTAGGAAGATTTGTCGTCTTGGAACACTTAAAAAAATATAGGAAAAATTCATGAAATTTTGACCCTTTTGCACGTTGACTAATACATCACCAGACAAAATATCCTAAACATTTTAATCACTTTGAGGAATTTTCATGAATGAGAAAATATATCAAATTGATAACAACCACAAGATTGCATCAACTTAATTTTCTTCAATATCATTGTTTTCCCAAAATTTTAGGAAATTTAATTAAGAATTGAATGAAATTGAAACTAAGAAAATAAAACAATCTTTAGAAATAATAAACTCATATTATAGAATTCAAGGGGGTGTTCTTTTACGAATTTTGTGTATCCGGTTTTTTTTTTTTTTTTTAAATATTAAAAAAACATTTGTAAAATACGAAAAACAAAAAAGCGTTTAGCATGAGGTTTATTGAATTATAAGGTGGCGCCTAAAATTTACAACCCTTTCAGAAAATGGATTAGTATAGGACTATAGGGTAAATTTAGTAAATTTTTTGAAGTAAAACTACACTTACCAAAATTTTTATACAAATAAATAAATACAAAGTAATGCTAAATCACTCTTTAAATGTCATATCAATTAATGAGTTGAGTTTATATATTCACTCTATTATACATATTTTGTTACCTCACTTTGTATATATAATAATAATTGACTTACAACTTAATTAAATAAACTGACAAAAAACAAAAGATAAAATAGTTATTTTACATAAATTAATATAACTCATTTGTAAATATAGTATTATTCTTATATATATATCTTTATAGAGATACTTTGTAAGTGTAATATTATTCAATTTTGTATGGATTGAATTAGGTAATTTGGTCTTTATACAAACTTTTTAATATAAAATTGATATGTCACAAAGTGAGTAAATGAATGATTGCATGTAAAAAGTCAACTTAATAAATTTTCAATAAAAGTTAATAAATGAAAAATTGGTCAATTTGTACATATTGGTTTGTAAATATACAAACTAGAGATAATCTAAAATACAATGGTAGTACCTCCTCATGAAGTTAAGTTGGTACCAAACCGATGAGAGGTGAACATGTGTCAAACACATTAAAAGATTCATTTAATATTCTGACATTGATTTTATATTCTTTATAGATTATGATTTTTAAAATATAATATGAGTTTTTTCCATCGTTGATGTTGTTCTTTTCTTCGCGGTTTTCGATAAGTGAAAAAAAAAAATTGTTATCACCTTAATTGGAAAACAAAATTAAAACAAATCAACCCCTATTTTAACACTACAAGAAAAATGACATTCTGCATCTAACTTTGTTAGACACAAATCATCTAGTTTAGATACTGACCATATTACGGGTCTAAATTTATGTAGTTGCATTTTAGTTACAAAATCGCAGTACTAGAAAGAATGGACAATTAAATATTAGGTTAGACGAGAAAATTATTTTTTTAGCAACCAACAATTTAGTTACTAATTGCTGTTTGAAATAGTTCTCTGAATTAGTCGTTAAATATGTAAGGGTAATTTGGTCAAAGTGTATCACGACTATTCAATTAGTTGAAGAATGTATCTTTTAGTGAGAAAAAAATTAGTGGTAAATACCAAAAATTTTAGACGCTGAATGTGTACGGATAATTTGGTAAAAGTGTTTTCCGACTATTCTATTAATTGAAGAATGTATCTATTAGTGAGCAAAAAATTAGTGATAAATTCCAATAATTTTAGACGCTAAATGTTGAACCCAATTCTGATAAATTACTTTCCGCTACTATGAAATTAGTTGCAAAATGTGTGTTTTTATGAGAAAAAATTAATGGTAAAAACATTTCATTTTAGTTAGTCAATGTGTATGACCCAATTTGGTTTCATACATTTCGTAACTAATGATGTAGTTATTAAAATTAATTTTTTGCATCTAACTAATATAGTAACCGATTGTATATGAGTTTTTGAAACTAATTATTTTAGTAAGTTATTATTGATTACTAGATTAGTCCTAGGTGGTTTATTATTTCTGCAACTAATACTTTAGTCGCTAATTGGTTAACATTGAAGAGCATTATTTTTGCTCTTTATAATTGACCTAGTTTATATATTCAACATCAACAAAAATAAGAGTGACACAATATAAAAATATGGATCAATAAACATCAAATATCTTTATTGCATATAAAATTAATAGTCCATACATGGATTTTTGTGCTTAATGAGCAATAAAAATCCAAAATGCACTATCATGTGTGCATAGCCAATAAGAAAGCATGCACCCCACATTTTTATTAGTATCTATCTATTTATGCATAACTCCAACAAATAAAATCCCATCCCATGTACACCATCTAAGGATATGTGCAAGCAATCTCAAAAAGTCCAAAAAGATTGTCCTATCCCCATGTCAAAATATGTACTACCCATTTAACAAAAAAACTAACCATTAATGTTAACATCTCAAACGTTACTAGTTGAGGTTTTAGAAGCAATTGTAGTAGATGAGGAAGACTCATCATCAGTTGAAGATGGAGGTGATAGTCGAGTTGGAACGGTAGCAGGAATGAAAAGCCTTGATAAGAACTTTCAACTGTATATGCAACCATTAAAAAGCACATTTCCAAGCAGAATTTTATGAAGATAACAAATTTAAGTTAGCAAAATTAGACCTCTACAATGCCACATAAAATTGGAATAAAGTAACAAATAATGGACACCCAATAGCATGAAAAAATTTGATAAACACTTATAAAGTAAAGGGCACCAGATTGTACAATCAAAATCATGTATTGTGAGCCTATGCCTATCCATGTCTTTGCCCAAAATAACATTTCGAATTTGAATAACATGATTCAAGATGATCCAACAATAGTTGTACCAGTTTACCTATATCCACATTAACGGTCGTGGCCCATTCTTAACATATGAAAAATCTGAAATCAGCAGAGCCATTCACATGGTCCTCAAGTTCAAACATGATGAAAAACCCAGAAACATAGTAAGAAAAATTGGCATTTTGATTCAATAAAAGTTTGAGGTCTTATTGTCCAATAACCGTTAGATATGGACAATATGACCTCAAACTTGTTACGTTTTTGTCCTGAGTTATCACAGATTACAGCTCTATGCCTAACTAACCAACTATATAACAAGATGATAAACACAGATTAAGATCTCTGATTAACAAACAGTCTCCAAACAACACCAAAGTAATCACAGATTAAGATCTCTGAATAACAACCAATCTCCAAAACAACAAAGTAATCACAGATTAAGATCTCTGAATCATCAAGCATTAACAAACAACATATCAAGTAAAGAGATAAAGATCAACACAAGAAATTATAGTGGTTCGGCTGGGTAGCGACGCAAATAGGATGTCATTACTATCACAGTCAAGAGGACAATTTACAGAGTATTGAACAAAGAAAGAAACGAAATGAGCAAAGAAGAATACAACCCGAAGAAACCCTAGCTTTCTTCCCTTTTCCCCTTGCTGCAACTCCATAACAAATGGAATCAATTTATACATGAGTCACCTTCCAGGATCAGCCTCCACTTGGAACCCCAAGAAGATCCAGCCGTAGATGAGCAACAGATTTCGTCTCCCATTAGAACATTCTGGAACGAGACAGTTAGAGAAGAGGAGAAATCTGTGCAAAAGATGAGGGCTGGAACGAATGAGTAGACAAAGCCATTTTTAGCTTATCACAAAACGACATCGCTTGGACCCCTTTGACTCTTCCAGTTTTTAATTGACTCCACTGTGGCACAAACACAAGCCACATCTCCACAAAACTTTAGTAGATTTACAAATAATGAGTCTGGTATTCTTGTCCTTGCATTATACTACAATCAATTTAACCTTTTTATCTTATGAACAAGTTAGATATGAGCTACTGAAATTGGGTGATAAGACAGCGTTAGACACTCAAGTTTCTTCATTAATTGGTAATAATTTCACAAACAAACAAGAAAAGGGCGAAGTAACAGAGATTTGGAAACCCTAAACACTTCAAGGAAGCCAAAATTACTTCCAAACGCATCAAGAAAACACAGCATTCGTTAACCCTAAACTAGATCCCCAGCAAGATTAATTGAAAAATTACTTCCAAAATAATGAAAAAATTATTTTAGCGGAAAACTCAACACGGGATTGAAGAATAATTTTAGCAAGATGCGGGACTGAAGATTGATTTTAGCATGATTATTGGAAGATTGAAGAATTGAAGGTTAAATGAGTTCGGCATGGTTGTGTCGGAGTCTGAAAAGATACAGGTGAAGTAGAATGGGAAATGAAGCAATCAGGGTTGGGTTTATATACCATGGGCTTTTTGTAATTATCTTCAAAGAATTGGGCATTTGTTTAATTTACTTTTTTGTGACTGTTTTTGTAGTTAGTATTGGTTACATATGTCTTTTGGAAACTATATTAACTACTACAATTTAGTTGCCAAACAAGTTAATTTAGAACTAATATTTTAGTTGCCAAATAATCATTTTAGTTGCCTATGATTTCCTCTGGCGGAACACGAAAATTAAGTGGTAACATGAAAATTGGGTGAATACAAGAGTTAATCTTACCTTTATTTGGTAACTAAAGACTTAGTTACTAATAAATAAGTTATTTGCAACTAAAAAAATAGTTGCAAATAATTAAATTTAGACTGGGAAGATGGGACGCCAAAAATTTGCTTCTGATTTGCCGAGCATATGAATTTAGGTGTTAAATATGTTTTCAGTAGCCAATTTTTTCCTTTTACTGTAATGGGTGCTTCAGGAATACATCTTTTATCTATGATGCATCAATGCCAAAAACTATTTTATACTTGGATTATACACTATCAATACTTGTTTGCATCCATACAAAATCTAACATCATAGTTCAAAACAATAAACTGCCTACCCAAATGGTTACATTTAGAGCTGGACATTTAGGATCGGATCCAAAAACTCAGTTCAAAAATCCGCTTCTATGACTGGTCCTAGCAGGTCTGGTCCCAAAATCGGACCAGGCCTAAGGAGGAGACCCGATCCCTCCACTGGGCCCTCCTCCAAGGCCCGGGCTTGGGACCGATCCCAGCCCTGGGCCTAAACCCTTTTAATTTTTTTCTTTTTAATCCTTCGTATAATTACATAAAACCATCTATAAATTTTAAAATAAACATAAATTGTAAGGGTTAAAAGGAAATTTTATAAAATTAAAAAAAAAAAAAAATTTGTTTAATAACCCTTGGCTGCTGTACATATTACCTTTTAAGTCAAGTTATATATAATACTACCTTTTAAGGCAAATCACATACCTTATATTGTACATATTGTTCTTATTTATTTATATATATAGTAATGTTGAGAATATATATATATATAACAAATAGAATTAATTGTTATGTCATAAACAAAAAGATGTTCCTATTAATAAAAAATTATAGTAGTTTGTGTTTGAAAAATTCATTTATCGTAGATTCGATAATTTCTTATAGTTTTTAATCATTAGATTCAAGAAATCACTCGTACATTCAAGATTATTGGTCACGGATTTAAACTATTTTATAAATTCAAACCGTTACGTTAGAGCATACGTAGTACTTATTCAAGTTCCACTACATCACTCATTTACGAAGTCTAAAAGACAAATCTAAATATTTATTTGACTAGAGTTAAACTAGTACATTTTATTATTAATCATCTTCTTCTTCTCCCAAAAATCACTCAATAATTCAAAAATTTCTTACAGTAAAAGAAATAAAAAAAACAATGGATACAAGATAGACAAGTCTTAATCAATATCTTTTAATTTTCTTCATCTACATACTCCAAAGTATCAAATTAATTTTGTTGAACAATAGTTGACAAGCAAAGCAACGGCCGTGTATCTTCAATTAAAGTCTTTGATTAATTTTGCAGTACCTTTTCAATTAAAGTCTTTGATTAATTTTGCAGTACCTTTTAGATTTTGTTAACTTCTGTTTTGGATAGATATATCAACGGTTGAAATTTATTTAATTATTTATTTGTGAAGCGTGAATGTGTGAATATTACATTTATGTTAAAATTAACTATTGATTTATTATTTTTTTAAATTAATTAAACTTTTAGAAACTTACTAATCGACCCTTAAAAATTACTAAAACCCCCTACAAAATTTCATTTCGTCCCTAAAATATAAAAAAAGACAAGGGGGGAAAAAAATTTGCAGGCCCATAGGACCGATCCCAAAATTGCTTATGGGCCTAGGACCGGTCCCAAGCCCATGAGCGACTGGTCCCAAATGGACCAGTCCCAAACGGGCTTGGGACCAGGCCTGCTTGGGACCGGTCCTTGACCAAGTCTAGTTACATCCACACCTTACAGGTTGTGACATTGGTTCCTTTATCTTGCTAGAAACCTCATTTTGTTGGCGTTGATAAAAGACGACGGCAAAATGTGATGGTGCGGGCATCGACTGCGACTTCAATTGGATTGTGGTAGTTGTCGTTGTGATGAGGTTGGTAAACGATTGGAAGGGAGTTCAAATATGGTAGTGGCAAACATATAAATATTAAAGAAAGGTAATAGCGAGAAAGGTCAGTTTAAGGTAATAGCGAGAAAGGTCAGTTTGGCTACGTCGGCAAAATTGGAGTGCGGTGGTGGTACGTGCGTGGAGTGCGACTGAAACCGTTTTTTATGGCAGCTAGGATATTTGATTGGAATTGATTTGGAGAAAATTTTAGGGTTTGCAAATTTGGGGGAAATGATATAAGGGAGGCAGATTTGAATTTGGTAGGCTCGACTTTTGCTAAAACTCAATAATTGATTTTTTTTTTTTTGGGGAGGGGGGGAGGATGTGACATGACAATGACTAACGTGGCGATAAGGTGGCATTGGCACATCAGTTGGGATAAAAAGTCGGTAGAGGGGTCGATAAGTCTAATATTATTACTAAAACAAAAAGTGCATACAAACAAGATAGCATTCCTTGATACTATTAAAATCATTAACACATCTTTTTTTTTTTTTTTAAATTTTTCTTTCCTTTTTAAGCCCAAACAAAAACTTATTCCCATGCTAAAACCAACCAAGATTGACTGTTATTATATTGAAGTTGGGTGACATGGTGAGTAGCGACAGAGGTGCAAGCAACGACAGAGTAATTGGATCAAAAAGAATAGTCATAACTTGAAGAAGGGACCCTGGACACAGCAAGGATGCAATCTTGATGGAGTACGTGAAGAAGCAGGTTGGAGGATGACCGATTAGAGGAGGATCGAGTTTAGGGAATGATCGCGTGAGTGACGTTGGTGACAGTTATAGTTAGAGTGTGAGAGAGAAAGGGGGGTGGGGGGGGGGGGGGGGGGGGGGGGGGGGAGGGAATGACATGACAAGTGACTAACGTGGCGATAAGGTGGCATCTGGCACATCAGTTGGGATAAAAAGTTGGTCGAGGGAGTCGATAAGTCTAATATTATTACTATAAACAAAAAGTGCATACAAACAAGATAAGCATTACTTGATACTATGAACATCATTAACACAATCTTTTTTTTTTTTTTTTAAATTTTATTTCTTCTCTTTTTAAGCCCAAACAAAAACTTATTCCCATGCTAAAACCAACCAAGATTGACTGTTATTATATTTGAAAGTTGGGTGACATGGTGAGTAGCGGCAGAGGTGCAAGCAACGACTGAGTAATTGGGTCAAAAAGAAGTAGTCATAACTTGAAGAAGGGACCATGGACGGTAGCAGAGGATGCAATCTTGATGGAGTACGTGAAGAAGCAGGCTGGAGGATGATCGATTAGAGGAGGATCGAAGTTTAGGGAATGATCGGCGATGGATGACGTTGGTGACAGTTATAGTTAGAGTGTGATAGAGAGAGGGCGGTGGCGGGATATAGAATGAATGAGATTGGAGAAACATAACCCTAAGGGTGCGTTTGGTTCAGGAATGTTGGATTACTGGAATCTTATATTACCTTGAAGATTACTAGGAATCTTTAAGAAAATGTGTTTGGTTAGTTGGTGGGTATGTTATATCAATATGTTTGGTTAGGGGAAATAAATTGGTGGGTATGTTATTTAAATTACTAAATTGCACTCTTTTTAAATATTAATATAATATTATTTTTATTATTAATTTTTGAATAATTTTTTTAACCCCTAATATTTTAGATTTAGCTAAAACACCCCCACTTATATAAAACTTTAATTTATGACAAAATCACTCCCACCCCTTGCCGCCACCGCCGGAAGTCTCTAAAAGTCGCCGTGAGTACCTCACCGTGACCACGAGGCTCCGATATGGCCGTTTCTAGCCATATTGATAGCCAAAAATGGCCATATCTAACCAGAAATGGCTAAATCTATTCTGGCAATTTTCAGCTAGATCTAGGCGAGATCTGGCCGTTAATGACCAGGTCCATGGTCGTTAACATTGCTAATGGCCAAGGATTTGGCCGTTAACAGCCAGATCTGACTAGAAAATCTAGCCATTTCCGGCCAGATCTAGCCTAATATGGCCGAAAACGACCATATCAAAGCCTCCTAGCAAATCTCAATCATTTTTAGGGACTCTGACGACTTTCCAACGGCGTTCCGTGATGGTCGGCCCGTTGTCGGCAGTGGTGGCTGGGTGGCAGTAGTGGTCTGTAATTTATTTTAAATATAAGGGCATTATTGTCCAAAAAGTTAATTAAACAAGGGTAAAATTGAAATGGTATATTAATGTCAATTTATTTTAAAACAGGGGCATTATTGTCCAAAATTTTTATTAATAAGGGATATAATTATAACAAAAATAAGATTACCATGGTAATCTTATAATACTTAAGAAAATGGAAGTAATCAGATTACCTCCAATATTACCAACAGTAACAACTATTGGTAATGCAAGATTACCGGAATCTTATATTACTTTACAACTAAACATAGTAATCAAGTAATATAAGATGACATAACTCTAGTAATCTTCCATTACCTCCAACCAAACGCCCCCTAATTGCATTTTTGCTATTTTTTGTTATTTTGTACTGGTACTCGTGAGTATCATTCGATTCACTTGTACAAGTAATGGGCGGGCCGAGTATAGGTACTGTTAGGGCCAAAAATCGTCTTGGGCTTGACGGGGCCCACTAACGAAATAAACATGTTACGGCCCAAGGCCTCAACCCAATCCCGATTGGACCCACGCTTAAAATCACCTCTTGACCTACCCACTCTATGAGTTGGACTATCCTATAAGTTAAGTTAAACTGGGTTTCAGCCCATTAGCCTGCAACAGAGTATAAATAGGAAATCAGAATCTCATTCTATTTCCTCTTCTACTAAGATTTCAAATCACACTCAAACTATTAAACTTGATCTGATAAGGTCAAGAAATAATATCTCTTTCATGATAGGGATTATTTACCAAAATAGGACTTAGTGTCCTACTAAGATTTCAACTCTTATTTAAACTATTAAACTTAATCTGATAAGGTCAAGAAATCATATCTCTTTCATGATAGGGATTATCTCCCAAAATATGACTTAGTGTCCTACTAAGATTCCAACTCTTATTTAAACTATTAAACTTAATCTGATAAGGTTAAGAAATCATATCTCTTTTATGATAGGGATTATCTCCCAAAAGAGGACTCAATGTCCTACTAGGATTCCAACCCCTTAGGTTCACTATAAAAACAGAGGCTTGCCCTCTCATTAAGGGGCAATCTCTCACAGTCAATCTACACCACTCAAAACCATCTATTTGCTCCTAAGTTCTTGCTCCCAAGAATCCGNGCTGGATATGCTAGGGGTTTATATGCAAAGATCATGGATCATTCTAAACACTACAGCTTTATTATTAATGTTTTTGTACATATTCGCCGAGCCACTTTAGAGAGGGCGGTGGCGGGATATATAATGAATGAGATTGGAGAAACATAACCCTAAGGGTGTGTTTGGTTCAGGAATGATGGATTACTGGAATCTTATATTACCTTGAAGATTACTGGGAATCTTTAAGAAAATGTGTTTGGTTAGTTGGTGGGCATGTTATATTAATATGTTTGGTGAGGAGAAATAAATTGGTGGGTATGTTATTTAAATTACTAAATTGCACTCTTTTTAAATATTAATATAATATTATTTTTATTATTAATTTTTGAATAGTTTTTTAACCCCTAATATTTCAGATTTAGCTAAAACACCCCCACTTATATAAAACTTTAATTTATGACAAAATCACTTCCACCCCCTGCCGCCACCGTTGGAAGTCTCTAAAAGTCGCCGTGAGTAGCTCACCGTGACCACAAGGCTCCGATATGGCCGTTTCTGGCCATATTGATAGCCAAAAACGGCCATATCTGGCCAGATCTATTCTGGCAATTTCCGGCTAGATTTAGGCGAGATCTGGTCGCTAACGACCAGGTCCATGGTCGTTAACGGTGCTAATGGCCAGGGATTTAGCCGTTAACAGCTAGATCTGGCTAGAAAATCTAGCCATTTCCGGCCAGATCTAGTCTAATATGGCCGAAAACGACCATATTGAAGCCTCCTAGCAAATCTCAATCATTTTTAGGGACTTTGACAACTTTCCAACGGCGGTCCGTGGTGGTTGGCTCGTTGTCGGCAGTGGTGGCTAGGTGGCAGTAGTGGTCTATAATTTATTTTAAATATAAGGGCATTATTGTCCAAAAAGTTAATTAAACAAGGGTAAAATTGAAATGGTATATTAATGTAAATTTATTTTAAAACAGAGGCATCATTTTTCAAAATTTTTATTAATAAGGGATATAATTATAACAAAAATAAGATTACCATGGTAATCTTACAATACTTAAGAAAATGGAAGTAATCAGATTACCTTCAATATTACCAACAGTAACAACTATTGGTAATGCAAGATTACTGGAATCTTATATTACTTTACAACTAAACATAGTAATCAAATAATATAAGATGACATAACTCTAGTAATCTTTCATTACCTCCAACCAAACTCCTCCTAATTGTATTTTTGCTATTTTTTGTTATTTTGTGCTGGTACCCGCGAGTATCATCCGATTCACTTGTACAAGTAATGGGCGGGCCGAGTACAGGTACTATTCCCATAGGTTCTAAATACATTAACCTGTACCCATTAAAACTACATAGGTACGGATAGACCCATGGGTACAATACCCGTTTTATCAGATCTAGTTTTGTAGCCCTCTTGAAAATTAAATTCTAGTACCACCTTCATTTGTTAGACGGTTGATTTGACATGAAATTATTGAAACTTCATCAGTAATTACTCTGAGGTTGCATTTATTTTTCTATCTAAAAGTTGAATACATATGTTATATGAATACATCTGAATATACAAGTCTAATTGATACCTGATTATAAGTATTAAATTATTTGTTTTCATATAGTNTAATTTCGATTAACCGGTTATAATATATTGTTGAATTGAAACCAAACCGAATGATTTTTTTTTTTAAAAAAAAAAGAATTTTCAGACCGGTTTCAGTCTGGTTTTTCAGTTTGGTTTGATTTTTTTTTTTTTTTTCACCCTTACATGACGTGGTAACTTAGAATTAGGCAAATAAATTCATTGCTGGAAACACATTGGGAGCTGTCATTATAAGAAAAAGGCCAAACGATTTGTGCATACCCAAGATTTGCCGAAACGATAGTTAGTACCTAAAAAGTTTTGAAATGACAAACAAATACCTTCTGTCATGTGCTATTAGTGATTTCTGTTTGTTCATAGTGAAAAGACTAAAATACCCTTATGAATTTTTAAGTTTTTTATAAATTTCTAAAAAAACCCCCTAGGTTTGCTAATTTACTAAACACCCTCATATATAAAAAGTTTGTTAAATGACAAAAACACCCCCACACCTACAGTGCCAGATTCCGACCACCACTGTCGGAATCTGGCCAGAAATTGCGTTATGACATAGACCCCTTTGGATCTATGTCGTAACGCGTCGATATGGCCTTTTCCGACCAAATCCGTGGCTGATCTGGCTGGAAAAGGCCAGATCGACGGCCAGATCTGGCCGTCGACGCCGCAGATGGAGTTTTACAACCACGACGGTCAAATCTAGCCATAGATGAAATAAGAGAAGGTGAAGGTGGACATTCTTTCATGGCCGGAGATGAAATAAGAGAAGGTGAAGGTGGTAAATCTTCCAAAGAGCACACTCTATTCAAATGAAACACATCATATACTNTAAACAATTTTAAGTAATCAAATTTATGAAAATTTAAAAAAACAAATGAATATAAATTAAAGATAACTATGTTATTATATTGTTTGATGTAATATTTCATGTAACATTAATATAATAATATATAGATATATAATGCGCTCATACCAAGAAGGCAAGAAATGATATGACAAAGACTAACAGTATATAGTTGGTTGGTGTTGGTGAACCAGTGGTGGATGCGGGGAGAGTTTGAAAGATGAGAGAAAGAGAGATAATGGATCCTGGGTTGAGAAAAATGAGAAACTTGTGGCTTATATACTAGCAATCGAGTATGGGAAGGTGTATATTAAGGTTTTCACTTCGCCCGATAGAAGATTGACAAATTATCTTGTTTGCTTTGCAGTTTCTTGCCCAGATCACAGGTACCATCTAAGGACTAACTGAATTTTGAAAGGGTGAGTTTATTGGATTTCAAATATATTGGAATTGTTGATGTTACCGGTTCGACTAATTGATTAAACTGAAAACCGAGTCTAAGGCTCGATCCAATTTTTAGAATATTATATGTAACATTACTATATAAATATATAGTATGTTCATATGATGGTATGAATAAATGATACGACAAATAATAACAATATCATACAACATAACATCTCATATAATAATTTCTTATTTAAGTGGTGATAAACCTTTAATTATCCTATTACCAATAGGCATTATTTTATTGTTTGATTGTGACCGATATATTTTACATCTCAACAAGTCAGCGGATCCCGATTCTTGACAGGGCATTCACAGGGTAAAACTTGGTGTTCAATTGGGATACTTGCACTCGCCGACAAACAATGTACTGTTAGTCATCGTCAGCTTGTCGTCCGCATATCACAGTGAATCAATTTGAACGTTGCCCAATGAATATATAATTTTATCACATGCATGCGGAAATGTCCTTAATTTGGTACCTGAAACTCACCATTTATTATCTAACTTTTTGAATGGTTGAATGGTAGATAACACCTAACACTGTGAAATTATTCCATCTGTTTTCATTTTACTAGAATGCAAAGGCTACCCGTTAATTGCCTTTTGGTCTTAGATAAGCGACTTTATCTTAAGAGCATCCATCATAAATAATAAAGATGAAAGGTTGTGTTGAAATTCTTTAGGAATATTTAGTGTAGGAGCATCACATTCCCCATTAAAAATATGGAGCATCTATAAATTAGGGCTAAGAATTATTAATTTAATGACTATATCGATATTTTAAATTTAGTCGATTATGCTTTGTAAGATGTAATTAGCAACATGGTAGTCGTGTATGGGTTTGATGCCATTTAAAATAGAATTCATTATCAAATCATTTTTTTCAGCTNGCCTTTTCTGGCCGGACCAGGCCAGGTCGGGCCAAGTACCCGGAAATACCGGACCCATTGCCATCTCTACAGTAAATCAATTTGAACGTTGCCCAATGAATATATAATTTTATCACATGCATGCAGAAATGTCATTAATTTGGTACCTGAAACTCGCCATTTATTATCTAACTTTTTGAATAGTTGAATGGTAGATAACACCTAACACTCTGAAATTATTCCGTCTGTTTTCATTTTACGAGAATGCAAAGGCTACCCGTTAATTGCCTTTTGGTCTTAGGTAAGCGACTTTATCTTAAGAGCATCCATCATAAATAATAAAGATGAAAGGTTGTGTTGAAATTCTTTAGGAATATTTAGTGTAGGAGCATCACATTCCCCATTAAAAATATGGAGCATCTATAAATTAGGGCTAAGAATTATTAATTTAATGACTATAATATAATATCGATATTTTAAATTTAGTCGATTATGCTTTGTAAGATGTAATTAGCAACATGGTAGTCGTGTATGGGTTTGATGCCATTTAAAATAGAATTCATTATCAAATCATTTTTTTCAGCTATCATGTCTCTTTGACGTTTGTTGGGATAGGAACTTCATTTTGAGCTTCTTTTTCGTGTCAAAATCATCGAGCTCTATTATAAAGTCTAAACAAGAATGGTCACTGCCCTTTGAAACATAACCATAAATGACAAAAATAGAAGAAATTGTGTGCGGAGGAAATTGATCTTTTTTTCCTTTTTACCTTTTCTTTAGTATTATTAATTAATTGCATGCACATATAAAAAAAAAAAAAATGAAAGAAAATATCCTCCGATATTGAGGGAATTGCGTGGATAGATCAAATTAAAAAAAGGAATCGTTCTAATTGATCTGGTCATATTCTATTTAAAATTTCCAAAATTGTTAAAGAAAAATCTATGCTGAAGAATTGAAGAATTACAACACATGTAGAAAAATAACTTAATTATCTAAACTGGGGATTAAACATTGCTATTATAAGAATTTCAAATCCTTATAAACACTTTAATATTCTTGTGGAATTTACAGCAACACAATTAAGGAATAGAGTTTATTTTCACAAAACAATGGAAAAAAGCTTATGAATTTACTTAACAAGCGGGTACAGAAGGAATTCAAGTGCAATTACAGGGTATATCAACAAAAATAAAAAAAAATAAAAATTACACACCTCAATGGAACAGAGAATAATTGTACGAGATGAAAACTAAACGTTACTATTACAAGAATTTCAAATCCTTATCGACACCCTAATATTCTTGTAGAATTTACAACAACACAATTAAAAAAAAATCAAGTTTCTTCTTGCAAAATAATGAATAAAGCTATTGAATTAATTGAACATGTGGATACAAAAGGAATTCAAGAATAAATTGAAAGGTATATAAACGAAAAAGAAATTGCACTCGTGGAATAGAACAGAGTAAGTAAGGTTCCCCAGAAACCATTATAGCTATAATTGATTATTGTTCCTATACAGTTTGAACTATATACGGAGTATTAAAAATCGAGATTTGAGTATTTGTACACTCAGAAATCAGAATAATAAGAGTTTACGCATTCTACCCAGCGATTCTAGTAACTGTTTTCTCTTAAGAAACATGTTATGCTATCATCTTTGCATAACATTAATTTATGTTACCTGATAAACATTGACTTGTAGTTAAGATTTGATTAATCATTAATGAGAAATACTAGTTACTTTGCTTAATTTTTGTGTTATTCTTTTTAGGAGCACCTGTCCATATATTGCTATGTGGATCCAAGTGTGACATTACATAAAGCTATCACCAAGCTTTTCTGCATCATCCTCTAGCTAGCTTTCTCGGAGGAAGATAGTAAACAGCCACTCATCTCTCCAACACACCACAAATGAAACCCATGATCAATCATCTCCCTCTTCATTTACCTTCACCGCAGGTGTCCCTGACATCCCTCCCATCAATAGCTTAGTGATTTTTATAGAGAGTACAGGGAGAGTCCGAAGTTTTGGATCTTGCTGCTCCTGCCATGTTCACTCCATTTGCCGATATTCGCTTGGCGCCGTTACTCAAGTCTTCGCCGGCCACGTTAGTTCTTGCCCTCGCCGCCGTTTCCATTGAAAACTCCGTCATCGCCGGATTCTGCTTCGGTATCATGGTACAATCATTACATTAATCACTCGAAGACTTTTTTTTTTTTTCCAAATTATTTGATGCATGAAAATCTGAAATTGAGTAAATGGTCAGCTGGCTGGGGAGCGCACTGGAAACACTATGCGGGCAAGCCTTTGGAGCAAAGCAGCTGGATATGCTAGGGTTTAATGCAAAGATCATGGATCATTCTAAACACTACAGCTTTATTATTAATGTTTTGTACATATTCGCCGAGCCACTTTAGAGAGGGCGGTGGCGGGATATATAATGAATGAGATTGGAGAAACATAACCCTAAGGGTGTGTTTGGTTCAGGAATGATGGATTACTGGAATCTATATTACCTTGAAGATTACTGGGAATCTTAAGAAAATGTGTTGGTTAGTTGGTGGGCATGTTATATTAATATGTTTGGGTAGCGAATAATTGTGGGTATGTTATTTAAATTACTAAATTGCACTCTTTTTAAAAATTAATATATTATTTTTATTATATTTTTGAATAGTTTTTTAACCCTAATATTCAGATTTAGCTAAAACACCCCCACTTATATAAAACTTTAATTTATGACAAAATCACTTCCACCCCCTGCCCCACCGTTGGAAGTCTCTAAAAGTCCCGTGAGTAGCTCACGCGTGACCACAAGGCTCCGATAGGCCGTTCTGGCCATATTGATAGCCAAAACGGCCATATCTGGCCAGATCTATTCTGGCAATTTCCGGCTAGATTTAGGCGAGATCTGGTCGCTAACGACCAGGTCCATGGTCGTTAACGGTGCTAATGGCCAGGGATTTAGCCGTTACAGCTAGATCTGGCTAGAAAATCTAGCCTTTCCGGCCAGATCTAGTCTAATATGGCCGAAAACGACCATATTGAAGCCTCCTAGCAAATCTCATCATTTTTAGGGACTTTGACAACTTTCCACGCGGTCCGTGGTGGTTGGCTCGTTGCGGCAGTGGTGGCTAGGTGGCAGTAGTGGGCTATAATTTATTTAAATAAGGGCATTTGTCCAAGTTATAAACAAGGGTAAATTGAAATGGTATATTAATGTAAATTTATTTTAAAACAGAGCATCATTTTCAAAATTTTATAATAAGGATAATAACAAAAAAAGATTCACATGTGTCATCTTAAATAAAAATGGAGCTAATCAGATTACCTTCAATTACAACAGTAACAACTATTGGTAATGCAGATTACTGGAATCTATATTACTTTACAACTAAACATAGTAATCAAATAATAAAGATGACATAACTCTAGTAATCTTTCTTACCTCCACACCAAACTCCTCCTAATTGATTTTTGCTATTTTTGTTATTTTGTGCTGTACCGCGGAGTATCATCCGATTCACTTGTACAAGTAATGGCGGCCGAGTACAGGTACTATTCCCATAGTTCTAAATACATAACCTGTACCCATTAAAACTACAATAGGTACGGATAGACCATGGGGTACAATACCCGTTTTATCAGATCTAGTTTGTAGCCCTCTTGAAAATTAAATTCTAGTACCACCTTCATTTGTTGGACGGTTGATTTGACATGAAATTATTGAAACTTCAGTAATTACTCGAGGTTGCATTGATTATTCTATATTCAAAAGTTATACATATGTTTATTAATACATCTGATATACAAGTCTAATTGATACCTGATTATAAGTATTAAATTTTTGTTTTCATATAGTATAACATCTTAAAATTAGTTTTTTGACACATTGTCTTTTATTAAGTATAATTAGTTTATAATTCATGTATTATACAATTTTAAGTAATCAAATTATGAAAATTTAAAAAACAAATGAATATAAATGACACATATGTCTTATTAAGTATAATATAGTTTATAATTACATGTATTAAACAATTTAAGTAATCAAATTTATGAAATTTAAAAAAACAAATGAATATAAATTAAGATAACTATGTTATTATATTGTTGATGTAATTTCATGTAACATTAATATAATAATATTAGATATATAATGCGCTCATACCAAGAAGGCAAGAAATGATATGACAAAGACTAACAGCATATAGTTGGTTGGTGTTGGTGAACCAGTGGTGGAGGCGGGGTTGAGAGTTTGAAAGATGAGAGAAAGAGAGAAATGATCCTGGGTTGAGAAAAATGAGAAACTTGTGGCTTATATACTAGCAATCGAGTATGGAAGGTGTATATTAAGGTTTTCACTTCGCCCGATAGAAGGTTGACAAATTCTTGTTTGCTTTGCGTTTCTTGCCCAGATCGACAGGTACCATCTAAGGAACTATACGAGATTTTGAAAGGGTGAGTTATTGGATTTCAAATATATTGAATTGTTGTTACCTTCGATAATGATTAACACTGAAAACCAGTCTAAGGCTCGATCCAATTTTCAAAATTATGTAACATTATATATAATATATAGTATGTGCTATGATGGTATGAAAATGATCGACAAATACTACAATATCATACAAAATACATCTCATATTAATTTCTTATTTAAGTGGTGATAAACCTTTAATTATCCTATTACCAATAGGCATTATTTTATTGTTGATTGTGACCGATATATTTTAATCTCAACAAGTCGGGATCCCGATTCTTGACAGGGCATTCACAGGGTAAACTTCGTGTTTTTGGATACTTGCATCGCCGACAAACAATGTACTGTTAGTCATCGTCAGCTTGTCGTCCGCAATCACAGTAGACGCAATTTGAACGTTGCCCAATGAATATATAATTTTTCACATGCATGCAGAAATGTCATTAATTTGGTACCTGAGAACTACCATTATTATCTAACTTTTTGAATAGGTTGAATGGTAGATAACACCTAAACTGTGAAATTATTTATCTGTTTTCTTTTACAGAATGCAAAGGCTACCCGTTAATTGCCTTTTGGTCTTAGATAAGCGACTTTATCTTAAGAGCATCCATCATAATAAAAAGATGAAAGTTGTGTTGAAATTCTTTAGGAATATTTAGTGTAGGAGCATCACATTCCCCTTAAAAATATGGAGCATCTATAAATTAGGGCTAAGAATTATTAATTTAATGACTATAATATATTTTATTTATGAATTTATGTTTTGTAAGACTGTAATTAGCAACATGGTAGTCGTGATGGGTTTGATGCCATTTAAATAGAATTCATTATCAAATCATTTTTTTCAGCTATCATGTCTCTTTGACGTTTTGTATGGGATAGGAACTCATTTTGAGCTTCTTTAAAATCATCGAGCTCTATTATAAAGTCTAAACAAGAATGGTCACTGCCCTTTGAAACATAACATAAATGACAAAAAAGTAAGAAATTGTTGCGGAGGAAATTAATCTTTTTTCTTTTTACCTTTTCTTTAGTATTATAATTAATTGCATCACATATGAAAAAAAATGAAAGAATATCCTCCGTTGAGGAATTGCTGGATAGATCAATTAAAAAAATTCGTTCTATTGATCTAGTCATATCTATTAAATTTCCAAATTTGTTGAAATCTTATGCTGAAGAATTGAAAATTACAACACATGTAGAAAAAATAATATCAAGATAAAATTCTATTAAAGATTTAATCCTTATAAACACTTAATATTCTTGCGGAATTTACAGCAACACAATTAAGGAATAGAGTTTATTTTCACAAAACAATGGAAAAAAGCTAATGAATTTACTTAACAAGCGGGTACAGAAGGAATTCAAGTGCAAATTACAGGGTATATCAACAAAAAAAAAAAAAAAAATTACACACCTCGAATGGAACAGAGAATAATTGTATGAGATGAAAACTAAACGTTACTATTACAAGAATTTCAAATCCTTATCGACACCCTAATATTCTTGTAATTTACAACAACACAATTAAAAAAAAAATCAAGTTTCTTCTTGCAAAATAATGAATAAAGCTATTGAATTAATTGAACATGTGGATACAAAAGGAATTCAAGAATAAATTGAAAGGTAATAAACGAAAGAAATTGCACTCGTGAATAGAACAGTAAGTAAGGTTCCCCAGAAACCATTATAGCTATAATTTTATATTGTTCTATCACAGTTTGAACTATTACGGAGTATGAAAAATCTGAATTTGAGTTCTTTTGTACACTCAGAAATCAGAATAATAAGAGTTTACGCATTCTACCCAGCGATTCTAGTAACTGTTTTCTCTTAAGAAACATGTTATGCTATCATCTTTGCATAACATTAATTTATGTTACCTGATAAACATTGACTTGTAGTTAAGATTTGATTAATCATTAATGAGAAATACTAGTTACTTTTGATTAAATTTTTTGTGTTATTCTTTTTAGGAGCACCTGTCCATATATTGCTATGTGGATCCAAGTGTGACATTACATAAAGCTATCACCAAGCTTTTCTGCATCATCCTCTAGCTAGCTTTCTCATGGAGGAAGATAGTAAACAGCCACTCATCTCTCCAACACACCACAATGAAACCCATGATCAATCATCTCCCTCTTCATTTACCTTCACCGCAGGTGTCCCTGACATCCCTCCCATCAATAGCTTTAGTGATTTTTATAGAGAGTACCGGAGAGAGTCCAAGAAGTTTTGGTATCTTGCTGCTCCTGCCATGTTCACCTCCATTTGCCGATATTCGCTTGGCGCCGTTACTCAAGTCTTCGCCGGCCACGTTAGTTCTCTTGCCCTCGCCGCCGTTTCCATTGAAAACTCCGTCATCGCCGGATTCTGCTTCGGTATCATGGTACCATCATTACATTAATCACTCAAGATACTTTTTTTTTCCAAATTATTTGATGCATGAAAATCTGAAATTGAGTAAATGGTCAGCTTGGCATGGGGAGCGCACTGGAAACACTATGCGGGCAAGCCTTTGGAGCAAAGCAGCTGGATATGCTAGGGGTTTATATGCAAAGATCATGGATCATTCTAAACACTACAGCTTTATTATTAATGTTTTTGTACATATTCGCCGAGCCACTTTTAGAGCTTATAGGAGAGACTGCTGAGATATCAAAGGCAGCAGGGGTATTTGCGTTGTGGATGATACCTCAACTATTTGCATACGCAAGTAATTTCCCTATAGCCAAGTTTCTACAGGCTCAAAGCAAGATCATGGTGATGGCTGTGATAGCAGGGATGGCCTTGGTGCTTCACACTTTCTTTAGCTGGTTACTGATACTGAAATTAGGATGGGGCCTGGTGGGTGCAGCCGTGGTATTAAATGGAACGTGGTGGTTCATAGTTTTGTCTCAGTTCTCTTACATACTTAGTGGGACTTGTGGAGAAGCATGGTCCGGACTTTCATGGAAAGCCTTCGAAAATCTTTGGGCATTTGTTAGATTATCTCTTGCATCGGCTGTAATGCTCTGGTAATTGCCATATGATGTATAATTTTCTCGGCTGGTTTGTGTTTAAATTAATGGCATATGCAGAATGTTGATCTATTTTCTTTTGCAGTTTGGAGGTGTGGTATTATATGGCATTAATTCTCTTTGCTGGATATCTGAAGAATGCAAAAACTTCGGTAGATGCCCTGTCTGTATGGTGAGGACTTATTTTTCTGACAAAGCTGGGTAGGAACAGGCCCACAGGGATTAATTTTACCGTTGAACTCGTTCCAACTATGGCTTATAACTTCAAATATTAAATTTTGCAGCATGAACATATTGGGGTGGACGGTTATGATGGTGATGGGAATGAATGCGGCTGTAAGGTTTGATATTTCACAACTCAGTTACATCAAGCTCTGTTTTCATAATTAAAAAATCAAATATTGTTCCAATCTGATATGTTGAAGATGTGCAGTGTGAGAGTGTCAAATGAGCTAGGCGCAGCTCACCCGAGAACGGCGAAGTTTTCGTTACTAATAGCTGTATCGTCTGCCTTTATTTTCGGCCTTCTCTTCTCTATGGTTTTGATCATCACACGCAACGACTTCCCAGCCTTGTTCTCAAGCGACACAGATGTCCAAGAGCTTGTCAAGGAGCTAACACCATTGTTGGCTCTCTGCATTATTATTAACAATGTTCAACCTGTTCTCTCTGGTGAATACTAATTTCTTCTCTACTGTTCCTCAGGTGGACATAATAATTTCGTAAGTAACAGTTTAAAATTACTTGATGATCCTGGAAGGGGTTGCCGTGGGAGCTGGATGGCAAGCCACTGTAGCGTACGTTAACATTGGATGTTACTATATCATCGGGATTCCTTTAGGTCTGATATTGGGATACAAGTTGGACATGGGTGTCAGGGTAACGAAACCCCCATTTCAATTAATGAACAAAATAAAAATCTAATTGATCTAATGATTTTGGTATATGATAATTCATTCAGGGGATCTGGATAGGGATGATGTCAGGGACCGCCATACAGACTTGTATCCTTTTCGGTTTGATTTATAAAGTTAACTGGAGCGAAGAGGTAAATATTAATAAGCTAAGCCATTATCACCTTTCTCGTTCATTGAGCGTTGAAACTGATATGATCCGGTGTTAAATGCAGGCTACTATCGCTGAAAATAAGATAAAGAAATGGGGAGGACGACAGACTCGTTCCCAAGAGAATGATTTAGGCCAATGAATTTGTTCCCCCAACGGTCGTGCTTCAAAGTAGATTTTGTTTTTCTTCCCTGTTGTTTTAGTCACACTGACGCCATTTGGCCATTTTTCAGGTACTAATTAAGGCCTTTTAAGTAGGTTCTCGTTTATTCCAAGCCAATATTGCAAAAATGGTTGAATGTCTTAATTTGCATTGAAATATTCCTTTTTTTTTTTTTTTAATTCTAAAAAATAAAACAATTATTTAGAATTTGTAACATACAGTACAGATGCTTATGATTTTATTTTTACCATAATCAACACTTCAATTCTATGCTAACCAATGTCATTAAGAAAATACAAAAAAAGACTATCTCGTCATGCCCCAACCAAAGTTTCTTAATATTCAAACCGAACTGAAAACTGGTTCAAAAAAAAAAAATCTAAACTGAAACCAATCGAATTAATGTTTGAATTGATTTTAAACGGAACGAATAACCGGTTCACCGACTTTGAGCCGGTTTTTAAAAACAAATTTATTTGCTATTGAAATTCAAAGTTTTTTTAAGCTCATGGACACAAATAGGCCAGAGAGATCAATAATGCAGGCAGTCAAATCACTTTCAGAGATAGAGATAAGTAGACTAAAAAGCTGATATTGCAGACCCATTTGCATTGAAGATTAAAAAGCTGCTAAATTTACAAGTATGAACTGGCAACCAACCACCCAGTCAAAGATGAATGTGTTGTTTTATTATTTTATAGTAAAAATTAAAAACCAAAAAAAAAAAAAAAAAAGAGAAGAGAGAGAGAGAGAAAGGAAAGGGCCAAGATTAACTTTCCAAGAAAATATTTCTTGGAGAAAATGAACACCCACGTGTGACGGAAAAGCTTAACCGGAAAACAAACAAACGGTGTCTATACACTCAAGTTGAAGAAAGTTAAAGTAAACAAAAGGAAGAAGACAAACTGGAACCAAAGAGAGAAAATGGGACAAAATGTTACTTGTTTGTCAACAAATTTATATGTAGAAGACTCGAGATTTAGTATACTTTGTGAGAGACTGTGTTCATTAGTCTTGAAGGAGGTGGGTTTAGAAAGAACGTGTTTTGGAGGACAATGAGACCCTAATAATCGAAGGATATTGATAAGAGTAGAGAGTGTTTCGAAGAAGAAAAGATAAACATGAGTGTGAAAGCAAAGATCTTGGCATTCGTCGGCAGTGGCGTAGCGCAGCAGCAGCATGCAAAATGAAAAATTGAAAATGGCTTAGGGTAAAGTTAGGTATGGTGTTTTAGTCTATTTGGCCATTTGGGAATTTAAAAATATTGGTTTCGATTAACCGGTTATAATAAGAGAAAATTTAGCTGACCAGCCATCCCAAGCTTCGATTTAAGAAAATGGTCTTGAAACTGTTTTTCATCAGCTGACGTGGCATAGTTAGGATCCATTAAACATGTAAAATAGGTTAAAATGAAAAGATTAAACATATAAGGACAAAATCATTATTAATATGAAAGTTTTAAAATTTAAAATTTGAAAAAGAGCCCCACCCATTCAAATCGCTTAATCGAAACCAATTAAGGCAAAAATCGATATCTTCAATCCCTAAACGCATTCTATGCAATTTTCGACGATAACAGTCCACATTCCTACAAATTTTCACACCCAAATTCAATCCTAAAGCTTCTTCCTTTCTTAAAACCATGGCTGATAATCACAATGAGGAGGAAAACCCAACGCCTCTTCGAATCATAGAGTCCGGCCATGCAAGCAGTTCAATGGTTGCTCCGTGGATCCTCCGATCAGTGAAAGTGTTCCAGCAGCGGAGACAACGGCGGCACAACAAGAGAGAACAGGAGCAAAACGGTTCTGAAGAGGAAGAGGAGGCCCAGTAGAATTCAGGCCAGGAAGAGGAGTCTGGCGAGAGTTCAGACGAGGAGGAGAAGGCTGCGGAGGAGAAGGCCGCCAAAGAGGAAGAGGCTGCCGAAGAAAAGGTATTTGTACTTGCCAAGACCTAAGAACGCTTAGCGATCCTTTGTATCGCTTAAGCGATTGATGGCTTTTACTCTTGGTCGCTTAAGCTATTTAGGATTGCTTAAGAGTAAAAGCAATGAATCGCTTAAGCGATATAAAACATCGCTTAAGCAATCTTAGATCTGGCAGATGTTGATTCTACCTCGTACAAGATCTCTTAAGCGATCTATAATCGCTTAAGCGATTGCTTTTACTCTTGGTCGCTAAGCGATTTAAGATCGCTTAAGCAATCTCTTCCGAGGCAGAACCAAATCTGCCCAGATCTGTAATCGCTTAAGTGACCATTTGTATCGCTTAAACGATTTTCATCTTAAGAGTAAAAGTGTCGAATCGCTTAAGCGATATAGAAATCGCTTAGCGATCTTAATTGGGCAGATGTTGATTCTGCCTCGGAAGAGATCGCTTAAGCGATCTTAAACGTTAAGTGACCAAGAGTAAAAGCGACGAATCGCTTAAGCGATATTCTATATCGCTTAAACGATTCGTCGCTTTTACTCTTAAGCGATCTAAAATTGCTTGTATAGGCAGAATCATCTGCCCATCGCTTAAGCAATTCTTCCGAAGCGTATTTTGTTTATATTTGATATGGTGTAATTTTTTTGCTGAATTTTGTTTATATTGATTGTGCAGATTTTTCGGAACGTAAACTATAGAGAGTACGGATTGGAGGTTGTAAGTGATACGGTACCGTACTTCCCGTGAGGGTGACAGTGAGGTTAAGTTGGGATTGTTTAACGAGAACAACGAGGATTTTAAGGACAGTGAGGAATGGTGAAAGGAGATTCAAAGAGACTTGTTTCAGTCATTTTTAGGATATGGACACAAAATGGAAAAAGACATTCTGGGGTCGGGAGTGCATTATATGTTGCTGCACTCAATAAAAAGCACAAAATGCACGAATGTGGTTCATGTTGGATGGAAAGCCACTACGTTTCGGGATATGGAATATGCGTTGGTGACTGGTTTAAGATGTGGGGAATTACCAGGTGAGGTTGAGGAAAAAAGAATACGGACAGTACGGGAGCCAAAAGGTTGGCTAACAAGGTTTTGGCTGGGAACAAGTCTATTAAGGCACAGGAATTAGAGGACAGGTTAAAAGATGGTGAGTTTAACGATTCAGAAACGTTTAAACTATGCTTGTATTGTTCTTACATTCGATCCCATGGCTAGTGACTCAACAAAAGCCGTTGATATTGATTGGGTGAAGTTTGTAAGCAACTTGAGCTTCTTTAATGCTTACCGTGAGGACGGGTATCATTTAAGCGAACCATGGAGTCCCTACAAGCAAAAACCTGGCGTTAAACACCCCCAATGGGCCGAGAAGAATAGATCGGCAACGTACAATTTGTTTTTCCCATGGGCAATGCAGGTAAATATTAATAGCTTTTGTTATATTTTTTTTTTATAATGTGTTTGAATTATGATATGGACTGTTTTTTACAATGTAGGCTTGGATGTATGAGGCCATCCCTGTCCTGGCTAAGGCAGGGGGGAGGATTAGGGCTTCGGTTGTGCAACAGACATTTCCTAGGAGTTGCGGTGGCATGACCAGAAGTGTACCCATCGGATTATGAGCAAATAGAGATTGAAATTCAATCAGCTCGGGTAAGATTAAAGGATTAAGCTTTTGAATATGCACTTGCTTTAAAATATCGCTTAATCTGATTGATTTTGTTTCTTATTGCAGGGAATTGTCCGTCCCTTCCTCACCGCTATTGGGGGTGAAGCGCAACAGCACTATGTCACATCTTTCTGAGCACTAGAGGATCAAAGGGATGAAGGGATAGACCGCCTGACGCAGGACCTACAAGGGGTCACACATGTGAGGGCAATTGCAGGGCCACTGCTTGAGAATTTGGTTGTGCTGAGGAAGATGAAACCGCAATCGGTGGGAGGTAGGAGGAGGGGAGGGAGGAAGAGGTTCGTATGCCTCAGCAAACTGGTACAACAAGCTACCGCTTTGTCGAGGCATCGGGGTCAGGAGAGTGAGGTGGTTGACCTCATAAACAGTTTGTTTATAAGATGGAAGAGCAGTTGAAAAGGGTGGAGGAGAAAGTGGATAAGGTGGCAGAGAAAGTTGTTAGGGTGGAGGAGGAAGTTGTGGAGTATTGAAGGCGGTTGAAGTGCAACCTTGGCTGAAAAGAGAGAGCCGAAAGAGCGTTTATGAAATCGCCTTACACCATACAACACGTGGAATTAAGAGGAAAACAAAGAAACAAATTGAGGAATAAGCCAAAATTGAGGGGGTTAAAGAGGTTTCTGGAGGAAGTGGGGC
Organism: Pistacia vera; assembly: GCF_008641045.1. Lineage (NCBI taxonomy): Eukaryota > Viridiplantae > Streptophyta > Magnoliopsida > Sapindales > Anacardiaceae > Pistacia > Pistacia vera. Next base: position 135,310 of record NW_022196722.1, on the reverse strand, counting down.
AGTTATAATGGAGGAGGTTGAGGCGGGAGGCGAAGGAAGCGGGGATGTACAAATGGAGGAAGCGGGAGGAAGCGGGCAAGCAAAAATGGAGTCATTGTCGATTTGTATAGGCCAATAGAGGAGGAAAAGAAAAAACCTTCTATGCCTATTACAATGAATCCGGAAGTGAAGCCCTTGTAAAGTGTAAGACCGGGGATTATTCTCGGATTGGTTTGAAAAGATTTAACGATGGGCAGCTGGCTTCACGACTCGGTGAGTTATTTTCGCTTAATTTTCCTTATTTTTGCTTATGTTTTCCATGAGGTATTTATTATCATGTTGTTTTTATTTGTGCAGCACATCGATGAGGTATTAGAACTGATGAGGTTGCGACAAACCAGCAATGGTGATCTACTGTATCCTGATTGTGCCATCACTGATGTGGCCTTTGGCCAAACACTGGTATCGACATATCGCAATTTTATGAAAAAGGCCATTGGTATCTGTAGCAAAAGGAGCCAAGCGAAAACGATCGAGCACAGAAGACTTGGACTGGTCTCTAATGATTTAAGTTTGATGACAAGATGATGCAGTATGTAATGAGGGACAGGCCCAAATATGGCCACAGTTAGGCAAAGGTTAAAAGTGTCTACTGCATCATCCTGGTCAAGGAAATGCACTGGATAGCAGTCGTCGTGGTCTAGAGGAGAGGTTGTTGAAGATCCTTGACTGCAACCCAACAATTTGTCGAGACAAGCAGTTGGAGGCTGAGTTAGAGCCACTGTTCGTGTTGTTTCCGCACTGTTATGCGAGAGCGGGATGTTTGAGCACCTCGGTGATGAGGCATTGACGGGAAAATGGCCACTCAAGCGCATTCCCATCCCAACAATGATCAAGGTAAATTTTGTATATCCCAACAAATAGTCAGGTAAATTTTGTATAAAACTAACTTACATAATACAATTGTTCTATAAGCTGATTCTAATGCTAAGTCTCTTCCTATTGGAGTGCTGATGGTGGGGCATATGTCCTGAAATTTATTCAGTTTGACATTACCAACAGCTCGATGGACGGATTGAATGACGAAACAATGACCATCTTTCGGGGGTGCAAGGTTGTGAGTGCTTCCATGGGGAAATGGATCCGTTTTGAGTTACCACAACCTAATCAAAGGTTTGGAACTTGTACTTTTATTTTGTAGTTTATGTGATGTTGATTGATACTTGGGTTGTGGTGCTAATGCTGCAGGTGTCATGCTTTACACAGCTTTACCGAAATAGACGGACTCAGTGAACTTTTCAATTTTGCACTCCATAACTTGGGTTCGTGAAGAGAGAAAATTTTACTCCCCGAACATCCCAACTTTCCATTTAACAAATTGGCCCTGAAAAACTTTTTGTTTTTTGTGTTTTATTTAGAAAAGCTGACGTGCTACAGGTGTGCCGGCTAATTTTGCAGGTTGTTGGCAAACAATGAGAGGGAACTCCTCAAACTGGCTTGGGCTATCAGATATGCTGCTCAAGGCATCTGCAATCAAGGCTGGTGGCTAGGAGAGGCATCTGCAATCAAGGCTGCTGGCAAGCCATGGTACCATGAAATGATCTCAGACAATGATTATACCGAATTTGAAAACTTCTCAAAGTGGCAGCATCTCAATCAGGCAGCTGGCAAGGCATGGTACCAAAGAATGATCTCAGCAGTGATTATACCGAATTTCAAAACTTGTCAAAGTGGCTTAGGATTTATTCTGTTTTGGCACTATTATGAATGATTTAAGTTTAAACTTTCAATTACATTGATGTCTCTTATATTTTGATCTGTGATGGATTAGATTGATATAAATGACTTCATTTTGCTGCTTTTCTTTTTGAATTTGGGGAAAATGAGTTATTTTGAAATTAGCTCTAAAGACAGATTATTACATAATTCAGGAGAAATGTATGATTCTTCTCTTTTTGTCATGATCGCTTAAGCAATATATGAGCGACCACATATATCTCTTAAGCGACCAAGATTTTTCTCAATGATCGCTTAAGCGACCAAGTGAAAGCGAAGAATCGCTTAAGAGATACCAGAGGATCGCTTAAGCGATCATAGATCTGGGTAGATTTTATTCTGCCTCAGAGAGATCGCTTAAGTGACCAAGAGTAAAACGAAATCGCTTATATCTGGGCAGATCTTATTCTGCCTCGGAAGAGATCGCTTAAGCGATCTGAAATCGCTTAAGCGACCAAGAGTAAAAGCGAGGAATCGCTTAAGCGATCATAGATCTGGGCAATTTTATTCTGCCTCGAGTAAAAGCGAAGAATCACTTAAGCGATACCAGAGGATTGCTTAAGCGATCATCTATCTGGCAGATTTTATTCTGCTTCGGAAGAGATCGCTTAGCAACCAAGAGTAAAAGCGAAGAATCGCTTAAGTGATACTAGAGGATCTTAAGTGATAATCTATCTGGGCAGATTTTATTCTGCCTCGGAAGAGATTGCTTAAGCGATCTTAAATCGCTTAAGCGACCAAGCCCCACTAACTAAACACGTAAAATGGGTTAAAATGAAAAGATAACTAAACATGTAAAATGGGTTAAAATGAAAAGATTAAAACATATGTGGGCCGAATCAGAAATAATAAAGTTTTTAAAATTTGAAATTTCTCAAAACAAGCCCCATTAACCACACCCTTGCTTAATCGAAATTCATTAGGGCAAAAAGTGATTTCTTGAACCAAGGGAGACAGTGCGATTTTTGATCGAACCCGCAAATTTCCACACCATATTCAATCGTAAACTCAATTTCTTAAACCCTAAACAAAATTAAACGCGATTTTTGATGATAAGTCATGATTTTCGATCGATTTCTTGAACCCTAAAATCGTTTTCTTGAACCCTAAATGGAATCTGCGCAATTTTCGCGATATAACCCCCATTTCTGATCCAAACTACAAATTTTCACACCAAATTCAATCCAAAACCATGGCTGACACTCACAATGATGAGGAAACCCAACGCCACTTCGAATCCTAGATTTTGGTGGTGCAAGCAGTTCAATACTGCTTCGGTGGATCATCCGATCAGTGAAGGTGGTCAACAGGCAGAAGAGACGCCGGCGGCACAAGAACAGAGGGAAGAATCGACAAACAATTCTGAAGACGAGGAGTCAGGGGATAATTCAGGTCAGGAGGAGGATTCCGACGAGAATTCAGGCTAGGAGGAGTCTTCCGAGGATTCAGGCGACGAGGAGGAGGCCGGCAAGAACGAGCGGTTGCCGAAGCAAAGGTACGTTATGAACTGTCACTTAAGCAATCATTTGTATCGCTTAAGCAATTACCTATTTTACTCCATCTCCAGATCTAAGATCGCTTAAGCGATCCTTTATATTGCTTAAACAATTGATTAAGTTGACTCTTGGTCGCTTAAACGATCTTTTTAGGCACAATCATAGATGTAAGATCGCTTAGCGATCGTTTGTGTCGCTTAAGAGATTTTTTCAGTTTACTCTTGGTCGCTTAGAGATTTGAAATCGCTTAAGCGATCTTCATGAGGTAGAGTCAAGATCTCTTAAGCGATCTGAAATTGCTTACCAATCATAGTGGTAATTTTTTGTTGTTGATATTTGTTTATTAGTTGTTTTGGTTTTTTTTTGTTGCAGACATTTTGTTTATATCAATTTGCAGATTGTGCGGACCGTAAACTATACAGACTACGAGTTGGACCTTATAACGCTAAGGTGCCCTACTTCCCTGCAAGGATGACGGTCAGGTCAAGTTAGCAACTTTTTGATAGAATACAGGACATTTTAGATGGAATTACGCATGGTAAAAGAGATTTCAGTTGCATTTGTTCGTCGGTTTTTAGGATTCAAAATCATTGGAAAAGGCATTTTAGGGCAGTAGTGCATTACTGTTGCTGCACTCAGTAGATGCAATAAAAAAAAAAAGAATTGGTTTGTGGTGGGCGGAAAGCCACTATGTTTTGGCATGATGGAATATGCCCTGGTGACGGGCTTAGGATGTGGGGAAGTGCCGATAAGAAGGCAGAGGCAGTAAAGAATAGTCGGGGAGCCATACAGTTTTATAATAAGGTTTTGCGGGGATAAGTCTATTGCAACACAGGTATTAGAGAATAGGCTAGAAACAGTTGAATTACTGATACAAAAAAGATAAAACTGTGCTTGGTTTTGTTTTTACATTCGATCTTATTGGTTGGTGACCCAACAAAGCTGTTGAGAAAGATTGGTTGTTGTTTGCAAGCAACTTGAAGTTCTTTAATTCTTATCCATGGGGACTGAAATCATATGAGCGAACCATCAACAGCCTGAAAAAAGTAGACATGGTGTTAAAGCAATCCCAATGGGAGGGGAAGGATAAACCAAGCACGTACAATTGTTTGGCTCCCATGGGCAATGCAGGTAAATATTAATAGCTTTTGTTATATTTTTTATACATATGTGTTTGAATTTGATATGGACTGTTTTTTTCTAACAATGTAGGCTTGGATGTACGAGGTCATCCCTACTTCGCTAAGGAAGGGGGGGGGGGGGGGGGGGGGGGGGGGGGGGGGGGGGGGAGGGGACAATAGTTTGGATGTGCAACAGCAATTTCCTAGGATGTTGCGGTGGCATGTCCGAGGTACACCCATTCAGATTACGAGCAAATAGACATTGAGATTCAAGCAGCTGGGGTAAGATTAAAGGACTAAGCTTTTGAATATGCAGTTGCTTTAAAATGTCGTTTCAATCTGATTGATTTTGTTCTTATTGCAGGGAGTCGTCTGTCCCTTTCTCACCACTACTAGGGCTAGCGGAAGAGGACTATGTCAAATCTTTCAACGCACTGGAGGATGCAAGCGATGATGGATAGACCGCCTGATGGGACCTAAAGGGTCACACATGTGATGGCAGTTGCAGGGCCACTCTTCACAACGTGGTTGATGCCGAGGAGGATGAAGCTCCAATCGGCCGAAGGTCTGAGGAGGAGGAGGAAGAGGATAAGAGGGAGGAAGAGTTCGTATACCTCAGTAAACCGTACAACAAGTACCACTTTGCTGAGACTCGGTGTCAGGAGAATGAGGTTTGACCTCATAAATGCTTGTTTGAGAGTTTTACAACAGTCGTTTTGCAAGGTTTGACAAGATGGAAGATGCATGAAAGGGTGGAGGAGAAAGTGGATAACTGGGAGAGAAAGTTGGTACAATGGAGGAGGAAGTTGGTGGAGAATTAAAGGCGGTTGAAGTGCAAACTAGCTTGAAAAAAAGAGCGAAGAGCAAGTTTGTGAAATCGCCTTACATGGTAGTGACACAGGTAAAGAAAAGAGAAAATTAAGAAACAAATGGAGGAAGAACCAGAAATAGAGGAGTTGGTGAGGGGGGCAATGATAATGGAGGAGGGCGAGGTGGGAGGCAAAGGAGCGGGGATGTAAAAAGGAGGAAATGGGCAAGGGAAATTGCACTCAAATTCGATTGGTATAGGCCAATAGAGGAAAATAAAAAACTCTTCTATGCATATTACAATGGATCAGGAAGTAATGGCCATATAAAGTGTAAGGCAGGGGATTATCCCGGGAATGGTTTAAGAAGTTGTTGATGATGGCACGTGGCTTGAGGACTCGGTGAGTTATTTTCGCTTAATTTTGCCTATGTTTTCTATACTTATTTTGTTGTTTTATTTGATGCAGCACATCGATGAGATATTGGCACTGATGAGGCTATGATAGACTACTGATGGTGATCTGTTGTATCCCGACTATGCCATCACTGATGTGGTTTTGGCCAAAGGCTTGTTTCGGCATATCGCACTTTAATTAAAAATGTCGTTGCTAGTGTTGCAGTAAAAGGACCGAAGCGAAAAAGATTGGCCCCAGTACAATTGGACTGCATCCCTGATGATTATCATTTTGATGACAAAATTATGCAGTTTATCGAGGGGATTAGCCAAAATATGGCCACAGTTGGGCCTTTGTTAAAAGAGTATACTGCATCATCCTCGTCAAAGAGATGCATTGGATGCAGTCATTGCGTATCTCGAGGAAGGTTGCTGAAGATCCTTGACTGCAACCCCACTATTTGTCGAGACAAGCAGTTGGAGGTCGAGTTGGAGCCACTGTCCACGTTGTTCCCACAGCTGTTCGTGACGTCAGGATGTTTGGGCACTTGAGTGATCAAGTACTAACCGAAAAGTGGCCAATTAAGCGCTCTACCGCCAACTAAATGAGTCAAGGTAACTTTTGTATAAAACTAACTTATATAATACAATTGTTCTATAAGTTTATTCTAATGCTAATGTCTTCTTCCTATTGTAGTGCTGAATGTGGGGCTATTGCCTTGAAATTTATTGAGTTCGACCATGACCAACACCCCGATGGATGGGTTGAATGACAAAACAATGAGAGACTGTCGGAGGGCTGGGTGTTGACTGCTTCCATGGGCAAATGGATCCGTTTTGAGTGAGTAGAACCCAATAAAAAAGTATGAAAGTTGGACTTTGAATTTTGTAGTTTTGTGATTTGATGTTGATACTTGGGTTGTGGTGCTGATGCTGGCAGGTGTTATGCTTATATGGAGCTTTACCGAAAGACATGGACTAAGTGAACTTCTCACCTACCCACACTGTAACTTATTTACGTGTTTTTTTTTTTTTTTTTTTACAAAAGTTGACGTGTCTGTAGGTTCCTGGCAAACAATGAGAGGAAACTTCTCAAACAAAGGCTGGTTGGCAAGAGGAGAGGAGGCATCTGCAATAAAGGCTGCTGGAAGGCATGGTACAAAACAATGATCTCAGAGAGGTTGCTGGCAAACAGAATTCAAAAACTTCTCAAAAGCTGGTTGGCAGGAGGAGGCATCTGCAATAAAGGGATTGTGCAAAGGTGTTAGTGACATTAAACTCTTTGGCATCAAAAAGTAAATTAAAGCAGTGTATAGGAAATTCTTGTGCTGTGGCTCTTCTTGCGGCAGTGTATAGGAAATTTTTGTAAAGAATTGGATCTGACATTTGGGAGATAATTTTTTTTGTCCATATAAGATATCTCATTAGCAGGTTGAATTTACTATGTATGGTGTGATCATTTGCTTCACCTAAGCCGGATAATGGTTTTTTAGCGTTTTGTTTTCATTTGTGTATCACTACAACGTGTGATGTACTGGTGTGATTTTGATTCACCCAAGTTGGCTAATGGTTAGCTTGTCCATATATTCGATATTTGCCGCATCCCATGCCTATTTTTTATTTTCTGTTTCGATTACATTGTCTCTTATATTTTGATTTGTGATGAATTTGATTGATACAAATTCTTTTCGGATTTGGGAGGGACATGAGTGATGTACAATGTTTCCCAATGACCAAGACTTTTCCAGATAAGATCGCTTAAGCGACCAAGAGTCTATTACGAAGCATCGCTTAAGCGATACATCAGATCGCTTAAGCGATTACCCATCTGGGCAGATGTTCATTCTGCCTTGACAAAGATCGCTTAAGCGATCCTAAATCGCTTAAGTGACAAAGACTCGTTTAGGAAGCATTGCTTAAGCGATCATAGATCTGGGCAGATTCATTCTGCCTTGGCCAAGATCGCTTAAGCGATCAAGAGTGTTTTATGAAATCGCTTAAGCGATACAATGGATACCTTAAGCGACCAGGAGTAAAAGCAATGAATCGCTTAAACGATACATAAGATCACTTAAGCGATCATAGATCTAGGCAGATATTCATTCTGCCCAGGACAAGATCGCTTAAGCGATCATAGATCTGGGCAGATTTATTCTGCCTTGGCCAAGATCGCTTAAGCGATCAAGAGTGTTTTACGAAAATTGCTTAAGCGATACAAGTGGATAGCTTAAGCAATTTTCGATATGGGCATCTGCCTCGAGCTAGATCGCTTAAGCGACCAGGAGTAAAAGCAAAGAATCGCTTAAGTGTTCCTATGTATTCGGATATTATTTGTTGTATTTCAGAGCATCGGTTTAGCGATTAACCTATGCTAAACATATAAGGTTTACGATTCGTTCAGTTGACTATGACCGTTATTATATTTATATTAAACATATAGTTCTTTACGTCAGCATGAAACATATAAAGTGTATAATGTTTACGTTTATGCTAAACATATAGGGTTTATGATCGTTCAGTGGATTATGACCATTATATTTTATATTAAACATATAGTTCTTTTACGTCAGTATAACATATAAAGTATTGAAGGTTTACGTCTATGCTAAACATAAAGGGTTTACAATTCGTTCAGTGGACTATGACCGTTATTATATTTATATTAACATATAGTTTTTTTATGTCAGTATAAAACATATAAAGTGTTGAATGTTTACGTCTATGCTAAACATATAGGGTCTACGATTCTTCTTTGTGGACTATGACCGTTATTATATTTATTTAAACATATAGTTCTTTTACGTCAGTATGAAACATATAAGTGTTGAATGTTTACGTCTATGCTAAACATATAAAGTGTTGAATGTTTACGTCTATGCTAAACATATAGGATTTACGATTCGTTCAGTGGACTATGACCATTATATATTTATATTAACATATAGTTCTTTTACGTCAGTATGAAACAAATAAAGTGTTGAATGTTTACGTCTATGCTAACATATAAGGTTTACGATTCTTCTTTGTGGACTATGACCGTTATTATATTTATATTAAACATATAGTTCTTTTACGTCGATATGAAACATATAAAGTGTTGAATGTTTACGTCTATGCTAAACATATAGGGTTTATGATTCGTCAGTAGACTATGACCGTTATTATATTTTATTAAACATATAGTTCTTCTACGTCAGTATGAAACATATAAAGTGTTGAATGTTTACGTCTATACTAACATATAGGGTTTACGATTCTTCTTGTGGACTATGACCGTTTTTATATTTATATTAAGCATATAGTTATTTTACGTCAGTATGACACATAAAAGTGTTGAATGTTTACGTCTATGCAAACATATAGGGTTTACGATTCGTTTAGTGGCTATGACCGATATTATATTTATATTAAACTATAATTCTTTTACGTCAGTATGAAACTATCAAATGTTGAATGTTTACGTCTATGCTAAACATATAGGGTTTACGATTCTTCTTTGTTCAAAACATAAGGTGCGTTTGGTTGAATATTCCTATATATTATAAATCCTATTCCCATAATATTTCTTTTTTAATTATTGAGAAATATTAGTATTTTTTTAATAAATTTAGACCCATTAACTGAATTAATTTCATTAATACCGTCTAAAAAGTTTAAAAAGTAACAAAAACACCCCCACCCACCAAACTTCCCAGATTCCAGCACCACCGATGGCTACAAATGACCGACAATGGCCAGTATTCACAATGTGACATTTTCGGACCAGATCCACTTGGATCTAGCCGGAAAAGGCCACATCGGGCCGTCATCGACTTTCAAAAGAAATGGTTGACGTTGACGGTCAACGACGGCCAAATCTTGGCTCGTTGACCAAAAAAAACGCCAGATGTCGCCTTTTCTATCCTCCGTCGACAGCCATCTGCCGTGATCTAGCCTTTTTCGACTACATCCGTGGTCGATCTAGTCGGAAAGGCCATATCGATGCCCTATCATCCTGATCCGACCGCTATGCGTCGTAACGCCCTTTTTCGGTAGGATTCCGGCGGTGGTGGCCGAAATTTGGGAAGTTGGGTAGGTGGGGTGCATTTATTAATTTTTAATCTTTCGTTGGTCGATTAAGCGAAAGGAACTTCGTTTACACAGGGGCGCTTAAGCGATCGTAGATATCACTTAAGCGATTCTTTTCTTTTTCACTTGATCGATTAAGCGATCGTGGTCGCTTAGCAATTATGTGATTGGCAAAATCAAATCTACCCAAGTGCATGATCGCTTAAGCGATCCGAATATCGCTTAAGCAATTCTTGTCTTTTTGTCTTGGTCGATTAAGCAATCATGCACCTGGGCAGAATTATCTGCCCAGGTGCAAGATCGCTTAAGCGATCCGTGATATCGCTTAAGCGATTTCTGTCTTTTTGTCTGGTCGATTAAGTGATCCGAGATACACTTAAGCGATTCTTGTCTTTTTGTCTTGGTCGATTAAGCGATCCTGTTTGAAAAACCCTTTGTCGCCTAAGCGATATACTTAGTCGCCTAAGCGATATACTTAGTCTCTAAGCGATCATGGGCAATATATACTTTTCCTTGCTTTCTCCTGAATTTTGACAAACTAAAATTACCAACACGTATTAATTCCATACTTTCTCCTCAATTTGACAACCTAATTCCAAACTAAAATTGCCAACAAATTTTAGGTCATGTAAAAGAAATATAAAGATGATTTATTAAAGGTAACAATAAAATTTATAACATCATAATTGAAAACAATAACTCATCAACAGTTGGCCTTGGCAACTCTCTGAATTTCATCCTTCTTCGAACCTAATTTTCTAGATCTGCATGTGATTGCTTTTGGAAACTGCCTCTCTTGTGGCCAGGTTGCTTGCAAATTGAGCACTTATTCATCTTCCGAGGAACCTCAAAGGCTGATGGATTACACTTACTCTTTTTCTCTCCTTTGCTGTCTTCTTGAATGGCGGGTGGATGATAATGTTAGCCATTCTAGTGGCACTACCCACTGCTCTTCTGAGACACCAGATATATTGTTGCTGAATAAGCTAGCATGTAGTGATCTGTCATATAGAGGGGGAGCAAAGTTCATGTAAATTCTTGAACCAAAATCCGGCTTCCGTTAATGTTTCAGTGGCGGCTAGTGCATGAGGACAAGGTAAACATTGAATATCAAACACTTTACAGCTGCAAGTTTTTCTAACAAGGTTAACTAGAGCATCCGAACCAAGCCGCTACAGTGAACTTTTAAGCATTAAGAGGATAGGCAAACAGTGCATTTGACAGTTCCATACGTTCTCACAATAATTTTTTAGCTGACGGAACAAGGGTTGTAGTAAATTATCTGACTCTGTAGACACGCTCATGGAACCACCGCGACAGTGTCCTTTGGATTGCATCAAAAATGCCACTATTGAAACTCTCTTTCTATTAACAACTTCGAATTTATGGACTCGACTATGGTCGTGGTCATGACATCAAACCTTCTTCCAGGAAAGTAAGCTCTACTCACTTGCTCGAAACTAACATCATGCTCAAGATACTTAGCAACTCTATCATCCTTGATTCGGATTTGCTGGAAGTCTCCTCGAACGCATCAACCCGATAAGCTTTGCTGCCATGTAGTATGTCTGAAGGAGGTCAGCACACTTAAACTTTTGTTTTATGTTCTCACCAAGGTGCCTCATACAGAACCTGTGATGTGTTTGACGGTAAATAGTGGCAATCCCCTTCTTTATAGAGTTGTGCCTATCAGATATTATGCACAACTCGTCAGTGTCAGGCACTATCGTATGTAACTACTGAAAAAACTATCCACAACTCGTCATTCTCAGAGTCAACCACACACCAGGATTGTGTGATTCTCGCTGTCCTGTGCAGTGGCCACCACAATGTACCTCTATACTTTCCATCAGAAAGCAACCATCAACAGCCAACACCTTTCTCATGTTTACAAAACCCCTTATAGCAAAACCGTAAGCAACAAAAAAAATATTAAACATCATATTCCGTCCCACTTCAAAGCCGCCTTACTACCTGGTTTGTCAACTCAAGCATATAATGGTACGTTTTCTAATACTGCGTACCCGTGCTCCGGCGTGCCCCTCATAAAATCTTATGCATGTTGTCTCCCTTTCCAGCATTTCCGGTAACTAACAGCACATCCAACTCTGTGCGCACAAGTCTCTAAATGTCTTTAGGAGATGGACCTTTCCCTTCAACGAACCGACTTTTGACAAATTGTCTAATAACATCAGCGGACGCTTGTCGATGCTCACCTGAAATATGTCCCAACCACAAGTGTGCTCACAGGTATATGTGCTAAGAATAAATTTTTCCGACTCCGTCAACCTTCTACAATAAATCCGCCACTTGCACTTTCGATCACGACATGCAACCGTCACAGCCATGAATTTGACTTTTTGGTGATGAACTCAAAATTGCCTCTCACGGCAACAAGTTTTAGCTTCCTCAACACTTTCTCTTTGTTGACAAATAAATACCCTACGTGCAATTCCGATCCATCCGTAAAAACATGAGCTGATTCACTACTACCTCCAATGCCCTCTCTGAACCTGCATAAACGACCATGGTGTTCTCTTCCTCACAATCTACGCCTTCTGCATAATCTATATTTAAAGGAATCTCTACATCTGTGGGAACATCTACGGGGTCCTCCTCCTCAACATTTTCATTCTGCCCCTCATCACCACATCTTCTACAGGTGTCCTCCTCACCACCCAACTCACCATCTACTATTGATTTTTCAACTGACAAATCATAGCCTCACAGTTCAAATTAAAACCAGGCAAATCTCCGCCTACTTCCTCGTTATCCCCTTCCTTTGAACCAACTTCGAACGTTTTTCTACAAGAGAAACCCTTAAAATCGACCTCGAACCATTATCGGCCACATCAATCATATAACTTCACACTTTCATCCGACTTTAATATAGCAGAAAGTACCTTATAATGTTCAGGAACTCTGCTTAAATTACTTCACAACTATATCACTACGCGAGCAACTCAAATTACCTCTTCTAATTATTTCATCAATCAACTCATCAAAACTAACCTCTGTGCTCACAACAATTGGTATAACTTCTTTGGTCTTCCCAATCCACTTCTAGCTACGTTCTTCCTCCACCCACTCACTAAAATATTCAACACTCAAAACAACTTGTCCCATGTGTAATAATAGCCAACTACCTGTAATGCAAGAAAAAAAAATTCTAAATGCTGTACTAAGGGTTCAAATATTTTAAAAGAATTTGCACAGTCGCTTATATGGTCGCTGTATCGCTTAAGTGATGTTATGCCATTTATTGATCGCTTAAGCGATCTGCTCCTATACACCAGACTTTTACCAGATGCTTAAGCGATCTATCTGCTACAACCTGATCGATTAAGCGATCTTCTACTGCATTACCAGACCTACCAATCGCTTAAGCGATCCATCATACTCAGAACACATTTTCAGTCATCTCCACCTACAATCGATTCCATCATACCCAGAACACATACCCAGAACAAATTTTCAACAATTTCAATCCTTTCAACTTGCATTACATCAAACACAACCCAAAACCTAAACAACTAAATCAAAATCATAACCCAAACCCCATCCATTAAATATCTTTGTAAATCTAAATATAATGTAAAAGGAGATACACATACTTAGACAAAATGTCAGGAGGAGAAGAGGGGGATCTTTGGCGGAGAAGATGTTAATGGTGGAGGAAGCAGAAAGTTTTAATGGCGGAGGAAGAAGAAGATATAGAGGAATGAGGAAGAAGAAGATGCAGAGGAGAAGAAGATGTAGACGAAGCTAGAAGAAGAAAGAAGATGCAGAGGTAGAGATGCGTTAATGGCGGGAGGAAGAAGAAGGTGTTTGGGTTGTTTGCAACAATTTCGGTTTTGTGAGAATATAGTATAATTTTGAAAAGATTACATAATACTTCATTAATCCTAATTAAGCACTAATTACCCTTAATCAATAATGTGACTATTTAGTTAACACTTTAAAACTTGATAGCCTTTAATTAAATGTAAACTTCAGATGGCCTTTTAATAAACTGCCCCGTTATAATATATTGTTGAATTGAAACCAAACCGAATGATTTAAAAAAAAAAAAAAAAAAAAAAAACGAATTTTCAGACCGATTTCAGTTTGGTTTTTCAATTTGGTTTGATTTTTTTTTTTTTTTTTTCACCCTTACGTGACGTGGTAACTTAGAATTGGGCAAATAAATTCATTGTTGGAAACACATTGCGAGCTGTCATTGTAAGAAAAAATTTGAAAGATTTTATCATAAGTGTACTATTGCCCCAACTGGAAAAGCAATCCGATGAATGTATGTTTACAACCTAGGTAGAATTGGAATACACAGCAGTTGGTATCAAATGAGGCTAAGACCCAGTCATGAACTTGTAATAAAAGAAAAAGCGATAAAAATTCTAATAAATAAATGAAACAGAGATGATGTTGTCATTGAACCATCATAAGGACAAATCAGAATTTGTATTAATGTAATAATTTTTGGGCCAACTGATGCACCTCTAAATATCACGACTTGTAGAAATTTTACGCTCAAATTCAAATACCAAAATTTCAAGATCAAACCAAATGATAATTAAGTATTAGTATACCCATTCATACACTTCAATGAAACTTTTAATGTATAGTTAGAATTGAAAAAGCATCATTAGCTAGTCTACTGCACAATTGACACTCTAAATTATACAAAACATACAATAGTACAATATTATACCCACACAAAAAATCTCAGAATTGAGTTGAGTTGTTAAGATCTAGAGAAAACGTCCTTGGCACATAAACTCTTAGATATTAGTATCCAAACTACAATGGTTATAGGGTCTGATACTCTGATTAACTAACGAGAAAAACATACTTAAGAATTCCAATTTTTTTAGAGCTTGACAATGTACAAACATTAACTACCAATAGGGATGTAAAACTAACGCGGCCCAGGCCTAGAAAATAAGGCCTGGGATCATGGCCGATTGGACAATAGAACTTGCTGCAGAGCTAGAGGTTGTACCTTATACAAACTTTACCAAAATAACAACCGGAGTCATACTTTCGCATACGTTGTTGATGCTAATTTTAAGGACTTAAGCACAGCTCTTGATAGTGGGCATAGTTATTGGATAATCTTTCCTAATAATTTAGGACTAGAATTTCTTGTGCTTGGTTTATAAATACCTGGAATCACAGGGATTTTAAATAAAGTTCCCAGTAAAATTTTATGTATTGAGGATAATTTTGATAGATTCATCATGATTTTCCCTTTAAAAAATAAAAATAAAAAAATACAAGGCTTAGTAGAAACAACATAAAATAATTAAGATGCTCTTTATTTTTGTTTGATGTTTAAGCCTTGAAGGTAGACATTCTTTCATGGCCGGAGATGAAATAAGAGAAGGTGAAGGTGGTAAATCTTCCAAAGAGCACACTCTATTCAAATGAAACACATCATATACTTTGGCCAGACTTCACAGCATAATCATCAATAAATAGCCCTGCCCTTGCCAAATAGCTCTCATGGCACACAACACGAAATCTAACAACATCAATGACAAAAACAAAAATCACCTGGACTCTTAAGAGATGAATCTACTTCCATGATACCAAGTACATGCTCAAACTGCAACGTCAAATTCCATAAAAGACTTTAGCCTGAACATTCAATTGAGAAACTGAGCTGATAGAACTCAACTTTGACATGCACAATGAAGGTGCATTTAAATGCACCCAATTTCCACCAACATTTCTCAAAAAAATAAAATAAAATTTATGCACTCTTATGGCCTATAATTCAAAATAACTCAATTAATTATCCAGCATAGAATTCATAATTAGAATTATATTTCAGCTACACGAGTGAACAAAGAAAATTAAACGGATGGAGGCTAAGTACAGTAGGAAACTGGAATACAAAAACTTTTTCTGAAAGAAACAAACAGAAAACTGAAAGAAAACTCTGCATTATTTATTTGACTATATGTTCTCAGTAACCAGTTAACCACATAAAATCATATACCCTCCAAAGAGTAACATATCTCAAAGTTCTCACTGACATCTGAGTAGTATTATGAGACAAATTGTGAACTCCAAACGAAAGTAATTTAAACATATAAAGGTGTCAATGAGATACATCCTTCTAAAATACCTAAACTGCAATTAGCATTGGGAAAACTGTAGCACCAACAGAAATTTTAAACTAATATATGATATACAAAATTTTGAAAGGAAATCAAACCAAGATTACAGGATGTGTCTACTATGCATTGGTAACCTTTGAGCTTATACATAATATATTAGCAAAAGACCATTAAAACTCTTCATGAATTGTAGCACACACACACACACACACAAAAAAAAAAAAAAAAAAATGTATAACGAGCCTATTTAAAGGCTTAAGCACTTGTTTTGTTGAATTTCAAAAGTGCTTAATAGGATTTCAAATAAACTATTTTGCGGCTTATGGGAGATTGGACTTATTCAAAGGATTGAAATTTCAAAAACATCCTCATTATATTCTATATGAAAACCCATTTTCCTAACCAAGAATCTAACACATTTTCATAATAGCTATATTTTCATAAGCTCTACTCTAAGAAGTTCTTCCTCCATACCCTACTCGAATAAAGCGAGTCAGGCGGAGCCTTAAGTGTTCACGCAGAAAGATGCAATCCTTAAGAGGAAAAAGCAAAGCTCAAGATATTACATAGTGCATCCAGCTGTTCACATTCCAAAATCACACAACCTAATTAATTCTTGAATCAAAAGGGTATAAAAAATTAGAAATTAACCTAAGATGAAGATATAATAAACCATTGTTTCCAGTCACTAAACGAGATATATCAAAATCTTTAAGGTAAACAAGTCTCAACATAATCAAAAAACAATACCAATGTCCTAAACCAAAAAAAAATTACCAAAGTGACCCTAAGCAGTGAGCACCACCGCACCACCAGCCTCCTTAATCTTCTTCTCAGCAGTCTTTGATACCAGCTTGGCCTTGACGACGACAGGCTTATTCTCCGGCAAAACACCTTTTCCCAAAACCTTAAAGTATCCGAACTGAGTAACGTCAATCAATGGAACATTGTCTTTGCTAGTCTTGTCCTTAACATCTTGTGGAACCATGGACCAGAGCTTGTCGATGTTGACAATGGGGCAATAGAACTTGTTGCGGAGCTTGTGGAAGTACCTCATACCGACTTTACCAAAATACCCTGGGTGGTACTTGTCGAAGAGGATCCTGTGGTGGTGCATGCCTCCAGCGTTCCCGCGACCTCCGGGGTGTTTTCTGTGTTTCCCAATTCGACCGTGGCCAGCGCTCACGTGGCCCCTCTTCTTGCGGTTCTTCTTGAATCGGGTCGTCATTTTCTGGGAAATCGGAGAACGTGAGTGTTGTTTCGAAAGCAGAGAGCGGAAGAAGAAGGAGGATGACTGAATGAGCAATTATATGTGGTGGTGCGGCTAGGGTTTTGGAGACTGGCGGGTTTGTGGGTATTAGTGGGCTTTCAACTTGATCTCAACTTGGGCCTGTAACGTGTGTGTGGGCCGTAGACATATTCACTCTTTAATTGCAGTCTAGAAGAAATACTCTAATTCACGGAGTTTTTTTTCTAACAAAAATTTCTTCTCCTATTTTTTAGAGAGAATATTTAATCCAAAATAATCTTTCTATAACATATTACTAATTAATGTTTAAGTTTTGATTAAAACATTCTTCATACATTAAAAAAAAGATATTATCAGCTAGAGATCATTTTTTCATTAATTTTTGAAACATTATATAAATTTTATTTGTATTTTTTAGTTGTATCTTAATATTTTTAAAGTTGAAAATGTGTTTGACATAAAATTTCAAAAAAATAAAAATTGAGATTAAAAGCAGTAGAAAACAACTTTTAGTATTTTTTTTATTTTATACTAACTTTTAGGATTGTATCTAAAAATTGTTTTTGAAAACAATTCTATTCATTTTTACCAAACATATTTTCATAAGATTTGTTGTATTTCTCATTAAAAAAAAAAAAAAACTGTTTTTTAAATTCTATATCAAACGGGTCATAAAATACATTGAAAAACCTAAAAAATTAGGTTAGATTCACAAAAATTGCTAGCTTTATTATATTTTAAAATTATTTAACTACTTCAGTTTAATTTTTTTTTTCTAATTATAATTTTTTTTAAAATTATAATAATGGTCATACTTGAAA
The DNA here is from genome assembly GCF_008641045.1 of Pistacia vera. Classification (NCBI taxonomy): domain Eukaryota; kingdom Viridiplantae; phylum Streptophyta; class Magnoliopsida; order Sapindales; family Anacardiaceae; genus Pistacia; species Pistacia vera. Next base: position 117,477 of record NW_022196722.1, on the reverse strand, counting down.
TTATATTTTCTTTAACAGTCGTTCAATAAAAACATCAACTAGTAGTAGTTAGTGTTTAGAACTGTCAATGTATTTCAAAGTACCTTTCCAATAAATTTAAGAAAACAGTATCACCAAGTGATAAAACCCATAACAAAATACTGTATATAAAATACAGTATCAAAATACTTATCACCACATTAAACAACCAATTTCATCACTAATCACATATTATTATGTAAAATAATTTTAAACATTGGCTGAACTTGATAATTCAGGGTATTTTTAATTCAATGTTTTACGATTGGGGTTATTGAAAGTTATTGCTTTGTGTTATATAACGCCATTCATTACTTTTTGTGTTTTTATCTTCACAAAAGAAAGAATTTATTTAGGAAGAAAAAAATTCATATATATATATATATAACTTTACTTCTTTCTTAAAACAAAAACTTCAATTTCAAAAGAAGATTTTTATTACAAAATTGCAAAAGAATAATTAGTATTGACATATTTGAGACATATCGTTCAATAAGAGTAAAATATAAGTGATAATTTGAAGAGATTTATGACTTATCGAGATGATAAATTTTTATATTTGGTGATGAAAATGAAGGTAAAATAAGAAAAAAAAAAAGATAAGACGCCTTGTTTTGAGAGATCCCAAAACTTTGACCATTCTTTTTTTGACCCCAGAATGTGGGTAATTTATCAATAATTATATTCAACAATGACCACATTTATAATTTGAGAATTTGAAACACTTTATTGCAACTTACAAGAAAATCTGATCAATTTTAGACGTGATAATACCCAAAAAAATGTTCTCTCGTATACATTCCAAAGATGATCAAATTTTAGAAAACTTGATGTATTCCAAGGGTGATCAAATTTTGGAAAACCTGATGTCTAAAACACAGTAATTAACTTTGAGAAGCAATCAAGAATGTTTACTCTCTAGTCTCTATTGAATTTTTGGATTCAAACTTTGTAACCATCTACTACATTGTAACTTACATAATTTTTTGAACTTATAAGATATTTAATAAACCCCAAGTATTAGTTAAAATACGTACAAATTGACCTACACCCGGTTAAAATAATAATAATAATAAAAAACATTGAGGAATGAGGACCACGGCAGGCAACGCCTTTGTGATTAATAAGTCCAATGACTAATGAATTCCGAAGTTCTGATTCTCCTTACAATTAGATGGTATCAAATTCAATTGCATCAATTGGAATTATCAGGACAACAGGAAAACAAATTATAATCAAGAAGTAAGCCATCAATGTTCTATATTTTCATGCTGACGTGGTAGAACTAAATATGAAATACACATCCATGCTTCATACATACATATACATTGCTTCAAGATACAAATACAGAGAATTCACAATAACACTGAAAGAATATTACATGAACACAACAGCAACTTTAAATAATCAAATGAAGACATTACTCAACAATTACAATATGATTCATCTTTGAATAAGCAGCGCAGCTCCCACCAAGCCAAACCACAATGTCAAAGCTATCCAAAATGCACGGGTTTTCTCCAATCCTGCAGGAGGTCGCCACACCAAAAAGTCTCCTAGAAAGTCTCTGGATGATGGAAGCTGGTTGGTTGTTGAACCACTTCTTTCATCCCTGTCCTTGTTTTTGTCAGTCCATGTTGCTGCATAACTGCAATAAGCACATAAAAAATCCAGAAACCATTAAGATATTTGATTGAAAAAAAGCCGCTCATGCAAGATTTGAAGTGTGGAGAATGTTGTGGTGTATCCATGTATTTCTAGAGGCTTTAACATATGGAATACAAACAATTAAATTAAGACTAGGCACAAAGAAATGAAAGTGCACAGCATCGAACTATGAAATACTGGATTCAAAACTACAATAGTCAAGACAATAATAATAGGTTATTGTTTCAGAACTTAACATTACAAGTATATCAAACACTCTGTTTTCAATATCCGAGTCTGACCTAGATAACTATAGATGTCAGCTTACACTGTAATAGAACTATTTACAAGAGTTGCGTGCATTATGGGTAGATAAACATGAGACTATTCCAAAATGGCACCAAAAATAAATGGAAATAACAATATTAGGGGGGCTTTCAGCTATAAACATATCCTATCATTTCTTGTGGCTATGGTAGTGCAATATCACTAAATTCAATCCGTTAGTTGGGGTCATTTACATCAAAAGCCTAGAGCCCATAGGTGCGTAAAGACTATACATTATGTTAAAGGGTATAAAGCAATACCCTCAAGTATGAGGGAAGTGAATGTGGCCAAGTTCCTAAGTAGAATAATTATAACGTTAAGTTTAGAACACTTCATGGATAATTGACAATATAGTTGAGGATGAAGTGAAAACCCCAACTGTATGGAGGAAATGAGTATATTCATTCTTCAGAAACTGATAGTTACCAAAAAGAGTTTCTATAAGTAGCTTTCTCTAAGCAATCAAGTTATAAACACAGATAACCACCACAAAGACAGAAAGCAAGTAATGGGCACAATAGCATCACATAAAAAGAATTTAGTCTAGACAAAGTCAACTAGACTATGCATATATGTGAAGGTAGCCTATAGAAAGACATTCAAGGTAAGCAAGGTATTAATTAGGGCAGCACCACTCTGACCTAACTAAAGTATCCATAAGCTTCAGTGGGCAGAGAACAACAAATAATCAATTGGTCGTTTTTAATGTTTGGCTCCCCTTCTGGTTCAAGGTACTGAAGTCAATCAACTAGGGGCAGAAAATTTAGCAGTTGAAAAGTTTATAAGGAAACTAGAGTACAACATACACTTCTGTAAGAAAACAAACGGGCTTCGGAAACAGGTAATCCATATCGCTAATGCTAATCATATGTGTTTTATATTGATAATCTAACCAATTGCAAAACAACATTCGAAAAGATTATGGTACCAAGTTAATTACCTGTCATAACTAGAACCAATAAGTGGAATAGTAACCATCTCCTCCTGAGATATCTTGAGTTTAGGCGCTTGTAAGATGTATCTAAGATCTGCAGCTTGGCGGCGAATGCTGACACTGGGGTGCTTCTTCTCCAATTGCTGGTAAAGAGCAATGCAATCTGCGTGGCGGTTATTTGCCTCGTAAGCCATTGCAAGCCATATTTGAATCTGAAATTACCCAAATCAAAAGTTTCCCTGTTAATTCTGTTATCTAAATTTTCCGATGAACACAATAACTTGCCAATAATTTAAGATACTTATCGGGTATCAACCAACCTCACCGCCAAACAATGTGGGTCTAGGAATAATAGTGAGAGCACCTTCAAGAAACTCAATGGCTCGTCCATACATGCCCTTACCATAAGCCTTTTGTCCCAACTCGAACATCAATTGTGCTGTGGCTCTCCTCTCTGCCTGCTCCTTAGCCACCTGATCTCACAAACCAAAAAAAATCAATAAGTGATGATGATTAAAGTTGTAAATTTATAACGTAAAAATAACGAACTAACCTTTTCGAGTTCTTTTCTGACTCTCATCTTCTTCTCTTCCTCAGTCTCTTCTTTAGCTTCAGCTTCAATATCATCCTCCACTTTACTCTGTATTTCCTCAGCTTTCTTTTCTAACTCCCTCATCTCTTCAATCTCCTCCACTCTCTTTCTCATCTCCTTCTCCCAATCATACTCCTCCTCGTCACCATTTCCGTTTTCTTCGTCACTCGACCCTGCATCGAAATCCACACCATTCACCTTCGAATTCGACTTTCCACGTGTCACTACCCGGTGATTCCGACTCTCGCCCTCCGAGTCAAAGATCTTGTTCGTTAAAGCAGAGTAGTAAACGTGAAGGTCCCTCTTTGGTAGGTTCAAAACGACGTCGGCTGCCACCGGACGAGACTTCCGGTCCGTTATTATTGTCCGTGCCGAGGTCACGTCCAATAACAGCGCTAAATTTCCGAGAACCACCGCCATAGGAACAGTCAAGAGGGAGAGAAATCGGTGGAGTGAGATATGAATTTCAACTGACAAGGATCACTAGTGAAGATATTTAGATGCTGATTTGGTGTATAAGGACTAAAGTGTCCTCACTGTAAGTTGATATTAAATTATTAATCCTATAAGTTTTGAAAAGAGTGAGGGTAAACTCGTCTGAATAATTGTGAACGTGGCACTATTTAGACGAGTGTCGTGTTTAGAGACTGAAGTCTGTGGCAGTCCTCACGGAAGCAGTAACTTGATTTTATCAAACACGTCACAGCCAATGCAATATCTCACATCTAGCACGACGTCGTTTCGTAAGCCGAATTTGTGATCTAGCGGTGGGAAATCAAACACAACGAGCCTTGTTCTCTTCACAATCACCACCAGAAACAGCGGAAATGGAAATGTTTTTCTAACACGCATGCGCGTGCCCCACGCGCCCCCACTCGCCACAGGTTGCCACTCTATGGGTCCCTCTCTCTTGGAGCTTCTCTAAAAACTCTGCTCATTTTCTCTGCAGAGCTTTGCTTTATCGGTTACCATCTGTTTCCATGGCTCTATCGCTCTGTCACGTACCACCTGGCGTGTTCTCTTCATTTCACCACAAACAAACATTTTTCATTCAGCATCGCCGCAACAATCTCCGATGCTCGTTAGATAACAAACTCCGATTTTCTCCTTACTCTAAACGACACTATCTCGTCTCTCCTGTAAAATCCTCTTCAATTAACGGATTCTCTGTAGAGAAGAGCAGTGTAAAACCATTTGATAGAGAAGGAAATGTTGAATTTAATGAAAGGATTCGAAAATGGATTCATATCATTCAATCAGTTCTTCCCGGAGGAAGTTGGTGGAGCTTCAGTGATGACATCGAGCTTAAACTGATGGCGAAACCGGTGACTGTGTGGCGTGCGCTTAGTAAGATGTGGGAGTTAGTCTCGAAGGACCGTTGGGTTATTTATGCTGCCTTTTCTGCTTTAATTGTAGCGGCGGTGCGTGCGTTTTATTGGGAGAGAAGAGGCTATTTTGGAGTGACTTTTTCATTGCCTTCACTAATTAATTTGTATAAATGTTGCAGCTTTCGGAGATTTGCATACCACATTTTTTGACGGCATCAATCTTCACCGCACAGAGTGGTGACATCGCAGTGTTCCACCGCAACGTTCGTTTGTTGATTCTGTTATGTGTCACTTCTGGAATATGCAGGTTAAAATCTTGTATGGTCAATTCTCTCCTCCTTTACATTGCAAACTATGGCACGGCCCTATTTCTGCATCGGAGATGGGTTGTTCACACAATGTGGAAATACCCCGTTCTCTATTTTATTTATTTATTTATTTTTATAATGCGCATATGTCGAAAAGTAACTTAGTTTTCTTACAATTGTTCTGTCAATCACGAGTTGCGGAGGTTAAAATATAAAATAATAAAATATAGGTTGAGCAATATTTTGAACTTCTACTTCATATGGACTTTCCTATGCATTAGTTTATTGAACTGCTGATTCTGTGCTCTGTTTATCTGAACTTCAGCGGTCTCCGAGGGTGCTGTTTTGGCATTGCAAATATGATCCTAGTAAGTCTTATCAAATGATTTGTTTTTCACTTGTATTATTTTTTTGGTTGAAAAATTCATGGATGGTAGAGTCCTGTTTGATGATATAAAATTGTCTTACTTGCTTTGGAGGATTGTGTCTTAGGATAGACATAACCTTTCTTGAATTATGAGTTTATATTAAAGTTGTTGGGGTTTTCAATCATCCAAGAGGTGATCAAGTTGGGAATGCCTTTCTGGTTCCTTGCAGTGCAATACAATGGGGGACCAGTTTTTGTTAGAATGATTTTTTCCCATTTATCCAGTTTTCCATTTTTTGAAGGAACCATTGTTACGACTTTTTGTGGTCAATAGAGTATGACTTCAATACTGATTGAGTTCCTGTAACATTTTACAGGTGAAGCGAATGAGAGAAACATTATATTCTGCTCTTGTTTCTCAGGTTCTGAAACAATACACATTTGAATTTTGATAAAAATTTCTTGCCATTTGCATCTAAGCAAGATATAACTGTTTCCATATGTGCTTATGTAGACTACTTACTTTTATTGTCACGTCTGTTGTAGGATATATCCTTTTTTGACTCTGAGACAGTTGGTGACTTGACAAGTAGGCTTGGGTCAGACTGTCAGCAGGTTTCACGAGTTATTGGAAATGATCTCAATCTAATATTACGCAATGTTCTTCAGGTCTTTTCCCTCATCAATTGTTCACACTTCTGAGTTTGCTTAAAATATGATAATATAGTTTGTGCTAATGTTGTTCCTTTTCAGGGAGGAGGGGCATTGATCTACTTGCTTGTTTTGTCACGGCCACTTGGCTTATGCACATTGGTAATATGCTCGACTTTAGCAGGAGTGATGCTGATCTATGGCATGTAAGGTTTTACAGTTTATCAGTTTTTCCTCTTAAAATTTCTGGCTGCCTTCCTGAAAGTACATGAAGTAAAATGTATTTAATTGTAAGGGGATACATGGCAAGTCAACAAAGATAATGTGGAGATGTGTGTGTGCTTTAAGGTCAGTGACTTGTTCATTTGGATGAGATATGGTCAAGCAATTGAGTTTTCAAGAACTAGAAAGGCCTGAAAGTGAGTTAAAGTTATTGAGAGGAACCCCATGCCTTATGACCTCACAGAAAATACTTTCTTGCACTTTCTGAGATTACTTACAATGCACATTTCTTTTTTATGTTTAAGCATTCCGGTGAATTGTAATATGAACTACTTCTTTCTACTCTGTAGTACTGTTTCTTATCACTTCAACTATGTCCTGTATAGGTACCAGAAGAAGGCAGCAAAGTTAACACAAGAATTCACTGCTTCTGCCAATGAAGTAGAACAAGAAACATGATCTATAGCTTTTGTAAGAGATTCTGTTGTCAAATGCTTGCTATAATTAAAGATGGTACTAATTTTTTGTGTAGGTGGCACAAGAGACATTTTCTTTGATGAGAACTGTTCGTGTCTATGGAACAGAGAAGCTGGAGCTTGGAAGGTAATCTGTTCTTGTAGAAACTTGTCTTTTAAATCATCTTGTATTTGCACTTTACTTTTGCATGCACAATCCTTAACAAAAGGTAAATGTATGTGAACAGGTGCATATGTTTGTTATAAGTGGTTCTGACATAAAGACGTTTACATCTACGGTTGATAGGTACAAGCAGTGGCTAGATAAATTGGCTGGCATAAGTTTGCGACAGAGTGCTGCATATGGGTTCTGGAACCTGAGCTTCAATATGCTTTATCACTCAACTCAGGTTTATCTCTGTCATTGGTTTCAAGATTTTAAAGTGTTCACTATTTAAAGATATTTCCCTCATGCTCAACAATTACCAACTGCTGCATGAAAGTGCTTTTCAAATATTTGACATATTTTGAAGAAGTGATATTTGGCTCTAAATAACATTTTTTATGCTGGTAATACGTTGCGTTATGTATACTTGACCAGGCCCTGAATCCTGTGTACTTAACCTCAAGCTTGATAGAGTTCTAACATACACTCTTGTTATGACTTTTTAATGAATTCTAGCAAATTTTCAAAAAGACATGCATCCATCTTTAACTTAATATAATCACATATGAGGATGTCATATCTTATAGGAGCTTAGGTGCATACTTCCTAACTCCATTTCTGAGGGTCTGAAATACAAACCAAAAAAATCAATAGTGTGATGATTAAAGTTGTAAATTTATAACGTAAAAATAACGAACTAACCTTTTCGAGTTCTTTTCTGACTCTCATCTTCTTCTCTCCTCAGTCTCTTCTTTAGCTTCAGCTTCAATATCATCCTCCACTTTACTCTGTATTTCCTCAGCTTTCTTTTCTAACTCCCTCATCTCTTCAATCTCCTTCACTCTCTTTCTCATCTCCTTCTCCAATCATACTCTCCCTCGTCACCATTTCCGTTTTCTTCGCCACTCGACCCTGCATCGAAATCCACACCATTCACCTTCGAATTCGACTTCCCACGTGTCACTACCCTGTATTCCGACTCTCGCCCTCCGAGTCAAAGATCTTGTTCGTTAAAGCAGAGTAGTAAACGTGAAGGTCCCTCTTTGGTAGTTTCAAAACGACGTCGGCTGCCACCGACGAGACTTCCGGTCCGTTTTATTGTCCGTGCCGAGGTCACGTCCAATACAGCGCTATATTTCCGAGAACCACCGCCATAGGAACAGTCAAGAGGGAGAGAAATCGGTGGAGTGAGATATATTTCAACTACAAATCACTAGTGAAGATATTTGATGCTGATTTGGTGTATAAGGACTAAGTGTCCTCACTGTAAGTTGATATTAAATTTTAATCCTATAAGTTTTGAAAAGATGAGGGTAAACTCGTCTGAATATTGTGAACGTGGCACTATTTAGACGAGTGTCGTGTTTAGAGACTGAAGTCTGTGGCAGTCCTCACGGAAGCAGTAACTTGATTTTATCAAACACGTCACGCCAATGCAATATCTCACATCTAGCACGACGTCGTTTCGTAAGCCGAATTTTTATCTAGCGTGGGAAATCAAACACAACGAGCCTTGTTCTCTTCACAATCACCACCAGAAACAGCGAAATGGAAATGTTTTTCTAACAGCATGCGCGTGCCCCACGCGCCCCCACTCGCCACAGGTTGCCACTCTATGGGTCCCTCTCTCTTGGAGCTTCTCTAAACCTCTGCTCATTTTCTCTGCAGAGCTTTGCTTATCGGTTACCATCTGTTTCCATGGCTCTATCGCTCTGTCACGTACCACCTGGCGTGTTCTCTTCATTTCACCACAAACAAACTTTTTCATTCACCATCGCCGCAACAATCTCCGTGTGCTCGTTAGATAACAAACTCCGATTTTCTCCTTACTCTAAACGACCCTATCTCGTCTCTCCTGTAAAATCCTCTTCAATTAACGGATTCTCTGTAGAGAAGAGCAGTGTAAAACCATTTGATAGAGAAGGAAATGTTGAATTTAATGAAAGGATTCGAAAATGGATTCATATCATTCAATCATTCTTCCCGGAGGAAGTTGGTGGAGCTTCAGTGATGACATCGAGCTAAACTATGGCGAAACCGGTGACTGTGTGGCGTGCGCTTAGTAAATGTGGGAGTTATTCTCGAAGGACCGTTGGGTTATTTATGCTGCCTTTTCTGCTTTATGTAGCGGCGGTGCTTGCGTTTTATTGGGAGAGAAGAGGCTATTTTGCAGTGACTTTTTCATTGCCTTCACTAATTAATTTGTATAAATGTTGCAGCTTTCGAGATTTGCATACCACATTTTTTGACGGCATCAATCTTCACCGCACAGAGTGGTGACATCGCAGTGTTCCCGCAACGTTCGTTTGTTGATTCTGTTATGTGTCACTTCTGGAATAGAGAAGCAATCAAGAATGTTTACTCTCTAGTCTCTATTGAATTTTTGGATTCAAACTTTGTAACCATCTACTACATTGTAACTTACATAATTTTTTGAACTTATAAGATATTTAATAAACCCCAAGTATTAGTTAAAATACGTACAAATTGACCTACACCCGGTTAAAATAATAATAATAATAAAAAACATTGAGGAATGAGGACCACGGCAGGCAACGCCTTTGTGATTAATAAGTCCAATGACTAATGAATTCCGAAGTTCTGATTCTCCTTACAATTAGATGGTATCAAATTCAATTGCATCAATTGGAATTATCAGGACAACAGGAAAACAAATTATAATCAAGAAGTAAGCCATCAATGTTCTATATTTTCATGCTGACGTGGTAGAACTAAATATGAAATACACATCCATGCTTCATACATACATATACATTGCTTCAAGATACAAATACAGAGAATTCACAATAACACTGAAAGAATATTACATGAACACAACAGCAACTTTAAATAATCAAATGAAGACATTACTCAACAATTACAATATGATTCATCTTTGAATAAGCAGCGCAGCTCCCACCAAGCCAAACCACAATGTCAAAGCTATCCAAAATGCACGGGTTTTCTCCAATCCTGCAGGAGGTCGCCACACCAAAAAGTCTCCTAGAAAGTCTCTGGATGATGGAAGCTGGTTGGTTGTTGAACCACTTCTTTCATCCCTGTCCTTGTTTTTGTCAGTCCATGTTGCTGCATAACTGCAATAAGCACATAAAAAATCCAGAAACCATTAAGATATTTGATTGAAAAAAAGCCGCTCATGCAAGATTTGAAGTGTGGAGAATGTTGTGGTGTATCCATGTATTTCTAGAGGCTTTAACATATGGAATACAAACAATTAAATTAAGACTAGGCACAAAGAAATGAAAGTGCACAGCATCGAACTATGAAATACTGGATTCAAAACTACAATAGTCAAGACAATAATAATAGGTTATTGTTTCAGAACTTAACATTACAAGTATATCAAACACTCTGTTTTCAATATCCGAGTCTGACCTAGATAACTATAGATGTCAGCTTACACTGTAATAGAACTATTTACAAGAGTTGCGTGCATTATGGGTAGATAAACATGAGACTATTCCAAAATGGCACCAAAAATAAATGGAAATAACAATATTAGGGGGGCTTTCAGCTATAAACATATCCTATCATTTCTTGTGGCTATGGTAGTGCAATATCACTAAATTCAATCCGTTAGTTGGGGTCATTTACATCAAAAGCCTAGAGCCCATAGGTGCGTAAAGACTATACATTATGTTAAAGGGTATAAAGCAATACCCTCAAGTATGAGGGAAGTGAATGTGGCCAAGTTCCTAAGTAGAATAATTATAACGTTAAGTTTAGAACACTTCATGGATAATTGACAATATAGTTGAGGATGAAGTGAAAACCCCAACTGTATGGAGGAAATGAGTATATTCATTCTTCAGAAACTGATAGTTACCAAAAAGAGTTTCTATAAGTAGCTTTCTCTAAGCAATCAAGTTATAAACACAGATAACCACCACAAAGACAGAAAGCAAGTAATGGGCACAATAGCATCACATAAAAAGAATTTAGTCTAGACAAAGTCAACTAGACTATGCATATATGTGAAGGTAGCCTATAGAAAGACATTCAAGGTAAGCAAGGTATTAATTAGGGCAGCACCACTCTGACCTAACTAAAGTATCCATAAGCTTCAGTGGGCAGAGAACAACAAATAATCAATTGGTCGTTTTTAATGTTTGGCTCCCCTTCTGGTTCAAGGTACTGAAGTCAATCAACTAGGGGCAGAAAATTTAGCAGTTGAAAAGTTTATAAGGAAACTAGAGTACAACATACACTTCTGTAAGAAAACAAACGGGCTTCGGAAACAGGTAATCCATATCGCTAATGCTAATCATATGTGTTTTATATTGATAATCTAACCAATTGCAAAACAACATTCGAAAAGATTATGGTACCAAGTTAATTACCTGTCATAACTAGAACCAATAAGTGGAATAGTAACCATCTCCTCCTGAGATATCTTGAGTTTAGGCGCTTGTAAGATGTATCTAAGATCTGCAGCTTGGCGGCGAATGCTGACACTGGGGTGCTTCTTCTCCAATTGCTGGTAAAGAGCAATGCAATCTGCGTGGCGGTTATTTGCCTCGTAAGCCATTGCAAGCCATATTTGAATCTGAAATTACCCAAATCAAAAGTTTCCCTGTTAATTCTGTTATCTAAATTTTCCGATGAACACAATAACTTGCCAATAATTTAAGATACTTATCGGGTATCAACCAACCTCACCGCCAAACAATGTGGGTCTAGGAATAATAGTGAGAGCACCTTCAAGAAACTCAATGGCTCGTCCATACATGCCCTTACCATAAGCCTTTTGTCCCAACTCGAACATCAATTGTGCTGTGGCTCTCCTCTCTGCCTGCTCCTTAGCCACCTGATCTCACAAACCAAAAAAAATCAATAAGTGATGATGATTAAAGTTGTAAATTTATAACGTAAAAATAACGAACTAACCTTTTCGAGTTCTTTTCTGACTCTCATCTTCTTCTCTTCCTCAGTCTCTTCTTTAGCTTCAGCTTCAATATCATCCTCCACTTTACTCTGTATTTCCTCAGCTTTCTTTTCTAACTCCCTCATCTCTTCAATCTCCTCCACTCTCTTTCTCATCTCCTTCTCCCAATCATACTCCTCCTCGTCACCATTTCCGTTTTCTTCGTCACTCGACCCTGCATCGAAATCCACACCATTCACCTTCGAATTCGACTTTCCACGTGTCACTACCCGGTGATTCCGACTCTCGCCCTCCGAGTCAAAGATCTTGTTCGTTAAAGCAGAGTAGTAAACGTGAAGGTCCCTCTTTGGTAGGTTCAAAACGACGTCGGCTGCCACCGGACGAGACTTCCGGTCCGTTATTATTGTCCGTGCCGAGGTCACGTCCAATAACAGCGCTAAATTTCCGAGAACCACCGCCATAGGAACAGTCAAGAGGGAGAGAAATCGGTGGAGTGAGATATGAATTTCAACTGACAAGGATCACTAGTGAAGATATTTAGATGCTGATTTGGTGTATAAGGACTAAAGTGTCCTCACTGTAAGTTGATATTAAATTATTAATCCTATAAGTTTTGAAAAGAGTGAGGGTAAACTCGTCTGAATAATTGTGAACGTGGCACTATTTAGACGAGTGTCGTGTTTAGAGACTGAAGTCTGTGGCAGTCCTCACGGAAGCAGTAACTTGATTTTATCAAACACGTCACAGCCAATGCAATATCTCACATCTAGCACGACGTCGTTTCGTAAGCCGAATTTGTGATCTAGCGGTGGGAAATCAAACACAACGAGCCTTGTTCTCTTCACAATCACCACCAGAAACAGCGGAAATGGAAATGTTTTTCTAACACGCATGCGCGTGCCCCACGCGCCCCCACTCGCCACAGGTTGCCACTCTATGGGTCCCTCTCTCTTGGAGCTTCTCTAAAAACTCTGCTCATTTTCTCTGCAGAGCTTTGCTTTATCGGTTACCATCTGTTTCCATGGCTCTATCGCTCTGTCACGTACCACCTGGCGTGTTCTCTTCATTTCACCACAAACAAACATTTTTCATTCAGCATCGCCGCAACAATCTCCGATGCTCGTTAGATAACAAACTCCGATTTTCTCCTTACTCTAAACGACACTATCTCGTCTCTCCTGTAAAATCCTCTTCAATTAACGGATTCTCTGTAGAGAAGAGCAGTGTAAAACCATTTGATAGAGAAGGAAATGTTGAATTTAATGAAAGGATTCGAAAATGGATTCATATCATTCAATCAGTTCTTCCCGGAGGAAGTTGGTGGAGCTTCAGTGATGACATCGAGCTTAAACTGATGGCGAAACCGGTGACTGTGTGGCGTGCGCTTAGTAAGATGTGGGAGTTAGTCTCGAAGGACCGTTGGGTTATTTATGCTGCCTTTTCTGCTTTAATTGTAGCGGCGGTGCGTGCGTTTTATTGGGAGAGAAGAGGCTATTTTGGAGTGACTTTTTCATTGCCTTCACTAATTAATTTGTATAAATGTTGCAGCTTTCGGAGATTTGCATACCACATTTTTTGACGGCATCAATCTTCACCGCACAGAGTGGTGACATCGCAGTGTTCCACCGCAACGTTCGTTTGTTGATTCTGTTATGTGTCACTTCTGGAATATGCAGGTTAAAATCTTGTATGGTCAATTCTCTCCTCCTTTACATTGCAAACTATGGCACGGCCCTATTTCTGCATCGGAGATGGGTTGTTCACACAATGTGGAAATACCCCGTTCTCTATTTTATTTATTTATTTATTTTTATAATGCGCATATGTCGAAAAGTAACTTAGTTTTCTTACAATTGTTCTGTCAATCACGAGTTGCGGAGGTTAAAATATAAAATAATAAAATATAGGTTGAGCAATATTTTGAACTTCTACTTCATATGGACTTTCCTATGCATTAGTTTATTGAACTGCTGATTCTGTGCTCTGTTTATCTGAACTTCAGCGGTCTCCGAGGGTGCTGTTTTGGCATTGCAAATATGATCCTAGTAAGTCTTATCAAATGATTTGTTTTTCACTTGTATTATTTTTTTGGTTGAAAAATTCATGGATGGTAGAGTCCTGTTTGATGATATAAAATTGTCTTACTTGCTTTGGAGGATTGTGTCTTAGGATAGACATAACCTTTCTTGAATTATGAGTTTATATTAAAGTTGTTGGGGTTTTCAATCATCCAAGAGGTGATCAAGTTGGGAATGCCTTTCTGGTTCCTTGCAGTGCAATACAATGGGGGACCAGTTTTTGTTAGAATGATTTTTTCCCATTTATCCAGTTTTCCATTTTTTGAAGGAACCATTGTTACGACTTTTTGTGGTCAATAGAGTATGACTTCAATACTGATTGAGTTCCTGTAACATTTTACAGGTGAAGCGAATGAGAGAAACATTATATTCTGCTCTTGTTTCTCAGGTTCTGAAACAATACACATTTGAATTTTGATAAAAATTTCTTGCCATTTGCATCTAAGCAAGATATAACTGTTTCCATATGTGCTTATGTAGACTACTTACTTTTATTGTCACGTCTGTTGTAGGATATATCCTTTTTTGACTCTGAGACAGTTGGTGACTTGACAAGTAGGCTTGGGTCAGACTGTCAGCAGGTTTCACGAGTTATTGGAAATGATCTCAATCTAATATTACGCAATGTTCTTCAGGTCTTTTCCCTCATCAATTGTTCACACTTCTGAGTTTGCTTAAAATATGATAATATAGTTTGTGCTAATGTTGTTCCTTTTCAGGGAGGAGGGGCATTGATCTACTTGCTTGTTTTGTCACGGCCACTTGGCTTATGCACATTGGTAATATGCTCGACTTTAGCAGGAGTGATGCTGATCTATGGCATGTAAGGTTTTACAGTTTATCAGTTTTTCCTCTTAAAATTTCTGGCTGCCTTCCTGAAAGTACATGAAGTAAAATGTATTTAATTGTAAGGGGATACATGGCAAGTCAACAAAGATAATGTGGAGATGTGTGTGTGCTTTAAGGTCAGTGACTTGTTCATTTGGATGAGATATGGTCAAGCAATTGAGTTTTCAAGAACTAGAAAGGCCTGAAAGTGAGTTAAAGTTATTGAGAGGAACCCCATGCCTTATGACCTCACAGAAAATACTTTCTTGCACTTTCTGAGATTACTTACAATGCACATTTCTTTTTTATGTTTAAGCATTCCGGTGAATTGTAATATGAACTACTTCTTTCTACTCTGTAGTACTGTTTCTTATCACTTCAACTATGTCCTGTATAGGTACCAGAAGAAGGCAGCAAAGTTAACACAAGAATTCACTGCTTCTGCCAATGAAGTAGAACAAGAAACATGATCTATAGCTTTTGTAAGAGATTCTGTTGTCAAATGCTTGCTATAATTAAAGATGGTACTAATTTTTTGTGTAGGTGGCACAAGAGACATTTTCTTTGATGAGAACTGTTCGTGTCTATGGAACAGAGAAGCTGGAGCTTGGAAGGTAATCTGTTCTTGTAGAAACTTGTCTTTTAAATCATCTTGTATTTGCACTTTACTTTTGCATGCACAATCCTTAACAAAAGGTAAATGTATGTGAACAGGTGCATATGTTTGTTATAAGTGGTTCTGACATAAAGACGTTTACATCTACGGTTGATAGGTACAAGCAGTGGCTAGATAAATTGGCTGGCATAAGTTTGCGACAGAGTGCTGCATATGGGTTCTGGAACCTGAGCTTCAATATGCTTTATCACTCAACTCAGGTTTATCTCTGTCATTGGTTTCAAGATTTTAAAGTGTTCACTATTTAAAGATATTTCCCTCATGCTCAACAATTACCAACTGCTGCATGAAAGTGCTTTTCAAATATTTGACATATTTTGAAGAAGTGATATTTGGCTCTAAATAACATTTTTTATGCTGGTAATACATTGCGTTATGTATACTTGACCAGGCCCTGAATCCTGTGTACTTAACCTCAAGCTTGATAGAGTTCTAACATACACTCTTGTTATGACTTGTTAATGAATTCTAGCAAATTTTCAAAAAGACATGCATCCATCTTTAACTTAATATAATCACATATGAGGATGTCATATCTTATAGGAGCTTAGGTGCATACTTCCTAACTCCATTTCTGAGGGTCTGAAATACTAGGGGTGTGCAAAACCGGATATCCGATCTGGTTGGCCTTTATTTTGATCCGATCCAAATATTCGGATCAGCCAAGAAACCAATCTGAATCTGATCCGGTTTTGATCCGAACCGAATTTTCGGATCGGATAAACCGGATATCCGGTTTTAATCCGAATTTCAAAACAACATTACAACAAGAACTTTATTTGAAATTAAATCTTTTATATTTATCTAAAATTAAACTAAATTGGAGTTAAAAGACATAAAGATTTGATGAAATAACAAAACAACAGTCAAAAGGAACACAAAAAAATCTGCCAGAGCAAAACAGCACCAAAACACCTTGACAGAGCAATGAACAGTACAGACTACAAAACAGCAGCAAGAAACTGAAAACTGCAGCCACCAAACAGCCTGAAAAATGCCAGTAAACCAGCAGAGGAGACCAATACCTTTTGTTTGCTTTCCTTCAGTGCCGATTCTTCACAAAGAATATGTTGCTTACTGCTTATTTAAAACATTGAACCTATCCTGCCATTCACTAGACCAATATCCTATCAACCAAACACAAAAACTACTGCTCTAAATATCAAAGAGACCTAACAAATTAAGGAGAAGGAATAATAAGTCAATCTTAACAAATGTTGGAACAACAATCACCACTAAATCATCACAGCAATCGTATTCTCAAACAGACAAACTCTTGAGCTTCAGCCAACTAAGTTATAGGATACCAAGGCTTTCAGTAGATCTAAGAATGAGATGAAATGAAAACATATCTCTCAAAATCATGAAGAAGAGGTGCCGATTTTGTTTGGTTTTTTTTCGTTGAGTCTTAAGGAAAAAAGTTAGGGATTTGGGATCTAGGGTTAAGCAAAAAATGATTTGGGATTATTTTTATTTGGTTTTTAAAAACCGGATCGGATACAGATATCCCGTTTTTTGCACAGCCGATCCGATATCCGATCCGGAAATCTGGATCTTCTAATATATCTGATCCGAATCCGATCCGAATTTTCGGATCTCCGGTTTTTCGGATCGGATCCAGACCTGATACCGAATATCGGATTATTTTGCACACCCCTATGAAATATATTTACTGCATTCATTCTGGTGTATTAATAATTGATAATATGATTAAAAGATTGAACATTTTTACCTTTGAATTAATGCATCTTTTTCCAAAGTTTCATGCTTTAGTTTATATAAAATCATGCATGTACTATAACTTCCTATTTGAGTTCTAATCTTTTGTGTTTCTTCATACATTTTGGTTCAACGTAAATTCTGGGGTTGACTGATACTTTAATTGGCTAATATACTATGTAGGTTATTGCTGTGCTGATTGGAGGAATGTCTATTTTAAAGGGTAGTATAACTGCGGAGCAACTTACAAAGTTTATCTTATACAGTGAATGGCTGATCTATTCAACTTGGTGGGTGGGAGATAATTTATCATCTTTGATGCAATCTGTTGGGGCAAGTGAAAAAGTCTTCCAATTGATGGACCTCATGCCTAGTGACCAATTCATATCAAAAGGCAAGCAATTTATAAACTTCAATGGAATGTCTGACGTAATTTGATTGCTACATAATCAGAATCTGTCCTTTTCATGCCTACTTAAGTTTATTTGCCAATCCATATGTTGGGAGTTTGCTCCAAAAATGTTGATCTGAGGAAGGTTATTCTTGTTGTAAGACTTATTAATAGGTTGTTCATGATTTGATTGCTACATAATTAGATTTATTTTCTTTTTAACAAGTTGAAAACAGACCTTCAATGTGTTTTATGTGACTTGATATTTTATTTGATATATTCCTTTATGCAGAAATCATTTTCTTTTTCTTTTTCTTTATGTTATTTTAGATAAAATATAAATTTTGGTTTTCAATATTATTGCTTTGCAGGAAAAAAATTGCAAAGGCTGATGGGACAGATAGATTTCATTAATGTATCCTTTTACTACTCTTCCCGGCCAATGGTACTTTTTCCTGTCTCTCCATTATATTAACTCATCTGGCTTTTGATTTTTCCTGTTTGTGAGATTCTGCAGTGTGCAAGAGCCTTTCATTGTACCATAGGGCACTGGATATTCTTTTTCTAAATTTAAAATATTCCTTTTTGAAACTTACAAAAATGACTGAATCGCCCCAAACTCTAGTTTATGCGGGATCAAATCCAAGACCTTGTGAAACCTGGAACAGATTTAACAAGTTGAACTAACTAGTACTCATGGGGCAGTAAATATTCTATAAAGCCTTAGGGTGTATTTTTTGAGATGGTAATTTTAGGAGAACAGAATGAATAGTAGCTAAATGGATTGCCTTTGCTAGTTATTAAAACAGCTAATTATTCCCTCATTGCTGATAAAACAGTTTCCATTGTGCCCTTTTTCCCCTTAAATTCCTTGCTTAATGATAGGAACCCACTCCAATAACTCAACAATTGGGCTGGGTCATGGGTCTTTCATNCGAATATCGGATTATTTTGCACACCCCTATGAAATATATTTACTGCATTCATTCTGGTGTATTAATAATTGATAATATGATTAAAAGATTGAACATTTTTACCTTTGAATTAATGCATCTTTTTCCAAAGTTTCATGCTTTAGTTTATATAAAATCATGCATGTACTATAACTTCCTATTTGAGTTCTAATCTTTTGTGTTTCTTCATACATTTTGGTTCAACGTAAATTCTGGGGTTGACTGATACTTTAATTGGCTAATATACTATGTAGGTTATTGCTGTGCTGATAGGAGGAATGTCTATTTTAAAGGGTAGTATAACTGCGGAGCAACTTACAAAGTTTATCTTATACAGTGAATGGCTGATCTATTCAACTTGGTGGGTGGGAGATAATTTATCATCTTTGATGCAATCTGTTGGGGCAAGTGAAAAAGTCTTCCAATTGATGGACCTCATGCCTAGTGACCAATTCATATCAAAAGGCAAGCAATTTATAAACTTCAATGGAATGTCTGACGTAATTTGATTGCTACATAATCAGAATCTGTCCTTTTCATGCCTACTTAAGTTTATTTGCCAATCCATATGTTGGGAGTTTGCTCCAAAAATGTTGATCTGAGGAAGGTTATTCTTGTTGTAAGACTTATTAATAGGTTGTTCATGATTTGATTGCTACATAATTAGATTTATTTTCTTTTTAACAAGTTGAAAACAGACCTTCAATGTGTTTTATGTGACTTGATATTTTATTTGATATATTCCTTTATGCAGAAATCATTTTCTTTTTCTTTTTCTTTATGTTATTTTAGATAAAATATAAATTTTGGTTTTCAATATTATTGCTTTGCAGGAAAAAAATTGCAAAGGCTGATGGGACAGATAGATTTCATTAATGTATCCTTTTACTACTCTTCCCGGCCAATGGTACTTTTTCCTGTCTCTCCATTATATTAACTCATCTGGCTTTTGATTTTTCCTGTTTGTGAGATTCTGCAGTGTGCAAGAGCCTTTCATTGTACCATAGGGCACTGGATATTCTTTTTCTAAATTTAAAATATTCCTTTTTGAAACTTACAAAAATGACTGAATCGCCCCAAACTCTAGTTTATGCGGGATCAAATCCAAGACCTTGTGAAACCTGTAACAGATTTAACAAGTTGAACTAACTAGTACTCATGGGGCAGTAAGTATTCTATAAAGCCTTAGGGTGTATTTTTTGAGATGGTAATTTTAGGAGAACAGAATGAATAGTAGCTAAATGGATTGCCTTTGCTAGTTATTAAAACAGCTAATTATTCCCTCATTGCTGATAAAACAGTTTCCATTGTGCCCTTTTTCTCCTTAAATTCCTTGCTTAATGATAGGAACCCACTCCAATAACTCAACAATTGGGCTGGGTCATGGGTCTTTCATGGGCTTGAGTAAAACTCTCCTTAGAAAACCAGCTTGTCAAGGTAGGGTGCCGAAGCCCTTATAAACCCATATGCCCATTTTTTTCCCTTCCAATGTGGAATCCTAACACACTACCACGCTTCTGCAACCAACGTCCACGTTAGCCTCTTTACTCCTGTCGGCCTCTTTACTCCTGTCGGCCTCTTTAGCCCTTGGGTGACTACGCGGATCTCCTTTCCCTCGGGCCTCCATGCCCTTTCTCGAGATAGCAGCCCAAACCCAAGGTCAGCCTGCCACATAGGTGTAGGATCATGTTCTGATACCATTTGATAGGAACCCGCTCCAACAACTCAAACAATTGGGCTGAGCCATGGGTCTTTCATGAGCTTGGGTAAAACTCTCCTTGGAAAACCAGCTTGCCAAAGGAGGGTGCCCAATCCCTTATAAACCCACATACCCACATTTTTTCCTTTCAATGTGGGATCCTAACACACCAAGAGAAGAATGTAGGGAAGTTTGGGAGGAGCTAACCCTTGAAGTCAGCAATTAGGGAGGAGCTAGCTCCGAAGTCCAGCATTGTTTTTCCTTTCATATTTTGATTTTGTCCTTTTGGTTGATGTTTTAGGTGTATTTTGCTGTTTTGCTGCCACTGTTATCAATTTGTTGAATATCAATACACATATCTATTTTCTTCCAAAAAAATGTTGGGATCCCACATTGGAAGGGAAAAGGGTGGGCATGTGAGTTATAAAGGGCTTGGGCACCCTACCTTAGCAAGCCGGTTTTCGAAGGAGAGTTCTACCCAAGCCCACAAAAGGCCTACTGTCAAGCTCAATTGTTTTAGTTTTTAGATGGGTATCCATCAAATGATCAGAGCCAAACCTTGCCCGAGCCCATGTTCTGGAAGGGGCGATCTAGGAAAGGGTTACCTAGGAAGGGACGACCTCCGAGAGTTGGCCACTTAGAGTGAAGCGGTACAGAGACCAACGATGTTTTGGAAGGGGCGACTTGGGAAAGGGCTACCTTGGAAGGGGCGACCTGGGAGAGTAGGCCACCCAAAGTGGGCCAATGTGGACGGTGGGTCTCGAAGCATGGGGGAATGTTAGGATCCCACATTGGAAGGGAAAATGGTGGACATGTGGGTTATAAAGGGCTTGGACACCCTCCCTGGCAAGCCGGTTTTCCAATGAGAGTTTTACCCAAACCCACAAAAGGCCCACTACCCAGCCCAATTGTTTGAGTTGTTATATGGTTTCTCTCATGCATATTGAAATTGAGATCAATTGATTACTCAATTATCTTATAATCTCTTCTTCAGCATGACAGTATCGAAAACTAATTTGACTGTAGAATTCTTTTAAGTTATCACTAAATACATAAACTAATAGGTAAATAACCCAATAGTAGTTGAGCTTCAACTTGCCTTTTCAAGTACCTTGCTGATAGATTGACACAACCATCAGCAAATACCAACACAAGTATTAACCCAAGACACATACAATAAACTAATAATTTAATTTATACAATGAAAGGATTCAAACACAAGATCATTTAGTCAACATGGCTGTGATACCATTTTAAGTTATAACTTAACCTAGAAGGTTGAGCAGATAGGAAAGTGCATGATTATTTAAGTTGTAACTATTCTTCCATTGTTGTTACTACTGCAATAGCTAACTGGCATGCAATTGAACAGGTACCTGTACTGCAAAATGTTAGCATTTCAGTGAATCCAAGTGAAGTGGTTGCAATTGTAAGTGTTTCATTCACTCACCTTGGTCTTTCACGTCCACAACCATCATAGTAACTTATATGCCAAATTGTAATTTTTCTTAGGTCGGTCTTAGTGGTAGCGGAAAAAGCACCCTGGTGAATCTTTTGCTCCATCTTTATGAACCAACTAGTGGTCAGGTAGGTTTCTTTGTCCAATTTTGTGGTTCCAACATCTTGCAGTTCATACTAGGAACAGAAGACAATTTTATGACAATTAAATGAAAGATATTGCCATCAGGAATAAATAAATCAGCATTCACTCCTTCTTGATTGGTTATATATGTATAATATTATTTGATTCAATACAGCAACAAAGTAAAAGGCGATGTATGTGATTGGTGTCAAATTGTTTTTCTTATGATTTTAATCATACAATCTTTGTTTGTTGATGATGCTTATATCATTTATCTTTTAAACACTCATGATCTTGTGATTACCATTTTAATCAGCAATTTTCTGCTGTACGTTCATTGTTTGTTATGCAGGTGATCATTAATCGAACCTGTCATTAGCAATAGTATTTCTAATTTTAAATGTTTTTTGGTGGCTTCCCTTTGAAGAGTTTGAACCAAAAAAATTGATAGCAGATATTCTGTTCTCTTATTATTGTTATTGTTCTAATTAATAGTCAGTTGAGTTTTCATCAGTTCCTGTAATTGCAGATTTTGATAGATGGCTTCCCTCTTAAAGAGCTTGACATCAAGTGGCTGAGGGAAAGAATTGGATATGTTGGACAGGTTCTTTGTTAATTCATTTCACCCAAAAATTAATAAAATTCAGTAAGTGAGATAGATCTTTCCTCAAAAAATTGTTTTGAACAGGAACCAAAACTTTTCCGCATGGATATCAGTTCAAATATTAAATATGGATGTACTCGAGAAATAAAGCAGGAGGATATTGAGTGGGCTGCCAAGCAAGCATATGCCCATGACTTCATCTCATCGCTGCCCAATGGTTATGAAACACTTGTTGATGATGATTTGCTTAGTGGGGGACAGAAGCAGCGAATTGCTATTGCTCGTGCCATTCTTAGGGACCCTACTATTTTGATCCTTGATGAAGCCACCAGTGCATTGGATGCAGAGAGTGAACACAACATCAAGGTAGCTACTTTTGGCAATAGTTCAGTTCCTTGCTAATAAAAAAGAGAATTCATAAGACCTAAACGATCTATATTTTCTGTATGTAATGTATATATTTGCCACTCTATCTAGGGTGTTCTTCGTTCTATGAGAAGCGACAAGATGACAAAGAGAACTGTACTAGTAATTGCACACAGGTAAGTACAATCCAGTATCCCATACCTTCCTTTATGTGATTTTTTTCGAGTCTGTAGTTAAATTATTCATCCTCTACAGGCTTTCCACAATACAAGCAGCCGACAGGATAGTGGTAATGGATGGTGGCCGCATTGTTGAGGTTGGTACTGTAGTTTATTTAGTTTGGACTGCTGCTATCATGTCTATCATTGATTCTGAAAGCATTACCATCATTTGCATGATTGTTAACAATTCTATCCTCATTAAACAAGGGAATGCTTCACTCGCAAAAATACTCCATGAACGTAATTTTTATTCCATCACAGATGGGCACTCACGGGGAGCTTCTCCGGAAAGAAGGCCTGTATGCAAGACTGACCAGAAGACAAGCTGATGCAGTAGCATGATTGTGTGATAATACATCAGACGTTGGTCTCCTTATTTCAACTTATTTATGAGGAGATAAAGGTTGAAGCTATTTTTTCTACAGCTGACCCTTGTGTTTTATACCCAACAACAGAACCGAAGATGAATTATACAATGAAGCTGCAATGCCTCCGATCCTCCATGAATATACGAGGACGCCATAAATGGAGTGCAGCAGATGTAACCAAAATTCATTTGTTGTAATTACCAGTGTAACTCTAGACAAGCAAATGTGAAACTAGGAAGTCGGACGTCACGTCAAACAAGTCTGATAGTTTTACAATGACAATTTTTGATTAAGTGGGCGCACTCTATCTATTGACATTATTTAGCCCTTCGCGGGCTTCTTTCCAGATAAAATTGAGTGGCAAATGCACTTGTTTACAGTGACAGCTGTCTGTTAACGGTGTATTAATAAAAGATGAATATGAGGTAATTATTATTTACCCCACGATCTATTTTTACCAACTTCTTTTACATCCCGGACATGACAATGGAGTTATTAGTGTCACATCAGTTTTATCATACGGAAGGATAGTTGTTCCTCACGGAAGAAACGAGGGGCAGTTTATTACAACAAATTAAAAGACTATCAAGTTTTATTAATTAAATTTGATTAGTGCTTAATTAGGCTTAATGAAGTATTATGTAATCTTTTAAAAATTATACTATATTTTTAAAAATCTGAAATTCTTGCAAACAAACCCAAACACCTTCTTCTTCCTCCCGCCATTAACGTATCTCCATCTTGGTTGCTGTTTCTTCTTATCTTTGTTTACATCTTCTTCTTCGTCTGCATCTTGTTCTTCGTCTACATCTTCTTTTTCCTCATTCCTCTATATCTTCTTGTTTTTCCGCCATTAACACTTTCTTCTTCCTCCACCATTAACATCTTCTCCACCAAAGATCCCACTCCTCCTCCTCCTGACATTTCGTGTAAGTATGTGTATATCCTCTTTACATTTTATATTTAGATTTACAAAGATTTAATAATTGATGGGGTTTGGGTTATGATTTTGATTTAGTTGTTTAGGTTGTTGGGTTGTGTTTGATGTAATGCAAGTTGAAAGGAGTGAAATTTGTTGAAAATTTATTCTGGGTATGTGTTTTGGGTATGAATATGATGGACCGATTGTAGGTGGAGATGGCTGAAAATGTGTTTTGGATCTGATGGATCGCTTAAGCGATCTAGTACATGACAGTCATGGTCCACTGGATGAATCGTACACTTGATATGTTTAATATAGACNAGTAACGGTTTGGTTCTGTGACAGGCTATTACGAAACTACCCTTCACCCCATTCCAAACCATAGTCCATTCTAAGCCAGCCCATCCCAAACCGCCGCCACAACTGGCCAAACCACCATCATTCCAAACCAGCACCGCTGTCAGCCCACCCTACAATCAATCAACAAATCAAATTCACTCCAAAACACAAGTGGTGGGTGACGGTAGTGGCAAGGAAAATCAGCAGTAGCGGGGAAAACAACCAAAAAAAAAAAAAAACCGACAACCAATCAACAAATTAAATTCACTCCAAAACACAACAAAAACGCAACAAATCAAACTCAAAACAAAGGCTCTAAATCAACCCAAACCCAGTTGTCGCGCAAAGAGATGGGGAAGTGATGGGTGGCGATCGGTAACCAAACGATTGTCAGGGATGGAAGGGGTTTTCGAGAGGGGAGGCCAGTGAGGTGAATGGCGTTGACGGGAGGGATTTTTGTTGCCAGAATCGATGGGAAAATGGAAAAATAATGCAAACCCTAGATTTGTGGTGGTCGGCGATTAAGGGGTTTTCTTGGATGGAGGTGAGAGGGGTTTTGGTGTGTTGGTTAAGGGGAAGTGATTGCTGGTGATGGGGTTGTCCGGTGACGCCGGAATTAGGCGGTTGGGCACTGCACTCACGGGAAAGGCAAAATCGTGCGATGAAGAAGAAAAAAATGGAGGAATGTAAGAGGGAGATGGATAATCACCGCTAGATCTAGGCTTCATTACCGGAAAGGATCAGAAAATGGCTGGCAGGGACGCCGACAAAGATGAGAGAAAGCGGAAGATGAAAAGGCGAAGGTGGAGGTGGAAAGAAATTTGAGATTTTGGGGTTTTTAGGATTATTTTGTTCTTTTAGTATCAAAATAGAGTAAAGACTATTTTAGCCTTTTATTATTAAAATAAAGAAAACAGAGTTAGTTTAGGGGTGAAAATCTGAAATAAAAGGAAATGGGGTATCTGCTTAGGATTTCGCCAAACCTCGGGTGGAAACATGTCGGTTGCTCTAAATAAATAAAAATCTAAACGCATTTAGTCTCGCTACAAAAGCTTCCAGGTTAATTCTCACCTCTTTACGAAGAGTAAATATCCCGACAGCGGGTCTCACGGGGACTCCCTGCACCTGCTCGTCACAAAATATCGCTTCTCCCCTTTCTTTATTCCTCATTCAACAAGGAGAAGTCTAATATTAACAAAAATGGACGCGTACCAACAGCCCCACCGGTACATGAGGCCACCGCCGCCGCCTCCACAGCCACCACCCACGGCGGATCATCATCTTCACCACGTAACCTCTAGACAAGCAAATGTGAAACTAGGAAGTCGGACGTCACGTCAAACAAGTCTGAGTAGTTTTACAATGACAATTTTTATTAAGTGGGTGCACTCTATCTATTGACATTATTTAGCCCTTCCGGGCTTCTTTCCAGAAAAATTGAGTGGCAAATGCACTTGTTACAGTGACAGCTTCTGTTAACGGTGTATTATAAAAGATGAATATGAGTAATTATTATTTAGCCCACGATCTATTTTTACCAATTCTTTTACACCCGGACATGACAATGGAGTATTAGTTGTCACATCATTTATCATACGGAAGGATAGTTGTTCCCAGGAAGAAACGAGGGGCAGTTTATTACAACAAATAAAAAGACTATCAAGTTTTATTAATTAAATTGATTAGTGCTTAATTAGGCTTAATGAAGTATTATGTAATCTTTTAAAAATTATACTATATTTTTAAAAATCTGAAATTCTTGCAAACAAACCAAACACCTTCTTCTCTCCCGCCATTAACGTAACTCCATCTGGTTGCGGTTTCTTCTTATCTTTGTTTACACTTCTTTCTTCGTTGCATCTTGTTCTTCGTCTACATCTTCTTTTCATCATTCCTCTATATCTCTTGTTTTTCCGCCATTAACACTTTCTTCTTCCTCCACCATTAACATTCTCCACCAAGATCCCACTCCTTCCTTCTCCTGACATTCTGTAAGTATGTGTATATCCTCTTTACATTTTATATTTAGATTTACAAGATTTAATATAGATGGGGTTTGGGTTAGATTTTGATTTATTGTTTAGGTTGTTGGTTGTGTTTGATGTAATGCAAGTTGAAAGGAGTGAAATTGTTGAAAATTTATTCTGGGTATGTGTTTTGGGTATGAATATGATGGACGATTGTAGGTGGAGATGGCTGAAAATGTTGTTGGATCTGATGGATCGCTTAAGCGATCTAGTCATGACAGTCATGGTCCACTGGATGATCTACACTTGATATGTTTAATATAGACATAAACATTCTATAACATATCTGTTTAATATGCCGTAAAAGAAACTATTTAATAGATATAATAAACGGTCATGGTCTAACGAACGAATTGACATCTGATATGTTAATATGACGTAAACATTCCTACATCATATATGTTTAAATAGCCATAAAAAAACTAATTTAATTAAAATAATATTGGTATGGTCAACTGAATGAATCGTACACCTGATATATTTAATATAGTATAAACATTCTACACCATATTTGTTTAATATAGCCGTAAAGAACTAATTTAATTAAATATAATATCGGTTATGATCCACAAATGAAATCGTACACTTGTATGCTTTAATATAGACGTAACATTCTACACCATATATGTTTAATATAGCCAATAAAAGAACTAATTTAATTAAAATTAAACGGTCATGGCCACTGAATGATCGTACACCTGATATGTTTAATATAGACGTAAACATTCTACACACATATGTGTTAATATAGCCGTAAAAGAACTAATTTAATAAAATATAATAACGCATAATCTATTGAACAAATCTACACTTGATATGTTTAATATAGATGTAAACTTCTACACCATATATGTTTAACATAGCGTAAAAAGAACTAATTTAATTAAAATTAATAAGGTCATAGTCTATTGAACAAATCGTACACTCTGGTATGTTTAATATGATGTAAACATTCTACACCATATGTGTTTAATATAGCTCCGTAAAAGAACTAAATTTAATTAAATATAATAACGGTCATAGTCTTATTGAACAAATCTACCTTGATATGTTTAATATAGATGTAAACATTCTACACTATATTGTTTAATATAGCCGTAAAAGAAACTAATTTAATTAAATATAATAACGGTCATAGTCTATTGAACAAATCGTACACCTGATATGTTTAATATAGATGTAACATTCTACACCTATGTTTAACAAGCCGTAAAGAACTAATTAATTAAAATTATATAACGGTCATGGTCACTATAGAGATGGCATGGGCCCGCACATTTTCGGTACCTGCCTGGCCCGAAACGAGGCTGGGTTACACGAGGTTGGAGGGCTTGGGCTTGGGCCGGGGCTGATTTTAAGGACCGACCTGGGTACGGGCCGGGCATGGTACATCTTTAGGCCCGGCCCGGCCGTAAAATTTTAGTATTAATTTTATAATTTACCCTTATATATATTTTAATTCAATATATCTATATATATATATATATATATATATATTATATATAGATATATATATAATATATATATAATATATATATCTATTTTCCCAAACCCTAACCTCAATTTTATTCCATATTGAAGGTTTACATGTTAAAATTGCCTTAAATGAGTTAGATGGTTGGTTCAACTTATAAAAGTGGATTTCACCAAACATATTATGCCACAGCTGAAAAGGAGTAGTAATAAAAATTATGAAGTTTTATTGCTCAATTATTGCTTAAATTATTGCGGACTAGCTTCAATTAATATTTAAAAACTATTTCTAAATTAAAAATATAAAAAATTGAAATTATTTAATATTTAAAAATAAAACATTATTAAAAAAGGCGGGCTTGGGCCGGGCCTATGGTATAAAAAAAACCTGGCGGGCGGGTTGGGCTTTGCTATATCACCCGTAGCGGCTCGGGCCGGGCTTGGGCCTGGTCATGAGGTCGGGGCTTGGCCTGGCCAAGGGGTACCCGGTCCCGGCCCGGCCCATTGCCATCACTCCACTGATGCTGACGTAACCTGATATGGTTTAATATAACGTAAACATACCATTTCTACACCATATATTAGTGTTAGCTTGGGTAAAGAAATTAATTAAAATAATATAATGGTCATGTGCTACTGAACAAATCGATACGATATTGTTAATATAAACGTAAACATTCTACCCAATATGTTTAATATAGCCATAAAGAACTAATTAATTAAATATAATAACGTCGGTCTTGGTCCACTGAACGAATCTGTACACCTGATATGTTTAATATAGATGTAATAATTATATAAACATAAATGTTTTAATATAGTCCGTAAAAGAAACAATTTAATAAAATATAATAATGGTCATGGTCCATGAATGAATCTACCCTATATGTCTAGATAGGTTAATCACTAAACCAATCTAGTGAAATCACAATAAAAAATATCAAATACATTGGATCGCTTAAGAGATTTCATTCTCGCTTAAGCGATCCTGTGTATTTAGACCTTAGTCACTTAAGGATCTGGTTGTATTTGTCATTGTCCACTGAAGAATCGTACACCTTATATGTTTAAGATAGTGTGTTAACGCTTAAACCAATCTAGGAAATACATAAAAATAATCCAAATACACTGGATCGTTAAGAGAATTTCATTTCTCGCTTAAGCGATCCTGTGTATTTAGACTTGTACACTTAAGAGATCTGGTGGTATTTATGTTATCGCTTAAGTGATTCTATGCTTTTACACTTGGTGCTTAAGCGATCATGAACAGATAGAATCAATAAGTGCCCGACGCACGTCGCTTAAGCGATTTTATTCTATCGCTTAAGCGATCCTTTGCTTTTAACCTGGTCGCTTAAGCGATTACCCGAGGCAGAATAAACTTCTGCCTAGATGCACAATCGCTAAGTGATTAAGTGTATCGCTTAAGCGATTCTTCGCTTTTACTATGGTCGCTTAAGCGATCATGAACAAGACAATAAATAGTGCCCAGACGCAGGATCGCTTAAGCGATTCTTCGCTTTATTATTGGTCGCTTAAGCGATCTACGATCACTAAGCGTCAGGAACAAGAAAATAATAAGTGCTAGACAGCATGATCGCTTAACGATCCTTGGCTTTTAACGTTGGTCGCTTTAGCGATTTATAATCGTTAAGCGATCGTGTCTGGGCAGAATCAACTTATACCCGATGCACAATCGCTTAAGCGATCTAAAATCGCTTATACCAGATCTCTTAAGCGCTCTTCTGTCATACCAGATCGCTTAAGCGATCCTGTCCGACGCTTGGAATTTGCGTCAGCATCCTCCTTTTCAGTTTCATTTCACTATGCCCTCCCTTGTTTCGCCAATAGAATGTTCCTGACGCCGTCTCCTCTCCTAGTGGAGCAACTTAGTCATCAGAAGTTACTCCACCACACACTTCTTCTTCTCCATTTTTGTAACCCAGTCGTGCCTACAATTTGGGAGGTTATATGAGTTTTTTTCTGTTTCTTCAAGGACTCGCTATTATAACTTAATCGAGAATGGCAGGAATGAAAAAAATGCAAAGAGCAAAGAAATTGAGAAATTGCAGAAAATTGGAAGAAAAAACGAGGGGGAAGAACCTGAGAGAATGTGTTCTGTCTTTCAAATTTTAAATCAACTTCTCTTTATATACTCTAACCCACAAATATTAAATCTTTTCACCCAATCCTTTTTGTGCTTTAATTACACTTAAGTATGCCACGTCATATTTTTAACCCAAAAAAATCAAAAAGTTTTCATGACCATTTTGTAAATGGAAACTTGGATGGTCGGACAGCTAAATTCCTCGAGAAGAATGTCATTCTTTATAAAATGAAGATTGTTCTTAAATAACAACATTCATTTCTTACGAAGGAACAACTTCTTTTGTTGTTTCTAGTAATGTCTTAGGTGTGATGGGAGTTGATGTATGTATCAATCTACTGACATGTTAGAGTTGTAAGAAAAATTGGAAGATTGGTGTAGTTGCAGCATTTTTCAATTTATGTACTATGTTATGTTTTATGAATATCACCTCTATTATTTCTTTCTTAAAAAATAGAGATCTTAATTATAAATAAAAGAGGTAAACGACTATTCTCATCCGAGGTTTAGTGAAATCCAAGGGGATACCTTGGGTCATTTGTTCCAAATCCACCCTATAATGAAGTTGTAGGGAACGTGTGCGTTAACCCACAAAAGGCCCACTACCCAGCCCAATTGTTTGAGTTGTTATATGGTTTCTCTCATGCATATTGAAATTGAGATCAATTGATTACTCAATTATCTTATAATCTCTTCTTCAGCATGACAGGATCGAAAACTAATTTGACTGTAGAATTCTTTTAAGTTAACACTAAATACTTAAACTAATAGGTAAATAACTCAATAGTAGTTGAGCTCCAACTTGCCTTTTCAAGTACCTTGCTGATAGATTGACACAACCATCAGCAAATACCAACACAAGTATTAACCCAAGACACATACAATAAACTAATAATTTAATTTATACAATGAAAGGATTCAAACACAAGATCATTTAGTCAACATGGCTGTGATACCATTTTAAGTTATAACTTAACCTAGAAGGTTGAGCAGATAGGAAAGTGCATGATTATTTAAGTTGTAACTATTCTTCCATTGTTGTTACTACTGCAATAGCTAACTGGCATGCAATTGAACAGGTACCTGTACTGCAAAATGTTAGCATTTCAGTGAATCCAAGTGAAGTGGTTGCAATTGTAAGTGTTTCATTCACTCACCTTGGTCTTTCACGTCCACAACCATCATAGTAACTTATATGCCAAATTGTAATTTTTCTTAGGTCGGTCTTAGTGGTAGCGGAAAAAGCACCCTGGTGAATCTTTTGCTCCATCTTTATGAACCAACTAGTGGTCAGGTAGGTTTCTTTGTCCAATTTTGTGGTTCCAACATCTTGCAGTTCATACTAGGAACAGAAGACAATTTT
This sequence comes from Pistacia vera, assembly GCF_008641045.1. NCBI lineage: Eukaryota > Viridiplantae > Streptophyta > Magnoliopsida > Sapindales > Anacardiaceae > Pistacia > Pistacia vera. Next base: position 85,840 of record NW_022196722.1, on the reverse strand, counting down.
ATGACAATTAAATGAAAGATATTGCCATCAGGAATAAATAAATCAGCATTCACTCCTTCTTGATTGGTTATATATGTATAATATTATTTGATTCAATACAGCAACAAAGTAAAAGGCGATGTATGTGATTGGTGTCAAATTGTTTTTCTTATGATTTTAATCATACAATCTTTGTTTGTTGATGATGCTTATATCATTTATCTTTTAAACACTCATGATCTTGTGATTACCATTTTAATCAGCAATTTTCTGCTGTACGTTCATTGTTTGTTATGCAGGTGATCATTAATCGAACCTGTCATTAGCAATAGTATTTCTAATTTTAAATGTTTTTTGGTGGCTTCCCTTTGAAGAGTTTGAACCAAAAAAATTGATAGCAGATATTCTGTTCTCTTATTATTGTTATTGTTCTAATTAATAGTCAGTTGAGTTTTCATCAGTTCCTGTAATTGCAGATTTTGATAGATGGCTTCCCTCTTAAAGAGCTTGACATCAAGTGGCTGAGGGAAAGAATTGGATATGTTGGACAGGTTCTTTGTTAATTCATTTCACCCAAAAATTAATAAAATTCAGTAAGTGAGATAGATCTTTCCTCAAAAAATTGTTTTGAACAGGAACCAAAACTTTTCCGCATGGATATCAGTTCAAATATTAAATATGGATGTACTCGAGAAATAAAGCAGGAGGATATTGAGTGGGCTGCCAAGCAAGCATATGCCCATGACTTCATCTCATCGCTGCCCAATGGTTATGAAACACTTGTTGATGATGATTTGCTTAGTGGGGGACAGAAGCAGCGAATTGCTATTGCTCGTGCCATTCTTAGGGACCCTACTATTTTGATCCTTGATGAAGCCACCAGTGCATTGGATGCAGAGAGTGAACACAACATCAAGGTAGCTACTTTTGGCAATAGTTCAGTTCCTTGCTAATAAAAAAGAGAATTCATAAGACCTAAACGATCTATATTTTCTGTATGTAATGTATATATTTGCCACTCTATCTAGGGTGTTCTTCGTTCTATGAGAAGCGACAAGATGACAAAGAGAACTGTACTAGTAATTGCACACAGGTAAGTACAATCCAGTATCCCATACCTTCCTTTATGTGATTTTTTTCGAGTCTGTAGTTAAATTATTCATCCTCTACAGGCTTTCCACAATACAAGCAGCCGACAGGATAGTGGTAATGGATGGTGGCCGCATTGTTGAGGTTGGTACTGTAGTTTATTTAGTTTGGACTGCTGCTATCATGTCTATCATTGATTCTGAAAGCATTACCATCATTTGCATGATTGTTAACAATTCTATCCTCATTAAACAAGGGAATGCTTCACCCACAAAAATACTCCATGAACGTAATTTTTATTCCATCACAGATGGGCACTCACGGGGAGCTTCTCCGGAAAGAAGGCCTGTATGCAAGACTGACCAGAAGACAAGCTGATGCAGTAGCATGATTGTGTGATAATACATCGGACGTTGGTCTCCTTATTTCAACTTATTTATGAGGAGATAAAGGTTGAAGCTATTTTTTCTACGGCTGACCCTTGTGTTTTATACCCAACAACAGAACTGAAGATGAATTATACAATTAAGCTGCAATGCCTCCGATCCTCCATGAATATACGAGGACGCCATAAATGGAGTGCAGCAGATGTAACCAAAATTCATTTGTTGTAATTACCAGTGTAACTCTAGACAAGCAAATGTGAAACTAGGAAGTCGGACGTCACGTCAAACAAGTCTGATAGCTTTACAATGACAATTTTTTATTAAGTGGGTGCACTCTATCTATTGACATTATTTAGCCCTTCACGGGCTTCTTTCCAGAGAAAATTGAGTGGCAAATGCACTTGTTTACAGTGACAGCTATCTGTTAACGGTGTATTAATAAAAGATGAATATGAGATAATTATATTATTTAGCCCACGATCTAGTTTTACCAATTTCTTTTACAACTCCGACGTGATAATGGACAAATGAATTGTTAGTGTCACATCAATTTCATCATACTGAAGGATAGTCGTTCCTCACGGAAGGAATGGTCATTCTTTATTAAATGAATAATTGTTCCTTAAATAACAACTATTCATTTTCTTACGAAGGAACAACCGTTCTTATAGTTTATTTCTAGCAATGTCTTAGGTGTGGTGAGAGTTTATGTAATAGTGCCAATCTATTGACATGTTAGAGTTGCAAGAAAATGTTGTAAGATTTGGTTGTAATTGCAGCATTTTTCAATTTATGTACTATGTATGTTTTATGAATAATCACATCTATATATTTCTTTCTTAAAAAATATAGATTCTTAATTATAAATAAAAGAGTAAACGACGTATTCCCATTCGAGGTTTGGCGAAATCCCAAGCGAATACCCTTGGTTCCATTTGTTCCAAATCCCCACACTTAAATGAAACGTTGTTAGTGACGGTTTGGTTCTGTGACAGGCTATTATGAAACTGCCCTTCACCCCATTCCAAACCATAGTCCATTCTAAGCCAACCCATCCCAAACCGCCACCACAACTGGCCAAACCACCCTCATTCCCAACCACCACCGCAGTCAGCCCACCCTACAATCAATCAACAAATCAAATTCACTCCAAAACACAAGCGGTAGGTGATGGTAGTGGCAAGGAAAATCAACAGCAGCGGGGAAAACAACCAGAAAAAACCCACAATCAATCAACAAATTAAATTCACTCCAAAACACAACAAAAATGCAGCAAATCAAACTCAAAACAAAGGCTCCAAATCAACCCAAACCCAGTTGTCGCGCAAAGAGATGGGGAAGTGATGGATGGCGACCGATGACCAAACGACTGTCAAAGATGGAAGGGGTTTTCGAGAGGGGAGGCCAGTGAGGTGAATGGCGTTGACGAGAGAGATTTCTATTACCGGAATTAACGGGAAAGTGGAAAAATCATGCAAACCCTAAATTTGTGGTGGTTGGCGATTAAGAGGTTCTCTGGGACGGAGGTGAGAGGGGTTTTAGTGTGTTGGTTAAGGGGAAGTGATTGGTGGTGATGGGGGTGTCCGGTGACGCCGGAATCAAGTGGTTGGACACTACACTCACGGGAAAGGCAAAATCATGTGATGAAGAAGAAAAAAAATGGAGGAATGTAAGAGAGAGATGGATAGTCACTACTAGATCTGGGCTTCATTATAGGAAAGGATCGAAAAATGGGTGGCGACGACACCGACAAAGATGAGAGAAAGTGAAAGATGAAAAGGCAAAGGTGGAGGTGGAGAGAAATTTGAGATTTGGGGTTTTTTAGGATTATTTTCTTTTTTCAGTATCAAAATAGGATAAAGACTATTTTAATCTTTCATTGTTAAAATAAAAAAAAAATGAATTAGTTTAGGGGTGAAAATCTGAAATAAAAGGAAATGGGGTATCTGCTTAGGATTTCGCCAAACCTCGGGTGGAAACATGTCGGTTGCTCTAAATAAATAAAAATCTAAACGCATTTAGTCTCGCTACAAAAGCTTCCAGGTTAATTCTCACCTCTTTACGAAGAGTAAATATCCCGACAGCGGGTCTCACGGGGACTCCCTGCACCTGCTCGTCACAAAATATCGCTTCTCCCCTTTCTTTATTCCTCATTCAACAAGGAGAAGTCTAATATTAACAAAAATGGACGCGTACCAACAGCCCCACCGGTACATGAGGCCTCCGCCGCCGCCTCCACAGCCACCACCCACGGCGGATCATCATCTTCACCACCATCACTTCCTTCACCAACAGCAGACACAGCAAGCACCAAGACCGCCAGTCCCTACACATGGCAACCAATGGTACTCCAACCAATTCCACTACCAACATCCTTCATCTCACTCTCCATCTCCTCCGCCTCCTCCTCCGTCTCAGTGGGCTCCACCTCCCGCTTCTTCTTATCCTCCACCTCCTCCTCCTTCTATTCCTTATCCTGCGCACCACCACCACCCCAACATCAACAATTACCCTCTTCCTCCTCGACCTCCCGCGCCTCTTCAGATTTCTCAATCTTATCCTCAGCCCAATCAGGTAGTTAACCTCGTTTATTTTTTGTTCGTTTTTTATATATCTGGCGATGCGTACTCTTTAACTTTATCAATAAAATCAATATTTGTAGGATTGGAGCAATCCGAACTGGGGTCATCACCAGCAAAGTTGGGATTACACTGGTAAGCAGTTGTTTTCCGTTTTGGTATTTGAAAGTTCGCTTCACTGTTATTACTGTGGACTAGTTTATTGCTAAACATTTTTTGTTGTCGCTGCGTCATTTAATTTGTGATTGATTTGTCATTGGACTGATGATAACATAGTATCCCTGTCATTTTTGCCCCAACTCTATCATGCACTTTCTGAAATTTGTGGGATAATAAATCTCATTGTGATATTTAAGGCAAAACTTTAGAACTTTAAAAGCAAGTTCATCACTCTTTCATGAACTTTAGTAGCATCTTTGTCTCGAGTTATGAATTAGGGGCTACTTCTAGACCCTACAACCATGGTCACCAGGAAACTTTGTTGAATATAATACTCCAAGTAGGTCACACAATGCAATTTAAACCCTTGACCTCAGGCTTTTACCACTAAGCCTAACCCTCTGGGTGCATCTATGTTTCTTAGTTAATAGATTGAGCCAAGAAGTATTATCAAAATGATGATTCATGTGCATGCTGCCAAAACAAACATATTACTTTCATGCTTTCTTAGTGAGTGCTGACGATGGCATGAAGGGGTCTTGCTTCAAAATATAGGAATGTTAAGATGTAAAAAAAAAAAAAAAAAAAAAAAAAATTGTCCATTCTGCTCTTTTTATTTTTTGACATATTTGTATCTTCACAGAATGTTGCTAAAAGGTGATCCTGATCTCATGGTTTATTTATTTATTTATTTTTTTCTCGAGTATATTTAACTTGGGTTTGATTTTATTGATCTTTGTAATTACCTTTAAATGATTCTTGTAATGGCAGCCCACAGCGGTGCACAAGATTGGGCTGCCAGGGCCAAAGAATGGGCCAATGCAAGGGCTGCAATGGAGAATCAGCATCTGCACTCCCAGTTTACGCCAGCTTCCAGACCAGAAGAACAAAATCATTTCCATGATCAGTATCCACAAGCTTCTGATTTTCATTATGTAGATACCCAACACCATTCACTTCCTGCATCTGGTTATCAACAGTTTCCAGTGCCAGCTGCATCTTCACAGCAGCCACCAGTGGCTTATCAACAGGAGACTTCATCTATAAGTTCTGCTCCGTCTTCATATATTCCTGATGTGCAATTACCTTACGCTGGTAGAGATGGATCTTCAGCTGGAGAAGCAAATGCCGGATTTCCTCATCAAGAAAATTTACATTCCAGTCCATCTGTTCATCAGCAGGAGGTACCTTCTAGTTATTCTTCTGTTACAGGTAATAATACTCTGAGCATATTGAACTTGCATGTGAAGCTTGTGCTCAAGACTAGTTCTGTCGACCTCATCTTTTTCTAGTTGACACTATCTTTCTTGTGTTGATACTACTCATCAATGCTACCTTTCTTAGAGCTATTTTTGTGAAAAAGTATCAAGATTCCAGCATTTCAACCTCACTGTTTTTTGTGTATTCTTTTGTCTTTTGAATTCTTTTTCTTTTTGTATTGTGTTTGGACAGGGGCTGGAGAATTAATACTCCCATCTGAAGATTTTTCTGTTTTTCATTTATTTGTTTATTTGGAAAGTAGTTGATTAAGCATTCATGCTATTGAGGTGTTCCTTTTCCCTTTTTGTTGGCAATATGAGCATTCTTCATCAGTTTATAGTCTTCTGTTTGGATGATTTATTGCATTTAGAGTCCAAATCCCTATGATAATAATTTAATGGTTCATGATGATATTTGTGACCAAGGAAGGAACTGTATGTCACTTAGGGTTTTTTTTCTATGCACGCTTACTGGCTCATTGAGTTATGCTCTTGGTTCTTTGAAAGAGGTATATATGGTTATCTAAATAATATGGAACTTTATTAGATAGAAATTATGGTGTAAGATAAAAAAGAAAAAAAATTGGGTTCTGGGCACTGGGAACCTTGAAATTGAAAGGATATACTGATAGAGATTGATGTCTTACCCCTTCAAAAAATTTTTAAGATGAAGGTTAAACTCTGAATGATGGAAACTATTGATGTTGTGACTGAAGAATTATTACAGGTCATTTTCTTCGTGAAAACATCTACCTCATTAAATGTTATTATTTTTCTTCTTTTACATTCTTTTTCTATTTCTTTTAAATATTTGGTTTGTTTACCTCTGAATCAAAACTAGTTCCTGCTATTGATTAAATTCTTTTTGAAACATAGGGGTAGACTATATAATTTACAACTATGTGATTTAGAAACTATAACATTTAATGTTGGCTTATTGTTCTGCAGGTTCAAGCCCCCATGTGGATTTATGTTTTAAATAAAACGTAATCATGTGAAAAAGATTACAAAATGGGATCTCATTTTATATTTTTATTTTGTTATTATAAGAACACCCATTCAGATGCCTGGATTATATGGCATATCAAGTGAATTATAATACATAACAGACCAGGATTTGAAAGTTATCTCTTATTTTTCTGCTGTAAATAAGAGATAGAGACTAGTAGCTTATATTAATGAAAATTAGGGTATATTACATAGGAATGAAAGTTTCTTATCCTTATGTGTATATTGAATTTCTGGACCTTCTATATTATGAACCTTAATTCTGCTGAAGTTTTGTACTCTGCACCACACCTCTAGCAAATTAATTGTGGAATTAAATTTCTATTGCTCATGATGTTTTGTAACTTTATTTTATATTTTCTGCCTGCTTTTTGACTTCTTGCATGATGGCAGGTAAAGAAGAGTGTGAAGATCAAAAGGAGCACATTTATAGATCATTTTCTATGCCCATTTCCTCGGCTCAGGAAGGGCAGCCCTTTGCATTTGGGAATCAAGCAGTTGATCCAATGGCGGATCTTAGTGATCAACCATTAGATTTTGCACCTAGGTTTAACCATGATCGTGATATTCATATGCAGTCTAGTTATGCTGCTGCTCATCATGACTCAGTAGGAACGCTAAGAGGTGTTGACCCTGCTGCAGCAGTGGCTTCTGTTAATTCATGGAATCCCCCTGTTGCATCTGGTGTAGGTTATCCTCCAATTCCACCTGCTCTTCAGTCAGGGCCACAGGTAATGATTCTGACTTTGTGCGTACTCCTTTGACATATGTTGTTTGTTGAGATTACACTTACATGCTTTATTTTTCAGCATGATCCTTCCATTGCCATACCTTCAGTTCCTGGACCTGTTGCACCTCAATTTGGAAGGTTTCCGGGACCGGGATTCCAGCCAGCAATTGCGTCTGCCAGTGCTTTTGGCCTTGGTGCAGGAGCTGCACTTCATCCCTCAACAGCTTTCCCAGGTGATGCATATGGGGTTTCTAGTGTTTCTGAACGTCCTAAAAAGGTTATTACTCCTATACACTGGTTGACTTTAATATGTTAATAATTCTTGGGTGCACACCGACGTATGAGCTACCCATGCACACTTATCTCTTATGGAATTTTTTCCAGGCTCCTGTGCCTAACTGGCTTAAAGAGGAAATAATTAAGAATAAAGCTGCCATCACAAAGTCATCTCTAGAGAATCCAAAAGGGGAATCAGAATCCATTGACGATGAATCTGCTCCTAGATCATCTGGGAAAGGTGATCAGGCAGAGAGCAAAAGCCTTGATTCTTCTAAATCAACTGAAGAAGAGGATGATGATGAGGTTTGATTTCTATATCTGTTTATCCTGATGATGAGGTTTTATTTCTATATCTGTTTATCCTGATGATGAGTTAGTTCTCTTTCAACGGGTTATTATTATTGTGAAATTAATGTAACTTGTCTTTGGAATTTGACCTATACATTTGCTCCATGCAGGATTACGTGGAAGCAGCTAGAACTGCAGCGATTAACCAGGAAATTAAACGCATCCTAACTGAAGTTCTTTTAAAGGTTAAGTTGCCTGAAGACTTATGTTTTTCTAATTTACTGTTTTGCTTTCATAGTTGTAATTGTAATGTTTTGAACAGGTTACTGATGAACTCTTTGATGAAATAGGTTACTGATGAGCTCTTTGATGAAATTGCGACTAAAGTTCTAATGGAAGATGATCTTACAATTGAAGGTGAGTGCATTACGATATTTGAGACCTTGTTTATGAATTCACAGTGCGAGCATTGAAGTAAGCTACTGCTTTCTGTCTTTCAAAAATTCTTTCTTGTGATGTAATTTTTTTATAATTGCAGTTGAGCACAACAATATTTTACCGAATCATAAGGTCTCACCACGTCCTCCAGCTGTTCCAACGACTAAGGCATCTGCAATGGTACTAGTTCCAGTCAAAGCCAGGGAATTTGAGACTGAAGAAACCAGTGAAAAAACTAGTTCCAGCTCCCCTGGAGATGTTTTAGGTCTTGCAAATTATGCCTCTGATGATGATGCTGGAGATGATGAAATTCAGAATTCCAGTATGCCAAACTCTAGAAATTATGCTGTTCAGCAGTCAAGCACAAATAAGCTTTCAGAAGAGGTTCGTAATGCAGCTGAAAATGGTTTACCTGTGGTACTTGAGGAGCATAATCGAGGTCAGAAAAATTTGGAGTCTGATCCAAGAAAAAGTAACGCATCTACATCCAGAAATAACAACAATGGTGCAAGAGATAGGGATAATGAAAACAGTGTTGATAGTGGAAAATTGCTGGATGGAAATAATGGTTTTGGGTTGAATATTACGTCAGGAGAAAAGATTGGAATGAAAACAAAATCTGAACTACCTGGTGTGGAAAGATCAACGAATGATAATTCTCAAAATACTGAAAACAGATTGAGATCAGTTAAAAATGATCGACATGAAAGTAAAAAGAGTTCTAGAAAAGATAGTGGTAAGGAAATAGAGATTGGTGGTGGGGCAGGTGAGAAGGGAGCTGAAAATCGTAGGAGGGAGGATGAAAGACATTTAAGAAAGGAAAAGACAGATGATCGGAATGGTTCAAGAGATAAAAGGAAAGATTATGATGTTAGGCCTGAGGAAAAATCTAAGGAATCCAAGTCAAGAAAAAGATCCACTCATGTTGATGTCAAGGAGGATAGAAGACACACAGAGAAACACCATAGATCTAGTTCCAAATAAGTTATTGATAAAGAACATAAACAGTCAAAGGAGGAGGATTCATCAAGACATAAATTTACTAGTGACTCAAGCAAGCATAAGGGAAGGCGCTCCTCTTCAGTTAGCAGTAAGGGTAGAAACAGCAAGGACAACTCAGTCGGTCAGGCCAATGAGTCAAGCGATGACACGTCAGATGACTCTAAAAGGTTTGCCATTGAGATGTTTATCTTTTTTTTTTTTTTTTTTTTTTTGTTTTTTTGGCCTCATACTCTGTATAAAATCTCATGTCCTGTTATATACTGCAGGAAGCCACGTTCAAGAAAACGTAATTTGTCTCCATCGCCTGACAGGTCTAGGAGAAGGTAAGCATTTATTAGATTTTGTCACTTCTGCTCATGCTTCCTGTACTATTCCTATGTATCTTCAAAGGTTGAAACTCTATTTCTTGTTTTATGTATCTTTAAACTTTAAAATTCTAAGTGGTCAACACTTGAAAAGTGAACTGACCCATTATGATTCAAAAAAACATGTAACATGAAAAGTTGGTGTTTTATATAAAAGACAATGCTTTGGTCACCAAAATAACTTGAAATGAAATCATAAATTAAGTGTCATTCATATGAACTTGTATCAAACAAATTGGCTTCCTCAATGTTGTGAGACAAAGTAACCCAAGGAATTAGTCAGTAGGTAGGCCTGTGGTTTGTTCCCTTAAGCTTGTGTTTAAATCCTTAGGGACAAATACCTTACAAGAAGCACAAGTTTCTTGTTTTGCAAAGTTTATAGTGTACAATGAGTGCTCAACATTGGAATTCTAGTTCACCAAACAGGTTGAGGTATTTATGGGTTCCAAAAAAAAAAAAAAAAAAAAAGCTTTTAGATACAGTGAAACCATTGGAATCACTGAGTGACAGTGGTCTAAATCCATGAGTGATGCAATGGCCCAACAGAGGATATTTTTTAGTTAATATGTTAATTTGACAGTGATGGATAACGATTTAGTCCTGTCAGGGGTTCTTTTGTTGTTTCAGTGTGTGCAGCAGTGAACTTGATTTAATCAATAATAATTGCTGACAATATGTGAATTAGATAGATGCTTGATACATTTTTTATTTAATTTTTTTTTCCCATCCTCACCATTCTCTATATCTTTTTGTTGTTTTGATCTCTTGGTTGGAACTTTGATTTAAGTGGCTTCTGGTGTAGTTCAAGACTGCTTATTAATGCATATAAGCAAAATGAGGTTGCCATCTTGAATTGGAAAATTTGTTCAATGAATTAATGAAATTAGGTTTGTGAACTGAATTTTGATTCTTGAGGTAGGAATCCTTGTTTATTGCAATTATAATTTTTTTTGTCGTACTCCGTCATTAAGCTTATTTAGGTATTGTCTAATTGACTGCACATTCTGAGGCAATCTTATTATATTGTTAAGCTTATTTAGGTATTTACTAGTTGTCTGCACATTCTGAGGTAATCATATTCCATTATTAAGCTTATTTAGATATTGACTAGTGAACTGCACATTCTAAGGTAACATATACATATGGTGGCGTCACTATTCTCTCATTTATGCCTTATTTTAGCAAACAATACAGCAGCAATATTTGTTTTTTTTCTTTTTACTTATTTTTTATTCTTTAAAAGTATATTAATGAGCTATATATGACTAAATGATTCATTCCAATTGGTTTCCTATCCTGGTGGGGATTTGCATCCCTACTATTGAGTGAACATTTGCTAAGTTTTATTATTCTCATACAATCCTAGTTAACATTTTTCTTTTTCTTTAAACTGGTATTTAAGTTGATAAATGTAGTAATAGGCTGTTATTGTGAGAACTTGATCTGCAGTTGAGTGCTTTTTCCTGATATGTGTAGCACATGCATTGTCTGACGTATTGGTTACCAATCTATAACTTGATTTTTTCGCTGAGAATAAATGCATATTCTATTTACGCCAGTTTGCTGACTCAACCTAAAGCAAATAGCCAGCGCAGAGAGAATGTCTAACATGTTATCACTTGAATGCACAACACTCAAAAACCTTGTGTATTGGTATTCAGTTTAAGGTTGTATTTGTTTGTTTGATTTTTCAATTCATTTAGAGTAAATTTGATTTTGATTGATATAAATATACCTACATGTGTGTGTCTGAAATGTTATTTTGTTGTCTTTTATCTTGTCCTGCTTATGATTGAACATAACTATTTTTTGTTTTACGAATCAAAAGCATCTGAAAATCAACATTTTGGCACATACTTTCTTATAAAAGTTGTGTGAATATTTATTAGTATTTTATGTGGTAGAAACATTTAGAACCAATAATTTAACATAATCTAAACCAAACTTGTTTGGAATTTATTATGTTGTCCACATATTTCTCTAAAGTAATGTGTGTTTCTATAAACACTAACATGTATATGATAAGTTGATATGTTAAGCAATATAGTATTGTCATGTAGGACTATACATTGATTGAGATGAGAAATTTGAGATATTATCTAGATTTATAGCATTTTATTAGTTTAATTTCATAAACCAAGAAAATGGATTGGTCGTTTGGTTCAAAGAAATGAAGAGAAAAGGATATGTTATGTAGGACAAGATAGTAAATTTATGGATCACACGTGGAACTTTTAAGAGTTCTTATAAATACAACCATAAAGACCTTCTGTTTCAGATAAAAGATTAAAAAGTCTAAATTTTTTACATATTATTCAGTAAAAAACATTATAAAGTCATCATTAGGATGTTTTGGGATGACTATTATAATAATGTTTTCAGTTTTTTTCCCCTAAAATAACACTGTAGTTGGTAGTCTTTGATGAGTGGGATCCTTTGTCATTAATGCCAAAAAAGAAATGACAAGCTGGATATTAAGTTTTGACTCTATAGAAGGCTAAGCATATCTCTCATGAATTATATAATATTGAACTTACCGTATCAGTATGATGGATGTTTTCATTTCTAGACAAGTTATGCGGTCACCACATAGCAAGCACTCTCAGCGCAGGCATTCTCCCTATTCTTCTCTTGAGACGACCAGGTATGTTGCCACATTGTCTTAAGATTAAGATTGTGTTAATGTTTATAAGACATACACAACCATCATTATAACAATATACAACTCAGGTGAAAGTAGCAGGATGCCAAATATTTGACTTGTATTTTTTTTTTTTTTTTTTCTTGGTTACAAACTCAAAATTTTTCTTGATTTATTAACTCTACTGTTTTGGCAGGGGAAGGTCAAGATCCAGATCTCCTGTGCGGAGGCAGAGATGATTAGAGGTTATATTTTCTTAGTGTTGATCTGAACTCTCAAGCACAAAGAATTCTGGTCTGGTTTTTCCGAAGATTTGATGTACCTGAAACTGGAGATTTTGCTTATGAATCTATTGCATACTCGATGACCCTGATATGAAATTAATGCATGCTAAAGGAAGTTTAAGTCCTGTTCAATTTGGTACGGGAATTTTATCTGAGGTAATTCTATATGTCTTTAGATGATGCATATATCCTTGTACAATGCCTTGCCCAGTTTTAATAGAGATTTGTATCTCAGTTTTTTGGCTTAGGCTTGCCACGTTTTTCGAGGTGTATCCTGTATTTCAGTAGCAAATGTGTAGTTCCTTTTGTTTCATCACTTCATGTATTATAAGATGAATGGTAGATATAAAGTTAGTTCAGCATTTTAGTGCAACCTTGTGAATCACAATAGCAGACACTCTAATGGTTCTCCAAGTCCGTAGATTTGCTGCTGGCTGGTCAAATTCTGCTTGCTGGTTCAAAGCCCTTCTCAGTTCTCATATTGAAAGTAATGACATTGACTTCCTAATCATTTCAAACATCTTGTTTTCATCAGGATTTTAAAACCTGGACTGGACTGATCGGGAATTGGCCCCATCTTCGATCTAGGGACACTTTGAACCCGGTTTCAGGCATTGATCTGGATTGACCCAAGTTTGAACCAGTAGAATAGTACCGAACCATCGGTTCAACCAGATTGGTGGCTAAACTAGGTCTCTAAAATCCCTAAAACCAAAATCTCTATTCCAATTTAATTCTCCAATCTTCATTCTTTGCTTCGCATCCTTAGGTTGACCTACTTAGGCCGCTCTGCGACTTTGTCATCTGCCTGTTTGCTGTTGGTCGCACTTCACTCGGCCTTTGAGTGATTAGTGAGTTTGATTTTGTTGGCATTTGAGACAAGAATTAATAAAAAAATTTGTGGCACATGGTGGTGTTTTGTCATTTGTGGTGGATTAGGGTTTCATGGTGGCCTGGTGGTGGTTTTTCTGGTTTTGGGTTGATTTGAGGTGGATTGCAGTTGCGATGGTTAGGGTTTCTTGGCTAGTTTGCAGGGGTGTATTTGTTGGATTTCAAACCTATAGGATCATGGGTATGTTTGTTAAGTTTCAAACTGATTGGATTTGTTGACGTCATCAATTTGATTGACCAGTTCAACTGATCGGATTGCCCGACCTGGGGATTGGCTCCTTGACCAGGTCAAGGTCAAGTCGGGTTTAAAACCATCGGTTTTCATTTGGATAGCTACTTTTACGGCAATCCACTAACATCAGATTAGTTTAATCCTTTTATTTTCTTTTGTGGCGAAAGCAAAATATGTTTAGTCGTCAAATTCTCTGAAGGATACGATGAGTACTAGGGGTGTTCGGTTCTGGGTATCTTGTATTTTTTGAAGGAACTAGAATCGGAACCAACGGTTCCTTGAAATTTGGAATCGGAACTAGAACCAGAATCGACAGTTTCGGTTCTTAGGTACCCAGAACCAGAACCTATAACAGCGGTTTCGGTTTAGGTTCTGGTTCTGGGTACCCTATAAAATTATATTACCCCCCAAAAGTTTTTAAAAAGGCAAAAAAACTTTAAAAAACTTACAAATACCCCCTTGGTACTTGTTTAGCAAAAATAAAATTACAAATTATAAATTCAAAATTACAAACTCTATTGCTTTGTAAAGGTATATTCTCAAAAGTCAAACTAACTTATTTTAAATATTATGAAATATAAGTATAAATGTATTCACATTACTTTTTCTACAAAAGTTTTTATTAATCCCCATACTTTTTAATTTTATTTTATATTAGTCTTGGTTCACGGTTTCGGTTCCTAACTATAAGAATCGGAATTGTACAGTAACGGTTCCAAAAATTTGGAACCGAAACCTACCAGTTGACGGTCGATTCTGGGTAGGAACAGAAACCAATACTTGGGTATCCATTGGTTCTGGTTCCAATCGATTCTTTTGAACACCTCTAATGAGTACTATTGGTTGAATATAATTAAAAAAAATGGAGAAAACCACTTGGGATTCATTTGCCAACATGATAGGGGCTGCGTGGGTAGTCCACTAGAGACCACCTCTACCTCCGGCCCCATTAGCCAAACCCCTTAAACATTTTTTTGTTAGTTTTATTTTAAAAAAAATAGAGTAAATGACAGTCCCACCCAAGGTTTGATGGAATCCCAAGTTGGTACTCCATGTTATATTTATTCCATGTTCTCAACCTTAAAATAACAATGTTAGCAATTTTTAAGGTTTGGAGGGCACAATTATCATAATGCCCTTAACCCTAAATTAATAAATTATGTTTTAACCCCTAAATTAGTAAAATTATAAAATTTTAACTTATCATTTTATTTTCAAATTATGCCAAAAACACCTTTGGTCACTACACACCCTTGTCAAAAATAGCTTGATCTGGGCTGTTTATGACGACGTCAAACCCCCTGGTCACCTCCATCACTTTCCCTGTAGTTCATCGCCCAAAACCCCTCTGGTTCCTGACTCATTGGCCCCTCCAATCACCGGCACCGTTAGGCTTAGGCTTCCACTCTTCTTTGCCAGATTCCGATGGCAAAAATCCAATTGGACACCACCACTACAACCATTGTCTCCAAATCTATAAAACTCCTATGTCCTCAGTAAATGTTTAGTCATTGTTCGTTGGCCAAGAGTTCGTGTTCATCGGTCGGTTTTTAGTGAATTGGTGGACGGCAAACGGTGAGCTGCCGTGGCTGGGAAGGTTAGGGGTTTTGTAAGAGAGGATGCGAGGAGTCAAATAGTGGTGGTGGTTGGGGTTGTCGTCGTTCAAACGGCCAGAAACTGGCAAAAACCAGTCCCATGTTGCGGCTGCCGTGGTTGACGATCGGTGAGTAATGAGGGGTTATGAAGGGTATGGTTTTGTAGAGGGGAGGATGAGGTTCAAATGGTGGTCACAAGGGTGATTTTGGATAGAAGATCGTCGGAAAAAAGGCAAAAAACATCGGGAACACCGTCTGCTAACGTGCATCAGAGGATTGTTAGAGGCGACAATCTGCTAACGTGCACCGCCCATGTAAAATGACCAATTTATCCCTTTACCGTTACATCAAACATTTTCTGTCATTTTAAGGGTAAAAATCTGGAATAAATGTAACTTGGGATACTAATTTGAGAAGTCGTCAAACCTTGGGTGGGAATATGTCGTTTACTCAAGAAAATATAAATTAATATGGTCAATGAAAGTGAAAAGACTTATAAAAGTTAGTGGGTTTGATTAAAAATGGAAAAATTACCATTGAAGTGACAGATTCAGAAATAACAGGTGCATGGTACGTGATTTTCTCTTATAATAATAATAAATTATATAATAATTGTTTCACTATAGCAAAAATTTGTCTTAAAATTTTCACAGTATAATCCAGGCCTGCTATATCAAATATGCAACCTTTTTTTTTTGTCTGTTATATATAACGAAATTTCCAACGTTGAGAAGTAATATTCTCATGTCTCTTTGTTTTTTCAGAATTATCTGTAATTTCATGGCGCTTCTTATGTCATCACATATCTTCTTAAGTTTGAATACAATAAGTTTTACCTCAAGTGTTTTAATTAACAAAATTTGTTATTGGGATCTCATACTTACATTATTTTTATCATGAGTAAACGGCATTTTCTCACCCAAGGTTTGACGAATCTTTGGGATCTCATAGTTACATTATTTTTATCATGAGTAAACGACATTTTCCCACCCAAAGTTTGATGAATCTAAACTTTTCACCCCTGGTTTCATAAATTACAGATTCTCATTCTTAAATTAATGTCGTTATTTTTATCTTGAATAACCCATATATCTCAAATTTCTCTCAAATAACCCCCAGAGGATCTCGGCCAAGCCAAGAATCTGGCCTGATTTTGGCACCATTGGACCTCTTTGACACCACCATCAACATCCCCTTATCCTTCTCACCAAAACTCATAACTTTTTCACCTGATTGCACATCGGCGAGGTGCCAGAATTTGACTGTAAAGGGGAGAAAAAAAAATGCAAAAACCCAAGGGAGAGGCGACGGCGATCGGCGGGCAATTGCAGTCGAAGATGTTGGGGGTTTTAGTGGGGGGAAGCCGGCAATGCTATTGGTGGTCTTGGGGGTGGTTTTTGGTGTCGGGACTTGCCAGAATTTGGATGAAACGTCGATTGACACTAAAAGAGACGACTGGCGATTAGGGGGTTCAATTAGACGGGGAGGTTAGGGGGTTTTGATGTCGGGGTTGAGGGGATTATAATGGTGGTGTCAGAAGGGGTCGGAATCAGGCTGGAATGGCCTGAAATTGCCGGTGGGGTGAATTAGAGAAGTGAAGGGTTATTTTGAAATAACTATTTTACCCTTTTAACTGTTAAATTAAATAGTTATCTGTTAATTTAAGACTGGAACTGCAATTTATGAAACCAGGGGTGGGAACTGAAATTCGCCAAACCTTGGTGGGAAAATATCGTTTACTCTTGATAATGGAAGTGATGTATCGATGACGCCAAACTTCACATGTCTTGAATGGTCTTCCCGGTCTTGGTGGTGCCAAACTGCCAATGCTGAAGTGTAGTGGCGGCTTGTGTGTTTCCTACTCTTCTATTTTTTTTCAGTTAAAGTTCCACTCTTTCTTTTTCACGCTAAACCCAATTCTACTTTAACTAAAATTAAAACAAACCCATTTTCATTTCATTCTTGTGAAGTTATCAATGAAGGTGCAGTTCCTTTCTGCGTTTCTCTTTTTCTCTCTTGTCAATATTTCATTGATGCACTTTTGTTTTTAAATTTATTTATTTACAGGTGTTGCAAGTTGGAGTATTGTCAATATGGCTATCTGGGTTCATCTTCATTGCTCTCTCCTTTTATGCTACTCGTAAGTTACCCAGCTTCAATGATGATCGAATCAGCCATCACCTATTTAATCACAGCGCTCCTAAAATTGCAATATTCAGTGCACCTGCCCCCTTTACCGGTTCTGTTGGATCCAGGCAGAGTCTAGCTATTCGGTCTTGGCTTGGTTTGTCACCGCAAATAACGGTTCTTCTCTTCACCCAACACCCTTCTGCATTTGCTTTTGCTAGGGACTTCGGTTCTCGACTAATGGTGGAACCCAATATCGATTTCACGTAAGCACACAAGCTTTTGCTAACCATTCTCTCTCTCTCTCCAACCATAGTCCATTCTAAACCAGCCCATCAAACCGCCGCCACACAACTGGCCAAACCACCATCATTCAAACCAGCACCGCTGTCAGCCCACCCTACATCATCAACAAATCAAATTCACTCCAAAACACATTGTGGTGACGGTAGTGGCAAGGAAAATCACAGTAGCGGGGAAAACACCAAAAAAAAAAAAAAAAACCGACAACCAATCACAAATTAATTCACTCCAAAACACAACAAAACGCAACAAAATCAACTCAAAACAAAGGCCTAAATCACCCAAACCCAGTTGTCGCGCAAAGAGATGGAAGTGATGGGTGCGTCGGTACCAAACGATTGTCAGGATGAGGGGTTTTCGAGAGGGGAGGCCAGTGAGGTGAATGGCGTTGACGGGAGGGATTTTGTTGCCAATCGATGGGAAAATGGAAAAATAATGCAAACCCTAGATTTTTGGTGGTGCGATTAAGGGGTTTTCTTGGATGAGAGGTAGAGAGGGTTTTGGTGTGTTGGTTAAGGGGAAGTGATTGCTTGGTGATGGGTTGTCCGGTGACGCCGGAATTAGTCGGTTGGGCACTGCACTCACGGAAAGGCAAAATCGTCTATGAAGAAAGAAAAAAATGGAGGAATTAAGAGGGAGATGGATTATCACGCTGATCTAGGCTTCATTTACCGGAAAGGAGAAATGCTGGGCAGGGCACGCCGACAAAGATGAGAAAGGTAAGATGAAAAGGCGAGGTGGAGGTGGAAGAAATTTGAGATTTTGGGGTTTTTTAGGATTATTTTGTTCTTTTAGTATCAAAATAGGTAAACTATTTAGCCTTTTTATTATTAAAATAAAAACAGAGTTGTTTAGGGGTGAAAACCTGAAATAAAAGGAATGGGGTATCTGCTTAGTATTCGCAAACTCGGGTGAAACATGTCGGTTACTCTAAATAATAAAAATCTAAACGCATTTAGTCCTCGCTACAAAAAGCTTCCAGTTAATTCTCACCTCTTTACGAAGAGTAAATATCCCGACAGCGGGTCTCACGGGACTCCCTGCACCTGCTCGTCACAAAATATCGCTTCTCCCCTTTCTTTATTCCTCATTCAACAAGGAGAAGTCTAATATTAACAAAAATGGACGCGTACCAACAGCCCCACCGTACATGAGGCCACCGCCGCCGCCTCCACAGCCACCACCCACGGCGGATCATCATCTTCACCACCATCACTTCCTCACCAACAGCAGACACAGCAAGCACCAAGACCGCCAGTCCCTACACATGGCAACCAATGGTACTCCAACCAATTCCACTACCACATCCTTCATCTCACTCTCCATCTCCTCCCGCTCCTCCTCCGTCTCAGTGGGCTCCACCTCCCGCTTCTTCTTATCCTCCACCCTCCTCCTCCTTCTATTCCTTATCCTGCGCACCACCACCCCCCCAACATCAACAATTACCCTCTCCTCCTCGACCTCCCGCGCCCTTCAGATTTCTCAACTTATCCTCAGCCCAATCAGGTAGTTAACCCGTTTATTTTTTGTTCGTTTTTTATATATCTGGCGATGCGTACTCTTTAACTTTATCAATAAAATCAATATTGTAGGATTGGAGCAATCCGAACTGGGGTCATCACCAGCAAAGTTGGATTACACTGTAAGCAGTTGTTTTCCGTTTTGGTATTTGAAATCGCTTCACTGTTATTACTGTGGACTAGTTTATTGCTAACATTTTTTTGTTGTCGCTGCGTCATTTAATTTGTGATTGATTTGTCATTGGCTGATGATAACATAGTATCCCTGTCATTTATTTGCCCCAACCTATCATGCACTTTCTAAATTTGTGGGATAAAAATCTCATTGTGATATTTAAGGCAAAACTTAGATTTAAAAGCAAGTCCATCACTCTTCATGAACTTTAGTAGCATCTTTGTCTCGAGTTGATTAGGGCTACTTCTAGACCCTACAACCATGGTCACCAGGAAACTTGTGTTGAATAATACTCCCAGTAGGTCACACAATGCAATTAAACCCTTGACTCTCGGTTTTACCCTAAGCTTAACCCTCTGGTGCATCTATGTTTCTAGTTAATAGATTGAGCCAAGAAGTATATCAAAATGATGATTCATGTGCATGCTGCCAAAGACAAACATATTCTTTCATGCTTTCTTCTAGTGAGTGCTGACGATGGCATGAAGGGGTCTTGCTTCAAAAATAGGACGTTAAGATGTTAAAAAAAAAAAAAAAAAAAAAATTGTCTATTCTGCTCTTTTAATTTTTTGACATATTTGTATCTTCACAAATGTTGCTAAAAGTGATCCTGATCTCAGGGTTTATTTATTATTTCTCGAGTATATTTAACTGGGTTTGATTTTATTGATCTTTGTAATACCTTTAAATGATTCTTGTAATGGCAGCCCACAGCGTGCACAGAGTTGGGCTGCCAGGGCCAAAGAATGGCCAATGCAGGGCTGCAATGGAGAATCACATCTGCACTCCCGTTTAACGCCAGCTTCCAGACCAGAGAACAAAATCATTTCCATGATCATATCCCACAGCTTCTGATTTCATTATGTAATACCCAACACCATTCACTTCCTGCATCTGGTTATCAACAGTTTCCAGTGCCACTGCCATCTTCACAGCAGCCACCAGTGGCTTATCAACAGGAGACTTCATCTATAAGTTCTGCTCCGTCTTCATATATTCCTGATGTGCAATTACCTTACGCTGGAGAGATGGATCTTCAGCTGGAGAAGCAATGCCGGATTTCCTCATCAAGAAAATTTACATTCCAGTCCATCTGTTCATCAGCAGGAGGTACCTTCTAGTTATTCTTCTGTTACAGGTAATAAACTCTGAGCTATTGAACTTGCATGTGAAGCTTGTGCTCAAGACTAGTTCTGTCGACCTCATCTTTTTCTAGTTAACACTATCTTTCTTGTGTTGATACTACTCATCAATGCTACCTTTCTTAGAGCTATTTTTGTGAAAAAGTATCAGATTCCAGCATTTCAACCTCACTGTTTTTTTGTGTATTCTTGTGTCTTTTGAATTCTTTTTCTTTTTGTATTGTTTTGAACAGGGGCTGGAGAATATATACTCCCATCTGAAGATTTTTCTGTTTTTCATTTATTTGTTTATTTGGAAGTAGTTGATTAAGCATTCATGCTATTGAGGTGTTCCTTTTCCCTTTTTGTTGGCAATATGAGCATTCTTCATCCGTTTATAGTCTTCTGTTTGGATGATTTTGCATTTAGAGTCCAAATCCCTAGATAAGTAATTTAATGGTTCATGATGAATTTGTGACCAGGAAGAACTGTATGTCACTTAGGGTTTTTTTTCTATGCACCGCTTTCTGGCTATGGAACTTTATTAGATAGAAATTATGGTGTAAGATTAAAAATAAAAAAAAATTGGGTCTGGGCACTGGGAACCTTGAAATTGAAAGGATATACTGATAGAATGATGTCTTACCCTTCAAAAAATTTTTAAGATGAGGTTAAACTCTGAATGATGGAAACTATTGATGTTGTGACTGAAGAATTATTACAGGTCATTTTCTTCGTGAAAACATCTACCTCTTAAATGTTTTATTTTTCTTCTTTTACTTCTTTTTCTATTTCTTTTAAATATTTGGTTTGTTTACCTCTGAATCAAAACTAGTTCCTGCTATTGATTAAATTTTTTGAAACATAGGGGGTAGACTATATAATTTACAACTATGTGATTAGAAACTATAACATTTATGTTGGCTTATTGTTCTGCGGTTCAAGCCCCCATGTGGATTTTTTGTTTTAAATAAACGAATCATGTGAAAAGATTACAAAATGGGATCTCATTTTATATTTTTATTTTGTTATTATAAGAACACCCATTCAGACGCCTGGATTATATGGCTATATCAGTGATTATAATACATAACAACCAGGTTTTGAAAGTTATCTCTTATTTTTTCTGCTGTAAATAAGATAGAGACTAGTAGCTTAATTAATGAAAATTGGGTATATTACATGAAGAAAGTTTTCTTTCCTTATGTGATATTGAATTTCTGGACCTTCTATATTATGAACCTTAATTCTGCTGAAGTTTTGTACTCTGCACACCACCTCTAGCAAATTAATGTGGAATTAAATTTCTATTGCTCATGATGTTTTGTAACTTTATTTTATATTTTCTGCCTGCTTTTTGACTTCTTGCACGATGGCAGTAAAGAGAGTGTGAAGATCAAAAGGAGCACATTTATAGATCATTTCTATATGCCCATTTCCTCGGCTCAGGAAGGGCAGCCCTTTGCATTTGGGAATCAAGCAGTTGATCCAATGGCGGATCTTAGTGATCAACCATTAGATTTTGCGCCTAGGTTTAACCATGATCGTATATTCATATGCAGTCTAGTTAGTGCTGCTGCTCATCATGACTCTAGGAACGCTAAGAGGTGTTGACCCTGCTGCAGCAGTGGCTTCTGTTAATTCATGGATCCCCCTGTTGCATCTGGTGTAGTATCCTCCATTCCACCGCTCTCAGTCAGGCCACAGGTATGATTTCTGACTTTGTGCTACTCCTTTGACATATGTTGTTTGTTGAGAGTACACTTCATGCTTTATTTTTCAGCATGATCCTTCCATTGCCTACTTCAGTTCCTGGACCTGTTGCACCTCAATTTGGAAGGTTTCCGGGACCGGGATTCCAGCCAGCATTGCGTCTGCCAGTGCTTTTGGCCTTGGTGCAGGAGCTGCACTTCATCCCTCAACAGCTTTCCCGGTGATGCATATGGGTTTCTAGTGTTTCTGAACTCCCTAAAAGGTTATTACTCCTATACACTGGTTGACTTTAATATGTTATAATTCTGGTGCACAACCGAGTATGAGCTACCCATGCACACTTATCTCTTATGGAATTTTTTCCAGGCTCCTGTGCCTAACTGGCTTAAAGAGGAATAATTAGAATAAAGCTGCCATCACAAAGTCATCTCTAGAGATCCAAAAGGGATCAGAATCCATTGACGATGAATCTGCTCCTAGATCATCTGGGAAAGGTGATCAGGCAGAGAGCAAAAGCCTTGATTCTTCTAAATCAACTGAAGAAGAGGATGATGATGAGGTTTTATTTCTATATCTGTTTATCCTGATGATGAGTTTAGTTTTCTCTTTCAACGGGTTATTATTATGTGTGAAATGGTAACTTGTCTTTGGAATTTGACCTATACATTTGCTCCATGCAGGATTACGTGGAAGCAGCTAGAACTGCAGCGATTAACCAGAAAATTAAACGCATCCTAACTGAAGTTCTTTTAAAGGTTAGTTGCCTGAAGACTTATGTTTTTCTATTTACTGTTTTGCTTTCATAGTTAATTGTAATGTTTTGAACAGGTTACTGATGAATGACTACTTGATGAAATTGCGACTAAAGTTCTAATGGAAGATGATTTACAATGAAGGTGAGTGCATTACGATATTTGAGACCTTGTTTATGAATTCATCAGTGTGAGCATTGAAGTAAGCTACTGCTTTCTGTCTTTCGAAAAATTTCTTTCGTGATGTAATTTTTTTATAATTGCAGTTGAGCACAACAATATTTTACCGAATCATAAGGTCTCACCACGTCCTCCAGCTGTTCCAACGACTAAGGCATCTGCAAAGGTACTAGTTCCGTCAAGCCAGGGAATTTGACTGAAGAACCAGTGAAAAACTAGTTCCAGCTCCCCTGGAGATGTTTTAGGTCTTGCAAATTATGCCTCTGATGATGATGCTGGAGATGATGAAATTCAGAATTCCAGTATGCCAAACTCTAGAATATGCTGTTCGCAGTCAGCACAAAGCTTTCAGAAGAGGTTCGTAATACAGCTGAAGGTTTACCTGTGGTACTTGAGGAGCATAATCGAGGTCAGACAAATTTTGGAGTCTGATCCAAGAAAAAGTAACGACATCTACATCCAGAAATAACACAATGGTGCAAGAGATAGGGATAATGAAAACATGTTGATAGTGGAAAATTGCTGGATGGAAATAATGGTTTGGGTTTGAATTACATCAGGAGAAAAGATTGGAATGAAACAAAATCTGAACTACCTGGTTGTGGAAAGATCAACGAATGATAATTCTCAAATACTGAAAACAGATTGAGATCAGTTAAAATGATCGACATGAAAGTAAAAAGATTTTAGAAGGATAGTGGTAAGGAAATAGAGATGGTGGTGGGGCAGGTGAGAAGGGACTGAAAATCTAGGAGGGAGGATGAAAGACTTTAAGAAAGAAAAGACAGATGATCGGAATGGTTCAAGATATAAAGGAAAGATTATGATGTTAGGCCTGAGGAAAATCTAAGGAATCCAAGTCAAGAAAATATCCACTCATGTTGATGTCAAGGAGAATAGAGAACACACAGAGAAACACCATAGATCTAGTTCCAAAGTTATTGATAAAGAACATAACACAAGGAGGAGGATCATCAAGACATAAATTTACTAGTGACTCAAGCAAGCATAAGGGAAGGCTCTCCTCTTCAGTTAGCAGTAAGGGTAAAACAGCAAGGACAACGCAGTCGGTCGGCCAGAGTCAAGCGAGACACCAGATGACTCTAAAGGTTGCCATTGAGATGTTTATCTTTTTTTTTTTTTGTTTTTTTTTTTTTTTTTTTTTTGGCTCATACTCTGTATAAAAATCTCATGTCCTGTTATTACCTGCAGAAGCCACGTTCAAGAAACGAATTTGTCTCCATCGCCTGACAGTCTAGAGAAGTAACATTTATTGGATTTTGTCACTTCTGCTCATGCTTCCTGTACTATTCCTATGTATCTTCAAAGGTTGAAACTCTATTCCTTGTTTTATGTATCTTTAAACTTAAAATTCTAAGTGGTCAACACTTGAAAAGTGAACTGACCCATTATGATTCAAAAATACATGTAACATGAAAGTTGGTGTTTTATATAAAAGACAATGCTATGGTCACCAAAATACTTGAAATGAAATCATAAATTAAGTGTCATTCATATGAACTTGTATCAAACAATTGGCTTCTCAATGTTGTGAGACAAAGTAACCCAAGGAATTAGTCAGTAGGTAGGCCTGTGGTTTTTTCCCTAAGCTTGTGTTTAAATCCTTAGGGACAAATACCCTACAAGAAGCACAGTTTCTTGTTTTGCAAAGTTTATAGTGTACAATGAGTGCTCAACATTGAATTCTAGTTCACCAAACAGGTTGAGGTATTTATGGTGTTAAAAAAAAAAAAAAAAAAAGCTTTTAGATACAGTGAACCATTGGAATCACTGAGTGACAGTGGTCTAAATCCATGAGTGATGCAATGGCCCAACATGGGATATTTTTTAGTTATATGTTAATTTGACAGTGATGGATAAGATTTAGTTCTGTCAGGGTTTTCTTTTGTTGTTTCATAGTGGTGCAGCAGTGAACTGATTTAATCAATAATAATTGCTGACAATATGGAATTAGATAGTGCTTGATACATTTTTTATTTAATTTTTTTTCCCATCCTCACCATTCTCTATATCTTTTGTTGTTTTGATCTCTTGTTGGAACTTTGATTTAAGTGCTTCTGGTGTGTCAAGACTGCTTATTAATGCTTAACAAAATGGGTTGCCATCTTGAATTAGAAATTTGTTCATGAATTAATGAAATTAGTTTGTGAACTGAATTTTGATTCTTGAGGTAGGAATCCTTGTTTATTGCAATTATAATTTTTTGTCGTACCGTCCTTAAGCTTATTTAGGTATTGTCTAATTGACTGCACACTCTGAGGCAACTTATTATTTGTTAAGCTTATTTAGGTATTACTAGTTGTCTGCACATCTGAGGTAATCATATTCCATTATTAAGCTTATTTAGATATTGACTAGTGAACTGCACATTTTAAGGTAACATATAGGTGGCGTCACTATTCTCTCTCATTTATGCCTTTTGTTAGCAAACATACAGCAGCAATATTTGTTTTTTTTCTTTTATTTATTTTTTTTTAACTGATTTTTTTTTTCGAGCTTAGAGAATAAATGGATATTCTATTTACCCGTTTGCTGACTCAAACTCAAGCAATAGCCAGCGCAGAGGAGAATGTCAACATGTATCACTTGAATGCACACAACTCAAAAACCTTGTGTATTGGTATTCAGTTTAAGGTTGTATTTTGTTTGTTTGATTTTTTCAATTCATTTAGAGTAAATTTGATTTTGATTGTATAATATACCTACATTGTGTGTCTGAATGTTATTTATTTTGTTGTCTTTTATCTTGTCCTCGCTTATGATTGAACATAACTATTTTTTGTTTTACGATCAAAAGCATCTGAAAATCAACATTTTGGCACATACTTTCTTATAAAAGTTGTGTGAATATTTATTAGTATTTATATGTGGTAGAAACATTTAGAACCAATAATTTAACATAATCTAAACCAAACTTGTTTGGAATTTTTATGTTTCCACAATATTTCTCTAAAGTAATGGTGTTTCTATAAACACTAACATGTATATGATAAGTTTGATATGTTAGCATATATTATTGTCATGTAGGACTATACATTGTTAGATGAGAAATTTGAGATATTCTACTAGATTTATAGCATTTTATTAGTTTAATTTCATAAACCAAGAAAATGGATTGGTCTTTGTTCAAAGAAATAAGAGAAAGGATATGTTATGTAGGACAAGATAGTGAATTTATGGACACACTGGAACTTTTAAGAGTTCTATAAATACAACCATAAAGACCTTCTGTTTCAGAAAAAAGTTAAAAAGTCCAATTTTTTCATATTATCAGTAAAAACATTATAAAGTCAGTCATTGATGTTTTGGATGACTATTATAATAATGTTTTCAGTTTTTTTCCCCTAAAATAACACTGTAGTTGGTAGTCTTTGATGAGTGGGATCCTTGTCATTAATGCCAAAAAAAATGACAAGCGGATATTAAGTTTTGACTCTATAGAAGGCTAAGCATATCTCTCATGAATATATAATATTGAACTTACCGTATCAGTATGATGGATGTTTTCATTTTAGACAAGTTTATGCGGTCACCACATAGCAAGCACTCTCAGCGCAGGCATTCTCCCTATTCTTCTCTTGAGACGACCAGGTATGTTGCCACATTGTCTTAAGATTAGATTGTGTTAATGTTTATAAGACATACACAACCATCATTATAACAATATACAACTCAGGTGAAAGTAGCAGATGCCAAATATTTGACTTGTATTTTTTTTTTTTTTTTCTTCTTGGTTACAAACTCAAAATTTTTCTTGATTTATTAACTCTACTGTTTTGGCAGGGGAAGGTCAAGATCCAGATCTCCTGTGCGGAGGCAGATGATTAGGTTTATATTTCTTAGTGTTGATCTGAACTCTCCAGCACAAAGAATTCTGGTCTGGTTTTCCGAAGATTTGATGTACCTGAAACTGGAGATTTTGCTTATGAATCTATTGCATACTCGATGACCTGATATGAAATTAATGCATGCTAAAGAAGTTTAAGTCCTGTTCCAATTTGGTACGGGAATTTATCTGAGGTAATTCTATAGTCTTTAGATGATCCATATATCCTTGTACAATGCCTTGCCCAGTTTTTAAAAGATTTTATCTCAGTTTTTTGGCTTAGGCTTGCCAGTTTTTCGAGGTGTATCCTGTATCTAGCAAATGTGTAGTTCCTTTTGTTTCACTACTTCATGTATTATAAGTGAATGGTAGATATAAGTTAGTTTCAGCATTTTAGTGCAACCTTGTGAATCCCAACAGCAACACTCTAATGGTTCTCCAAGTCCGTAGATTGCTGCTGCTGGTCAATTCTGCTTGCTGGTTAAAGCCCTTCTCAGTTCTCATATGAAAGTAATGACATTGACTTCCTAATCATTTCAAACATCTTGTTTTCTCAGGATTTTAAACCTGGACTGGACGATCGGAATTGGCCCCATCTTCGATCAGGGACACTTTGAACCCGGTTTCAGCATTGATCTGGATTGACCAAGTTTGAACCAGTAGAATGTATTGAACCATCGGTTCAACCAATTGGTGGCTAAACTAGGTCTCTAAAATCCCTAAAACCAAAATCTCTATTCCTTTCTAATTCTCCAATCTTCATTCTTTGCTCCGCATCCTTGGTTGACCTACTTAGGCCGCTCTGTGACTTTGTCATCTGCCTGTTTGCTGTTAGTCGCACTTCACTCGGCCTTTGAGTGATTAGTGTTTGATTTTGTTGGCATTTGAGACAAGAATTAAAAAAAATTTGTTGTGCACTTGTGGTGTTTTTATTTGTGGTGGATTAGTTTCCTGGTGGCCTGGTGGTGGTTTTTCTGGTTTTGGTTTGATTTGGGTGGATTGCAGTTGCGATGGTTAGGGTTTCTTGGACTAGTTTGCAGGGGTGTATTTGTTGGATTTCAAACCTATAGGATCATGGGTATGTTGTTAAGTTTCAAACTGATTGGTTTTGTTGACGTCATCAATTTGATTGACCAGTTCAACTGATCGATCCCGACCTGGGGATTGCTCCTTGACCAGGTCAAGGTCAAGTCGGTTTAAAACCATCTGGTTTTCATTTGGATAGCTGTTTTTACGGCAATCCACTAACATTCAGATTAGTTTCATCCTTTAATTTTCTTTTGGTTGGCGAAAGCAAAATATGTTTAGTCGTCAAATTCTCTGAGGATACGATGAGTACTAGGGGTGTTCGGTTTCTGGGGTATTGTATTTTTTGAAGACTAGAATCGACCAACGGTTCTGAAATTGGAATCGGAACTAGAACCAGAATCGACAGTTTCGGTTCTTAGGTACCCATAACCAGAACCTATAACACGGTTTCGGTTTAGGTTCTGTTCTGGTACCCTATAAAATTATTTACCCCCCAAAAGTTTTTAAAAGGCAAAAAAAACTTAAAAACTTACAAATACCCCCTTGGTACTTGTTTACAAAAATAAAATTACAAATTATAAATTCAAAATTACAAACTCTATTGCTTTGTAAAGGTATTTTCTCAAAGTCAGACTAACTTATTTTAAATATTATGAAATATAAGTATATGTATTCACATTACTTTTTTCTACAAAAGTTTTTATAATCCCCATACTTTTTAATTTTATTTTATATAGTCTTGGTTCACGGTTTCGGTTCCTAACTATAAGAATCGGATTGTCACAGTAACGTTTCCAAAAATTTGGAACCGAAACCTACCAGTTGACGGTCGATTTCTGGGTAGGAACAGAAACCAATACTTGGGTATCCATTGGTTCTGGTTCCAATCGATTCTTTTGAACACCTCTATGAGTACTATGGTTGAATATAATTAAAAAAATGGAGAAAACCACTTGGAATTCATTGCCAAATGATAGGGCTGCGTGGGTAGTCCACTAGAGACCACCTCTACCTCCGGCCCCATTACCCAACCCCTTAACATTTTTTTGTAGTTTTTATTTTAAAAAAAATAGAGTAAATGACAGTCCCACCCAAGGTTTGATGGAATCCCAAGTTTACTCCATGTTATATTATTCCATGTTCTCACCCTTAAAATAACAATGTTAGCAATTTTTAAGGTTTGGAGGGCACAATTATCAAATGCCCTTAACCCTAATTAATAAATTTGTTTTACCCCCTAATTAGTAAAATTATAAAATTTTAACTTATCATTTTATTTTCAAATTATGCCAAAAACACCTTTGGTCACTACACACCCTTGTCAAAAATAGCTTGATCTGGGCTGTTTTGACGACGTCAAACCCCCTGGTCACCTCCATCACTTTCCCTTTAGTTCATGCGCCAAAAACCCTCTGGTTCCTGACTCATTGGCCCCTCCAATCAACCGCAACCGTTAGGCTTAGGCTTCCACTCTTCTTTGCCATTCCGATGGCAAAAATCCATTGGACACCACCACTACAACCATTGTCTCCAAATCTATAAACTCCTATGTCTCAGTAAATGTTTTATCATTGTTTCGTTGGCCAAGAGTTCGTGTTATGAGATAGAATCAATAAGTGCCCAGACGCACGATCGCTTAAGCGATTTATTCTATCGCTTAAGCGATCCTTTGCTTTTAACCTTGGTCGCTTAAGCGATTACCCGAGGCAGAATAAACTTCTGCCTAGATGCACAATCGCTTAAGTGATTAAGTGTATCGCTTAAGCGATTCTTCGCTTTTACTATTGGTCGCTTAAGCGATCATGAACAAGACAATAAATAAGTGCCCAGACGCAGGATCGCTTAAGCGATTCTTCGCTTTTATTATTGGTCGCTTAAGCGATCTACGATCACTTAAGCGATCATGAACAAGAAAATAAATAAGTGCCTAGAAGCATGATCGCTTAAGCGATCCTTTGCTTTTAACGTTGGTCGCTTTAAGCGATTTATAATCGCTTAAGCGATCGTGTCCGAGGCAGAATCAACTTCTACCCAGATGCACAATCGCTTAAGCGATCTAAAATCGCTTATACCAGATCTCTTAAGCGATCTTCTGTCATATACCAGATCGCTTAAGCGATCATGTCCGACGCTTGGAATTTGCGTCAGCATCCTCCTTTTCAGTTTCAATTTCAACTATTGCCCTCCCTTGTTTCGCCAATAGAATGTCTTCCTTGACGCCGTCTCCTCTCCTAGTGGAGCAACTTTAGTCATCAGAAGTTACTCCACCACAACTTCTTCTTCTCCATTTTTGGTAGACCCAGTCGTGCCTACAATTTGGGGAGTATATGAGTTTTTTTCTGTTTCTTCAAGGACTCAGCTATTATAACTTAATCGAGAATGGCAAGGAATGAAAAAAATGCAAAGAGCAAAGAAATTGAGAAATTGCAGAAAATTGGAAGAAAAAACGAGGGAGGGAAAGAACCTGAGAGAAATGTGTTCTGTCTTTCAAATTTTAAATCAACTTCTCTTTATTATACTCTAACCCACAAATATTTAAATCTTTTCACCCAAATCCTTTTTGCTGCTTTAATTACACTTAAGTATGCCACGTCATATTTTTTAACCCAAAAAAATCAAAAAGATTTTCATGACCATTTTGTTAAATGGAAACTTGGGATGGTCGGACAGCTAAATTTCCTCGAAGAAATGATCATTCTTTATAAAATGAATGATTGTTCTTTAAATAACAACTATTCATTTTCTTACGAAGGAACAACCATTCTTTTCGTTTGTTTCTAGTAATGTCTTAGGTGTGATGGGAGTTGATGTGATAGTATCAATCTACTGACATGTTAGAGTTGTAAGAAAATATTGTAAGATTGGATTGTAGTTGCAGCATTTTTCAATTTATGTACTATGTATGTTTTATGAATAATCACATCTATATATTTCTTTCTTAAAAAATAGAGATTCTTAATTATAAATAAAAGAGTAAACGACATATTCTCATCCGAGGTTTAGTGAAATCCAAGGGGATACCTTGGTTCCATTTGTTCCAAATCCCCACCCTTAAATGAACGTTGTTAGTAACGGTTTGGTTCTGTGACAGGCTATTACGAAACTACCCTTCACCCCATTCCAAACCNTAACTTGATTTTTTCGCTGAGAATAAATGCATATTCTATTTACGCCAGTTTGCTGACTCAACCTAAAGCAAATAGCCAGCGCAGAGAG
Source organism: Pistacia vera (assembly GCF_008641045.1). Taxonomy (NCBI): domain Eukaryota; kingdom Viridiplantae; phylum Streptophyta; class Magnoliopsida; order Sapindales; family Anacardiaceae; genus Pistacia; species Pistacia vera. The sequence goes on along the minus strand of NW_022196722.1, from coordinate 54,653 downwards.
AATGTCTAACATGTTATCACTTGAATGCACAACACTCAAAAACCTTGTGTATTGGTATTCAGTTTAAGGTTGTATTTGTTTGTTTGATTTTTCAATTCATTTAGAGTAAATTTGATTTTGATTGATATAAATATACCTACATGTGTGTGTCTGAAATGTTATTTTGTTGTCTTTTATCTTGTCCTGCTTATGATTGAACATAACTATTTTTTGTTTTACGAATCAAAAGCATCTGAAAATCAACATTTTGGCACATACTTTCTTATAAAAGTTGTGTGAATATTTATTAGTATTTTATGTGGTAGAAACATTTAGAACCAATAATTTAACATAATCTAAACCAAACTTGTTTGGAATTTATTATGTTGTCCAAATATTTCTCTAAAGTAATGGGTGTTTCTATAAACACTAACATGTATATGATAAGTTGATATGTTAAGCAATATAGTATTGTCATGTAGGACTATACATTGCTTAAGATGAGAAATTTGAGATATTATCTAGATTTATATCATATCTTTATTAGTTTAATTTCATAAACCAAGAAAATGGATTGGTCATTTGGTTCAAAGAAATGAAGAGGAAAGGATATGTTATGTAGGACAAGATAGTGAATTTATGGACCACACATGGAACTTTTAAGAGTTCTTATAAATACAACCATAAAGACCTTCTGTTTCAGATAAAAGATTAAAAAGTCCAAGTTTTTTACATATTATTCAGTAAAAAACATTATAAAGTCGTCATTAGGATGTTTTGGGATGACTATTATAATAATGTTTTCAGTTTTTTTCCCCTAAAATAACACTGTAGTTGGTAGTCTTTGATGAGTGGGATCCTTTGTCATTAATGCCAAAAAAGAAATGACAAGCTGGATATTAAGTTTTGACTCTATAGAAGGCTAAGCATATCTCTCATGAATTATATAATATTGAACTTACCGTATCAGTATGATGGATGTTTTCATTTCTAGACAAGTTATGCGGTCACCACATAGCAAGCACTCTCAGCGCAGGCATTCTCCCTATTCTTCTCTTGAGACGACCAGGTATGTTGCCACATTGTCTTAAGATTAAGATTGTGTTAATGTTTATAAGACATACACAACCATCATTATAACAATATACAACTCAGGTGAAAGTAGCAGGATGCCAAATATTTGACTTGTATTTTTTTTTTTTTTTTTTCTTGGTTACAAACTCAAAATTTTTCTTGATTTATTAACTCTACTGTTTTGGCAGGGGAAGGTCAAGATCCAGATCTCCTGTGCGGAGGCAGAGATGATTAGAGGTTATATTTTCTTAGTGTTGATCTGAACTCTCAAGCACAAAGAATTCTGGTCTGGTTTTTCCGAAGATTTGATGTACCTGAAACTGGAGATTTTGCTTATGAATCTATTGCATACTCGATGACCCTGATATGAAATTAATGCATGCTAAAGGAAGTTTAAGTCCTGTTCAATTTGGTACGGGAATTTTATCTGAGGTAATTCTATATGTCTTTAGATGATGCATATATCCTTGTACAATGCCTTGCCCAGTTTTAATAGAGATTTGTATCTCAGTTTTTTGGCTTAGGCTTGCCACGTTTTTCGAGGTGTATCCTGTATTTCAGTAGCAAATGTGTAGTTCCTTTTGTTTCATCACTTCATGTATTATAAGATGAATGGTAGATATAAAGTTAGTTCAGCATTTTAGTGCAACCTTGTGAATCACAATAGCAGACACTCTAATGGTTCTCCAAGTCCGTAGATTTGCTGCTGGCTGGTCAGATTCTGCTTGCTGGTTCAAAGCCCTTCTCAGTTCTCATATTGAAAGTAATGACATTGACTTCCTAATCGTTTCAAACATCTTGTTTTCGTCAGGATTTTAAAACCTGGACTGGACTGATCGAGAATTGGCCCCATCTTCGATCCAGGGACACTTGGAACCCGGTTTCAGGCATTGATCTGGATTGACCCAAGTTTGAACCAGTAGAATAGTATTGAACCATCGGTTCAACCAGACTGGTGGCTAAACTAGGTCTCTAAAATCCCTAAAACCAAAATCTCTATTCCAATTCTAATTCTCCAATCTTCATTCTTTGCTCCGTGCATCCTTTGGTTGACCTACTTAGGCCGCTCTGTGACTTTGTCATCTGCCTGTTTGCTGTTAGTCGCACTTCACTCGGCCTTTGAGTGATTAGTGAGTTTGATTTTGTTGGCATTTGAGACAAGAATTAATAAAATTTTGTTGTGGCACATTGTGGTGTTTTTTAATTTGTGGTGGATTAGGGTTTCCTGGTGGCCTGGTGGTGGTTTTTCTGGTTTTGGGTTGATCTGAGGTGGATTGCAGTTGCGATGGTTAGGGTTTCTTGACTAGTTTGCAGGGGTGTATTTGTTAGATTTCAAACCTATAGGAACATGGGTATGTCTGTTAAGTTTCAAACTGACTGGTTATGTTGACGTCATCAATTTGATTGACCAGTTCAACTGATCGGATTACCCGACCTGGGGACTGGCTCCTAGACCAGGTCAAGGTCAAGTCAGGTTTAAAACCATTGGTTTTCATTTGGATAGCTACTTTTACGGCAATCCACTAACATCAGATTAGTTTAATCCTTTTATTTTCTTTTGTGGCGAGAGCAAAATATGTTTAGTGGTCAAATTCTCTGAAGGATACGATGAGTACTATTGGTTTATAATTAAAAAATGGAGCAAACCACTTGGGATTCATCTGCCAACATGATGGGGGCTGCGTGGGTAGTCCACTAGAGACCACCTCTACCTCCAGCCCCCTTAGCAACATTTTTTTTAAGATTTCATTTAAAAAAAAAAAAGAGTAAATACAGTCCCACCTAAGGTTTGACGAAATCCCAAGTTTGGTACCTATGTTATATTTATTTTGACGAAATCCCAAGTTTGATACCTATGTTATATTTATTTTAGATTCTTACCCTTAAAATAACAGTGTTAGCAATTTTTAGGGTTAGAGGGTGTAATTATCATAATGTCCTTAACCTTAAATTAATAAATTATGTTTTAACCTCTAAATTAGTAAAATCATAAACTTATCATTTATTTTCAAATTATGCCAAAAACACCTTCGGTCACTGCACACCCTTGTCAAAAATAGCCCGATCTGGGCTATTTTCGACGATGTCAAATCCCCAAGTCACCTCCATCACCTTCCCTATAGTTCATCGTCCAAAACCCCTCTGGTTCCCGACTCATTGGTTCCTCCAATCGTCAGCACCGTTAGGCTTAAGGTTTTGCTATTCTTCGTCGGATTCCGGTGGCGAAAATCCAATTGGACACCACTACTACAACCACCGTCTCTAAATCTATAAAACCTTAGTAACTGTTTAGTCATCGTTCGTTGGCCGAGAGTTCGTGTTCATTGACCGGTTTTTCGTGAATTGGTGGACGGCAAACGGTGAGCTGCCGTGGTTGGGAAGGTTAGGGGTTTTGTAGGGGAGGATGCAAGGAGTCAAATGGTGGTAGTGGTTGGGGTTTTCGTAGTTCAAAACAGCCAGAAATCGGCAAAAATCAGTCGCATGTTGCGGTTGCCGTGGTTGGTGATCGATGAGTGATGAGGGGTTATGAAAGGTATGGTTTTGTAGAGGGGAGGATGAGGTTCAAATGGTGGTGACAAGGGTGATTTTGGGTAGAAGATCGCCGGAAAAAGGGCAAAAAATGTCGGGAATGTCGTCTGCTAACGTGCACCAAAGGATTTTTAGAGGCGGTAGTTTGTTAACGTGCGCCGCCCATGTAAAATGACCAATTTATCCCTTTACCGTTACATCAAACATTTTCTATCACTTTAAGGGTAAAAATTTGGAATAAATGTAATTTGGCGTACTAATTTGAGATTTTGTCAAATCTTGGACGGGAATATGTCGTTTACTCAAAAAAAATATAAATTAATATGGTCAATGAAAGTGAAACGACTTATAAAAGTTAGTGGGTTTGATTAAAGAGTAATATTACACTTACACTACATACAAAGTGATATGACAAAAAATAAATAAAAAAATAAATTTAATGAGTATTATTGTTGTCACCTCACTTTGTATGTGATAAAAAATAAATGGAAAAATAAATTTAATGAGTATTATTGTTGTCACCTCATTTTGTACTTTTTCATTCATATTTTGTTATCTCACTTTGTATGAAAATATATAAAAATCTTTGTAAGATTTCTTTGTAAGTATAATATTATTGTTGATTAAAAATGAAAAAAATTACCATTGAAGTGACAGATTCAGAAATAACAGGTGCTGGTACGTGATTTTCTCCGATAATAATAATAAATTATATAATAATTGTTTCATTATAGCAAAAATTTGTCTTAAAATTTTCACAGTATAATCCAGGCTTGCTATGTCAAATATGCAACCTTTTTTTTTTTTTTGTTTGTTATATATAACGAAATTTCCAACATTGAGAAGTAATATTCTCATGTCTCTTTGTTTTTTCAGAATTGTCTGTAATTTCATGGCGCTTCTTATGTCATCACATATCTTCTTAAGTTTGAATACAGTAAGTTTTACCTCAAGTGTTTTAATTAACAAAAATTGTTATCGGGATCTCATACTTACATTATTTTTATCATAAGTAAACGCCACTTCCCACCCAAGGTTTGACGAATTTCCTTTCCACCCCTGGTTTCATAAATTGCAATTCCCATCCTTAAATTAACGCCATTATTTTTTTCTTCGAATAACCCTTATATCTCAAATTTATCTCAAATAACCCCTAAAGGATCCTGATCAAACCAAGAATCTAGCTTGATTCCAGCACCATTGGACCTCTCCGACACAACCATCAACATGCCCTTATCATTCTCACCAAAACTCCTAACTTTTTCACCTGATTGCACATCGGCGAGGTGCTAGAATTTGGCTGTAAAGAGGCGAAAAAAATGCAAAAACCTAAGGGAGAGGCGACGGCGATTGGCGGGCAATTGCAGTTGGTGATGTTGAGGGTTTTGGTGGGGCGAAGTCGGCGATGCTATTGGTGGTCTTGGGGATGGTTTTCGGTGTCAGGACTTGCCGGAATTTGGATGAAACTTCGATTGACACTAAAAGAGACGACCTACGATTAGGGGATTCAATTAGGCGGAGAGGTTAGGGGTTTTGATGTGGGGGTTGAGGGGACTGTAATGGTGGTGTTAGGAGTGATGGGAATCATGCCAGAATGACTTGAAATTGCCAGTGGGGTGAATTAGAGAAGTGAAGGGTTATTTTGAAATTTTTATCTTTGAAATGACCATTTTACTCTTTTAACTGTTAGATTAAATAGTTCTATGTTAATTTAACAGTGGGAATCTGCAATTTATGAAACTAGGGGTGGGAACGTAAATTCTCCAAACCTTGGGTGGGAAAATGTCGTTTACTCTTGATAATGGAAGTGATGTATCGATGACGCCAATCTTCACATGTCTTGAATGGTCTTCCCGGTCTTGGTGGTGCCAAACTGCCAATGCTGAAGTGTAGTGGCGGCTTGTGTGTTTCCTACTCTTCTATTTTTTTTCAGTTAAAGTTCCACTCTTTCTTTTTCACGCTAAACCCAATTCTACTTTAACTAAAATTAAAACAAACCCATTTTCATTTCATTCTTATGAAGTTAACAATGAAGGTGCAGTTCCTTTCTGCGTTTCTCTCTCTCTCTTGTCAATATTTCATTAATGCACTTTTGTTTTTAAATTTATTTATTTACAGGTGTTGCAAGTTGGAGTATTGTCAATATGGCTATCTGGGTTCATCTTCATTGCTCTCTCCTTTTATGCTACTCGTAAGTTACCCAGCTTCAATGATGATCGAATCAGCCATCACCTATTTAATCACAGCGCTCCTAAAATTGCAATATTCAGTGCACCTGCCCCCTTTACCGGTTCTGTTGGATCCAGGCAGAGTCTAGCTATTCGGTCTTGGCTTGGTTTGTCACCGCAAATAACGGTTCTTCTCTTCACCCAACACCCTTCTGCATTTGCTTTTGCTAGGGACTTCGGTTCTCGACTAATGGTGGAACCCAATATCGATTTCACGTAAGCACACAAGCTTTTGCTAACCATTCTCTCTCTCTCTCTTTTTCCTTCTTATGTGATTTCACTGCGTCTAGTTGAATATATTGGTTAAAGAACTTAAAGATGATTTGGTTATCACTGGTCCCCAGTTGAAAAGTTATCCATTTTAGCAAATATGACCCTTGATATTGAGTTTTTTAATCATTGAAAACACTATGAATTGAGGGTCGAAGAGTTGGCATCACTTAATCCTTTTCTGTTTTTTTTTTTTTTTTTTTTCCTCTTGATTGTTTTTGTGTTTGTTTATTTGTTCCTTTTGGCATCAGACATTTAGAAGCAGATATGTGACAATTTGACTGTAAACTTGTTGATGCTCAGTGTTATAGATGGTAGCTAATTCTTGTTTCATTCACAAGGAAAGTCAATTTATTCATTAACCTTCTGCTACTCTAGGTTCCTTGGCACTCCATTCTTTCACTCGATGATGGCGAGGACATGGGCATTTACCTCTGACATATATGTTTTGATAGATCCTGAAACTATTCTCTTGCCTGACTTCATTTCCACATTGAATTATGCTTACAAAGTTAACCGGGATTGGCTCCTTGTTGCTTCGTCCCACAATGTTTCCCATTTCCCATTCTGCTTGAGTGATGATGGAAAACATTGGCTAAGAAAGGATGGAAAAAGGGTTAGAGCCCAGGAGGTATGAAGGAATATACTCCAGATTGAAAGCTGATGACCTGTTGGTGAGAAATCAATTGACATCATTCTTTATTTCATCAGTTTCAGGAGATACTTGATCAGAGCCAGCAGGGGAATCTTTGTGAAGGGAAAATGCTAATGGCATGGAACAGTGGAGAACTACCTTTAAATAATGGAGTCTTTCCTCCTTTCTTGTATGGGAAGGGGACTCACAACCCCTGGGTCATTAGTGAGGCCTTGTTATGTGAATTCAGATTTGTGTTTGATGCTAGTTTGACCATCTCAAGTTTTTCTCTTAATGATTCTATGCATTTGTCTAATCAGTTAGGCAGAGTATCTCACGTTACAGATGCAGAAAAGAGAATCTGGGAATATGTTGGGAATTCCCATCTTGGAGCATTATATGGATCATCTTTCTTTCATGAAATTAATTCTTCTCATTTGGCAAAACTTATGAATTGCTATGGGAAATATCTTATCGTCAATACAACTAAAAATACTGTTTATCCAGTTATACATGAGAGGCCGTGCTCCTGGAAGCAAAGAATCTTCCATTCTTCGAGGTTAAAGAAAACGATGGCGTGTGTTGATGGTACTGAATCATCAAATAGAAGATTAGATTGCTCCCTCACAGATCAGTTAAAGACCTCTGCTCCATTAGATTATCCATTTTCATTAGAGTCACTTCTTTCAGTAGTTGCAGACAAGAATAAGACAATTGTGCTTGCAGTTGCTGGATATAGCTACAGGGACATGCTAATGAGTTGGGTATGCAGACTACGCCTCCTCAGGGTCACAAATTTTATGGTTTGTGCGCTAGACCATGAAACCTATCAGTTTTCTATCTTTCAGGTATCCGTTTCTACACCTTCACTCTTTGTTTTCCTTTTCTAAATGACTTTTATGGTCATTATCAGTAGCAGAAAACACATTTTGTGTGAACACATGCATGGACAACCATAAACAAAATAGGAAGTTGGCATACTTCTACTAAATCAAGGTTTTAGTAATCAACAGCATTAAAGAAGCATTTTCACAAAAAATTATAGGAAATACATGCAGATCCGTTTTGGATTTGGGGGGCCAGTAGTTGACCCCTAGTAAACATCTTGAAGCTGTTTTAATTTGGATTATTTTCCTTATGTTTCTATATATTTGACTGAGCAATAAAATCTAAGTTTTTGGTCGAAGTGTTGACCATAGCACTTTAAGTGCCCCTTCTTTGTGCTTTGTGATATACAATAACATTTGAAATTTTCATTGAAAGTCTTTTAGTGTTTGTTTCATTGCTATTTTCCTCTGACCTTGTTGGAAATGCTTATCTACACTTTGTCTGATTCTATTTTGTGCTAGGGCCTGCCTGTTTTCAATGATCCATCAGCTCCAAGTAATATAAGCTTTAATGATTGCCACTTTGGAACAAAATGCTTTCAGAGGGTTACCAAAGTGAAGTCCAGAATGGTTTTGCAGATACTGAAGCTGGGGTATAATGTACTTTTGAGTGATGTGGACGTGTATTGGTTTAGAAATCCAATGCCATTGCTTTACTCTTTCGGTCCCTCTGTTCTTGCAGCACAGTCTGATGAGTACAACACAGCAGGTTACTTCCCACTCTTGGCACAATTTAAATAACTAATCATTATTGGCATGGCTTGAAAGTATCGCTTGTATCTTGTTGGATTATAATGCAATTTTCTTCTTGCTAATTTTTGTTCTTTCTCTATGTATGGATTAAAAAAGTTGTGTTAGTGGTTGTAAAATTATCATTGGCAGTATGCATTGTTTCTCCTCCATTAATATGACTATGTTGATGATATAGTACTAAACTGTCAACCTTTTGGACTGGAAGATAGATAAATAAACTCACAGTCCCTCTCTGCGGCTGTTCTATTTTCAGGACCCATAAACTTGCCTAGGCGCTTGAACTCTGGCTTCTACTTTGCTCGTTCTGATAGTTCAACAATTGCTGCTATGGAAAAAGTGGTGAAGCATGCAGTAACTTCTGGTCTATCTGAGCAGCCAAGCTTCTATGACACTTTATGTGGGGAAGGTGGGTCCAATCGTGTGGGTGATAATAGATGTGTGGAACCTGAAACGAACTTGACAATTCATTTCTTGGACAGAAACCTTTTCCCAAACGGCGCATACTTAGACTTGTGGCTGAAGAAAAATGTGAAAGGAGCCTGTGCAAAGACAGGTTGTCTTGTTCTTCACAACAACTGGATTAGTGGGAGGTTAAAAAAACTGGAACGTCAGGTCTTGTCAGGCCTATGGGATTATGATATTACGACAAGGATGTGTGTGCAGAGCTGGCATAGGACCAAGTTGATGAGTTAAATTTGAAACTTACTGATTTTTCTTATTCTTATCTGATGCTATCTTCGGTTAAGCCATGGAAGAGAAGAAGTGGAGATTTTCTTTCTCTTATATTTCCTTTGCTAGGCCTTGGTTTCATCACTATTATTTGTGGAAAAATATTAAATAAAGGAAAGCCGGCCATGAGAACAAAAGGATAAGCAACCCATACAATGGACCAATAATGTTGAAATACTTACAAGCTAGTATGATGCTTCCGCTTTCCCTGCCAGAAGACTATAATGAAAATTTTGGATCAAACAGCTACTGAGTGCCGGCAATGTTTCAGCTTTGTGCTCAATTATTGGGGCTAGGCAGGCAAAAGGACAGCAGTTCCAGAAGAAATAAAGAATTTAGGGCAGCTCCCATTTCTCTGGACACTACCTCACAATCAAAGGATATTTCTGTGAGGATAGTTCATGCTGGTGGGCGAGAAGAGCTGTACCAAAATGAAGTTTCCGTCTCTCAGTTGATGGAAAAATATCCTGGAATGTGTGTTGCTCGACCTGAAGTTTTCAAGAAACCTCATGAATCCTTTTTGTGGCCAGAAGAGAACCTATTGCCTGGTCAGAAATATTACATGATTCCAACTTCTACAGCAAAGAAAATGAAGCGTAAACACCACGGAAGGGTTAGAGTCAAAGGACCTGCCGGAGGCATAGACATGTCAGATGCAAGGATCACTTGGGATACAAGGAGAGAGAATATGGATGAACCTGTTCGATCCGCGAAAGAATTTTATGTCTCCAAGGAAAGGTGGTCTGGACCTTCAAAGAGAAGAAGTGGAAGAGCAAAGAAGCCTTTTGTACCCCCCCTTCCAAAAGGAAGGATTGGTCATGGATCCGGTTGGGAGCCAAGCTTAACCTCTGTACAAGAAGTTTCTCCATGACTTTGTTTATTGCGGCTCTCACCTCTATGTATTCCGGTACAGTCCTGAAAAGGAGTTGATTCATGATATATTGATGTTGGTTGCTTTAGATATCTGCAAGAATTAATTCAGTGAAATAAATCAAGTGTACTTCCATAGATTTGAGGACCTTTTTGTATCCTTATGGAGGTTGCGTTAACTGCCTTCCATTGCCAAATTATTCAATAATATTGATATGTTGTTAGAGATCTCCGTCACTTTTTTATCTGTTTGTATCTTGATTATGTATAGTCTTATATACTGTGATTTATAAATTTTAGAATTCTTCTGTTTCCCATGATCTGTAACCAAACGAATATCTAAAACATCAGTCTGCCATGAAGCTCCATAGCTCTGGGCACCAGAATACACCAGTCTGTCCTTTTAAGTCTCCACTGTAAGCTCATATCTTTAGCTTGACTTTAGCGAACATTCCAATTAATCAAATTACTCAATTTCAACGAGAAGCAGTTTGTACAGTTTCTTATTGAACAAAAGAACTTGAATCTCAAGGACAAAATTCTCGCACCCAAGCTCAACAGGAAAACACAATCTTGTTTTCTCTATCCCTTAGCAGGAGCCAGTTTTGGTATAATCTCAGATTCCAAAATGTGTAGTGACTTCCACCGTAGGAAACCACATCAGCTCAAGAATCCATAATCATCAAACAATTTAATGGAAAAAGAGAAAAAAGATGAGTTATTAATCACATACATCAAACTGTTCATTTGATCTTTTGAATTTTTCATCATAAAATATATGACATAAGCTTGGTCAAGATCCATGTGTAGATAACAGCAAAGGTGGCACCAACTGGAATTGTAACAGCCCAAGAAAGCACAATTTCTTTCACAGTTTCTGCTCTTACACTGTTTAATCCCCTTGCGAATCCCACTCCCATGACTGCACCCACCAAAGTATGAGTTGCTGAGATGGGCAGTCCAAGCTTTGAAGCAAACAGAACCACAGACGCTGCGGCAAACTCAGCTGCAAATCCTCGAGTGGGTGTTAGTTCTGTTATCTTCTTTCCAATTGTTGCTATCACTCTATAACCCCATATCATTATCCCTGCAACAATTCCAAAACCTCCCCATGCAAGAACATCTAGTGGAATAACAATGGCAGTTCCACTGTTACCACCTTGAAGAATAGACAATGCAGCTGCCAAAGGACCTATTGCATTGGACACATCATTTCCTCCATGGGCAAATGACATGAAGCAAGCTGACAGAACCTGCATATATCCAAAAACTCCATAAACTATTTCTAGTTGGGTACCTTTTGGTCCTGCAATATCAGAGAGAAAACCAAGATTTTTATTCTGGATTGTTGTATCTTTGGGCTCTGGCTGTGAAGAAGAGGACTTGACAAGGAGATGACCAAGTTGTTTTTGGATCACTTTGTGAACTAAAAAGGCACCAACAGCACCACATGCTATAGCTTGGACCAAAGCCAAAGGAAAGATTTTGCTGAGAGGAAATGCAGCAAAAGAGATTCCTGTTACACCCAGAAAAACAGCAATCGGTGCAGCAGCAGCTGCAGCTTGCCCAGGATTTGGAGCACTGTACACAAACTGAAAACAGAAAAGGTTGTAAGAATGTTGGAGTGATCCACATGCCTGTAACCCCAATGCAGGACAATTTGAACGTTTTTGTACATCAAAATTTATGATTATTAAGTAGCTTATTTCTGTTTGGCTTATGGTGCTTTTATGGTGAATCTTTTACTAATAATGCACAGCCTCAAACAAAAAATGTTGATAAACGGTGTCTAGGTTAATATACTATATTTGAGAAAACACCCTCATAAGCAGAAGTTTACAGCTTTTGAAAGCCAAGGCAAACCATATGGGATATAAGAAGGTAGAAGTTTTTGTTGTATAAGTCTCAAAGAACAAGCACATACCCTACGGATGCATTTGTAGACAAGAAATGACACCAATGCTCCCACTACTGGTGAAATCACCCATGATGAAATCACCCTTGCCAGTGAACTCCAGAAGACGGCACCAGCTCCCCCATAAACAAGACCAAATCCAACCATTGATCCCACTATACAGTGTGTAGTGGAGACAGGCCAACCATAATATGATGCAACCTGATAATACAAAACATTATTACAAGATAAAAAGAGAAGTCAAGAAGATCATATAAATATAATGGAGGAAGAACAACACTCAGTGCTAGATCCATTAAAAGAGATCATATTCAACTTTCCTTTTGTTGCAATTAAAAAGCAAGCGCACTTAAATAGATTCTCCATATCGAACCTTTTCTTGATTGTTTTAGCTACAAGAAAGATCATGTTGGACAGTCATATGGTACATATAAACACGAACCATGTTTCTTTAAAAAGGCATACATTTTATCTGTTTCCCAATCTTAAGCAATATGGGGAAATGATCTAGATTGCTAGAAGGCAGATGTCCTGTTTTGGATAAACATATGAGAAAATCATAACTAATGGTAACAAAGTTGTTTCCTCTATGGAACCATTAGAAATCTAAAATTCATAGTTCAAAGAGGGACCCATCATTCTATAATAGACGGGGTCTCCCTCATTTATACGATTGATACATTCATGGACAGCAGTTTTCAGTCTTTGCTCATGCATTGTAGTATTTGACTGCACTATTTACAATCTCTGACAATCCAAATTTGAAAAGCATAAGCTCATCTGGGGTGAAAGAAACTCATATCTTTAATCTGGGCAGAATGATGCCTTTTCAAGAGATTCCACACTCCCACACAAAATGCAATTTTTTTATTTTTTTTTATTTGAACCCTGTATGAGTTCAGTAACTGAAAACTCAAGGTATCAGACAAGTTGTACGGTTCCATATAAAGAATGGCATGTATAGCAAAACTGCATCTCAATGTATTCCCATATGCCACATCCCGAAAGAATTCTTGCCATCAACTCCCCTTTTGTTCGATTAGAATTAGTAGTTATAAAGTTAATCGGCATAAGACAATAAAACTTGTCTTGTATACTGAGTAATTTAAAGGGACAGCTATCCCATGCAAATTTTTGCAATCTCCCGTCTAGTTAATAGATTCTTTTCGGCCCCAAACAAAATAATAATGTCCAAATACGATCTCAATATTCTTACTAGCTTTGTGTTTCATTCAAAAAGTCGAAGGCTTCTTGTTATTAGCTCCCCTTTTGTCCCATACAGGTTGCATAATTCTATAAGTTAAGAATAAACAAATAAAAATTCTAGCCTCATGATAGCATGCTCAATCGAATTCAATGTTTGTGATTATGCCCGAAAGGAATCTGGGAAACAATAATTATAAACATAGCATAAGTACTAGCACTTTAACATCTTAACAATAAACTAATACTCTAGTAATTTTGCACAACGAGGAGCAAAATATGATAATAAGCCGCTTTTGTGCAAAATATGGTGCATCAAAATAAGCCGCTTGTAATATACAATTACTGATTCCACTAATAAAAGATAATAATGAATATCCTTTTTCATGTTTTGATAGTTATCCACTGCACACAGGTGGGATTTCATATTTGTTAACAAGCTCAAACTTGGATTCACAATTATCAGAAATCTCAAATTTCTGCACTGCACACTCTACTAAATAAATAAAGCTCAAAAAATGCACCTGCAACCAAGTACCAGCAGCAGCCAAAGAAGAGAGCAAGCCGGCGAAAAGCAGAGTGTCCTTCCCCTGAAACACATTAGCAACAAGAATCCCCTTCTGCATTGTACTGGTCACGTGGGTTCCCATCAACAACGCCCCTGAAAACTCCAGAACAGCGGCTGTTATAACGGCTTGTCTCAGAGTCAAGGCACCTGATCCCACTGAAGTCCCCATTGCATTAGCTACATCATTGGCTCCAATATTCCAAGCCATGTAAAAACCAAACAAAAGTGTAGCATATGATAAAAATTTGGTTTTCAAGTCCAGCCCCGGACCCAAAGACTTCATAAACAAAGGAAGAGTTAGCGCTGCAAAAGCTATGCATATAGAAATAGCAGAGGCTGTGCTTGAAGATATGTTAAAGGCTTGTGCCATTCCTGGCAAATCATCATCATCTTCAGTTTTTGCATTTTCATGATGATGGTTTTGAACTTGAATCTCTTCTTTTTGTTCTTCTTCACCTCCAGCAAAGGAGGAAATACTTGCAAAAGAGTGTGTGAGTCTTGAGTTCTTGAGGAACAGAAGTGAAAGAGATGATTTTGGAAGTGATAAATTGGGCTTGAGAAGAAGAGTTTCTCTCTTGAAGAAGTGAGTATCATGGTTAGAGAAAGAAGAAGGATGTTTAGGGAGATAAAAATGAGATTTGTTGTGAAGAAAAAGTGCTTCTGGTGAAACAGTAGAAGTGTTTCTTGAAGAAGATAAGCAAAAAGAGGGAATCATATCTTGGAAAGAGAGAGACGAGGTAGAGGAAATAAGGAGGGAATAAACAGTATCTAAAGGAATTATTCAGATGAATTGTTGGCCATGGAATGTGGTGGAGGTGAAGGACAGAGAGAAGTAGGTGGTAGAGAAGAAATGAAAGAAAGTTTAACTTCATTTTCAATTCTTTTGATTTTTGGATGGAAAAGGAGGTGTGTGAGAGAGTGGATTTGGCTGCTTGCTTTGGTCGATTCAAACGAGTGGTGGTTGTTTCTATTGGGTTTTCTCCATCCATGCACCCACTACTTTACATTCACAAAAAATAAAAAAAATTTCAGATTATTAGACTTTATCCACAAGAGACTATTACATTGCCTCTTGACCTGGATAACTACAGCTTTGTCTACACTAAACTCACAACATNTAATAAGCCGCTTTTGTGCAAAATATGGTGCATCAAAATAAGCCGCCTGTAATATACAATTACTGATTCCACTAATAAAAGATAATAATGAATATCCTTTTTCATGTTTTGATAGTTATCCACTGCACACAGGTGGGATTTCATATTTGTTAACAAGCTCAAACTTGGATTCACAATTATCAGAAATTTCAAATTTCAAATTTCTGCACTGCACACTCTACTAAATAAATAAAGCTCAAAAAATGCACCTGCAACCAAGTACCAGCAGCAGCCAAAGAAGAGAGCAAGCCGGCGAAAAGCAGAGTGTCCTTCCCATGAAACACATTAGCAACAAGAATCCCCTTCTGCATTGTACTGGTCACGTGGGTTCCCATCAACAACGCCCCTGAAAACTCCAGAACAGCGGCTGTTATAACGGCTTGTCTCAGAGTCAAGGCACCTGATCCCACTGAAGTCCCCATTGCATTAGCTACATCATTGGCTCCAATATTCCAAGCCATGTAAAAACCAAACAAAAGTGTAGCATATGATAAAAATTTGGTTTTCAAGTCCAGCCCCGGACCCAAAGACTTCATAAACAAAGGAAGAGTTAGCGCTGCAAAAGCTATGCATATAGAAATAGCAGAGGCTGTGCTTGAAGATATGTTAAAGGCTTGTGCCATTCCTGGCAAATCATCATCATCTTCAGTTTTTGCATTTTCATGATGATGGTTTTGAACTTGAATCTCTTCTTTTTGTTCTTCTTCACCTCCAGCAAAGGAGGAAATACTTGCAAAAGAGTGTGTGAGTCTTGAGTTCTTGAGGAACAGAAGTGAAAGAGATGATTTTGGAAGTGATAAATTGGGCTTGAGAAGAAGAGTTTCTCTCTTGAAGAAGTGAGTATCATGGTTAGAGAAAGAAGAAGGATGTTTAGGGAGATAAAAATGAGATTTGTTGTGAAGAAAAAGTGCTTCTGGTGAAACAGTAGAAGTGTTTCTTGAAGAAGATAAGCAAAAAGAGGGAATCATATCTTGGAAAGAGAGAGACGAGGTAGAGGAAATAAGGAGGGAATAAACAGTATCTAAAGGAATTATTCAGATGAATTGTTGGCCATGGAATGTGGTGGAGGTGAAGGACAGAGAGAAGTAGGTGGTAGAGAAGAAATGAAAGAAAGTTTAACTTCATTTTCAATTCTTTTGATTTTTGGATGGAAAGGGAGGTGTGTGTGAGAGTGGATTTGGCTGCTTGCTTTGGTCGATTCAAACGAGTGGTGGTTGTTTCTGTTGGGTTTTCTCCATCCATGCACCCACTACTTTACATTCACAAAAAATAAAAAAAATTTCAGATTATTAGACTTTATCCACAAGAGACTATTACATTGCCTCTTGACCTGGATAACTACAGCTTTGTCTACACTAAACTCACAACATATCTTTCTTCTTCGTAAATATATAGTAAAGTAATCTTGCTTCACAACCAAATCTTATAACTTTCAACATGATAGTTCGTAATTGATTAATTCACAAATAGGTAGACGAGACCCATTTGCAAATTGACCAATTGTGACCTGTCACGTCGAGAATTGTGAGAGAAGATGGTAGACCTAACATTACTCTAATATATTATAATGGTTTAGAGGTTTTGCTGCTTCAACACATCCAAGTAAAATTTTAGGAAATTATAACATTAAACTAGTTAAAACACACTTGGATGGTCTAGGGTAGTTCAAGAAGGATGCTAGAACCGATGGAAGTGAATTGTGACAACCCACATCTCTTGAGAAAGAAAAGTGAAAATAAGATAAATATCTTGTGATCTCTTAAGTTTTCGAGACGCACTTAGGCTGAATGAAACTTACGAAAAGCCCAAAATATCAGTATGACTATTTGAGGTAAGTAAAAGTGTTACATGAATTATTCTTAAGATTTAGATTGTAATTTATTATTCATCTATTTATTGAGAAATTTAGAATCTTACAAGTTGGAAGGTAAAGCGATCCTGATATTCTTAGGTGGGTTATTTGTATAAAGCATAGCGGAACATGTAATAAGCTAATTTCTAATCATGAACAGCCCAAATGATCCCAGTTAGGTTATAGCTTGGGGCAAGCAATTAAATTGGTCAACATGAAAATGATTTTAGAACTTGACAGGTTCTTTCGTGCTGTCAACCAAACGTTGGAAGAAGAAGAGGAAGGGATGGGAATTTCATTACAAGTTGTTTGTGGCTGTTGGTTTGTTGGCCTCTGGCTTTCCAGTATTTCTTACCAAAAGGTCATCCCTATATCAGTCAGTAGACCGGATTTACTATTCCACCAAACACTAGTCCGGATTGGTCAATTTTAGGGAGACCCCATGACAAGAATGATCTGCCCTGGGAATCAATATCTAACTCACAATGAGAATTCCAAAACTGAATGTCACATTATTTACAAAATGACAGACCCATCGGCAATTTCTGTGACCTATACTTTGGTCTTCTCTCAAAAATCACAGTAAAAAAATATAATGTAATGTACCCTGAAGTCCTGAAACAAAGTTATATATTGAAATTTATAACGCAAATTATGTGGTAGTTCGCTAAGCCAAGTGTTAGGACCCAATTATGATATGTGTTAAAACAATCAAATCTTAATGAATAATCGTATACTTACAAAGAAATTTTACAAAGATTTTTATACAAAATAAAGTGACAAAAAATAAATAGAAGAGGGAAACAAAAAGTCAAATTTATAAAATTTACTCTTCCATTCATTTTTTGTCATATCACTTTATACGAAGATCTTTGTAAGTATAGTATTACTTTACCTTAATCCACTAGTATCACAGCCTCAGCCAAGGTTCGCTACTAGATTTTGAGAATTTCAAGGTCCATGGGTCTTATGACTCCAGCCTGTGCCCAAACTAAGTTACACGTCTTTAAAACAAGCGGAGGTGATCTCTAGACTTAATATAATTTATTAAATTTAATATTTTTATTTTTTAAATTTTGTATAAATGTATTTGATTTTGCTTGACCCGGTTTGTTGTAAAGTTACCGGTTGGACCGGTGGGTGCTACAGTACCCCGGTCCAACCGCAGGTCAAACTGGGCAAAGTGATTTTGCTGGTTATATGGCTCACCCGGCCCGACTGCCTGGCCAGGTCCCGGTTTAACCGATTCAACCGGTCAGGCTGGGCCGGGTTTTAAAACATTGCTCTAGACCCCACTTGATTGATCATTAACTCCAATTAAAACATAAACAAAATAAAGTAACTCTATCTCTCTCACTTTCCGCATTCATTCACCCCTCTTTTTTTATCATTCAGTTTGCAGCCAAATAATGAGTAAACGACTTTCTTCTACCCAAATAATATCTTAATGACACTTTTCTTATAGACTTTTAAAGTAACACTTTATTAACCAAATTTATATTTCATTTTCAATTCTAGTATTGTTGCGACCTCACACAATTGTCATTCTTTTCATTGATCATCACTTACTAAAACCTCTCAAACCCTACTTTCGACGAACTCGCCAATCATTAACAACCAAACGATTAGGGTTTACGCAGCCGTCCCTCCCAAGACAATCCCAACCACCAAAATCCAACATTCAATACCAAAAGACTCATTGACCTTCCCTCTTCAAAAACCCCAACAGCTTGAATCGAGTTTGCTCTCTGTTTAACATCGAAATATAAATTTAGGTAATAAAGTGGTATTTTAAAAGTCAATGGGTGAAAAAATGTCATTAAACCATTATTTGCATGGGAAAAAGTTGTTAACTCCCAAATAATTCATCATGTTTTGTCCGCTTGAAGACTAAGTTTTTAACATTTGTTGGCTTCCTCCCATGCTGCCTTCCCCACTTAAAGACAGAAGCTTTTAACACTTGCTCACTTCCTCTTGTTCAATTACTTGAAATTGTAATTCCACCAAGCCTTAAATTTTCTAAAAAATTTTATTTATTTTATTGATGTATGTCAGATCCAAACACATGACAGATGGATTTCTAGAGGTATTGTCCGCTTTGGGCCCTAGGACCTGCATTGTTGTCTTGAAAAGGCACATCTGGGTGGTGAGGGTGTCCTTGTGCTATATAAGCAACTAAGACCCTCGCCTCCTAATTGATGTAGGATTTTGGCACCAACGCAACCCCACAAGGGGTGAAGTGCTTGGGAGTGGCCTAGGCCCTCCTTCTAACGCCAACTATTAATGTATGTCGAATCCAAACACATGGTAGGTGAGTTCTTAGAAGTATTGTTCACTTTGAACCTTGAGACCTGCACGGTTTTGTCTCGAAAAGATGCCTCTGGGTGGTGAGGGTGTTCTTGTATTATGTAAGCAACTAAGGCCCTCCTCTCCTAAGTGATGTAGGATTTTGGCACCAACACAGTCCTGCAAGGGGTGAGGGGCTTGAGAGTGGCCTAAGTCCTCATTCTAGTGCCAAAATATTGATGTTACGATTTGCACCAACAAGATGTATGTAGGATCTGTGGTGGAGTCTACTTAGAAGTTTGTATGAAACTTGTGATTTCGATGCTAGATCAATAGGTGAATAAAAAACCAAACAATAGCACACACAAAAAAAATAAAATAAAATAAAAGTGGTTCGAATACCAGGTGTAAATCCTATATCCACTTTTCTTGTATTGTTTTCTATGTTTTTTCTATGCACAAATATCGCTTACAAAGTATGAACGAAAAAACTCTCCCAGTTAGGGTAAAAAAAAATCAGCTTGTATACCATTATAATGACAAACTTGTAAATAAAGTTAACCTAAAATGAATGACTTGTGACGTGAATCATGCTTAGGGATTTGCTCCACAACAATTTTGATTAATCAAACATTAATTTTGCTATAAATTGTTACTTTCCATGCTAAAAACATTAAATTTTCATTCTAAATATTAATCTTTACTTTAACATAAGAGTTACACGGTTATGATTTTAACTTTTATGGAATATCATAGGGTTTAGAAGCCTTAAATAGAGAGATAAAGTAAAACTATGTTTTCAACCCTTTTTAAATTGAGGATAGGGCTGAATTAAAAGATCACTTCCGTAGGCTAGCAAATGTATTCTATATTTTTGCTCAACCTTAAAATAATCAGCTTTGAAAGTGTTTGTTTTGATTTTTAAAATCTATCTGATGTCGGTTACTTCGCTGAATTCCTCTGCGGAGATTAGCTGCAGGAGCCGACAAACATTCGATAACCTCTTGCTGCTTAAAGCCACCTCTCGTTCTGGCGATGCTGTTGGGGTCGTATAGATTGACTCACGTCGATCTCAGCGAGACCAGCGGTGTTGTCAAACGCTCTACTAGAAAAAGTTAGTGGTGTCGACAGAGACTGCTCCGGCAGTGTAGTTTGGCGACTGTTTCGGCAGCTATAGCATGTCCAATTATTCAAATTAATTTATTTAATTAGCTAAATTTTAATATAAATATTATTTTGTAATTTAGTTTATTACATAACATATGGGTATATATGTGATTTAAACATAGAAAATCAATTTTGAAAATAATCGGATTTTGAGCTTTTAGTATGTTTTTATAAATCTGATTAATTTGCAATCAATTTAAACTTGATCAGTTTTAAAAATTGTTTACCAAACACTTTTATTATTATAACTTAAAACTTAAATGATCATTTCTCTTTTATTGTGATAGCTTAAAATTTAAATGATTATTTCTTAAGTTACAGTACAGTAATCCAAACACACACCAAGGAACCAACAAATTTCCCTTGTTTAGGGAGTTAATTGGACATACACCGGGGAACGACTTACACCTACCCAATGTTTGTCGTAATGACAAATTGATACCTAAAAGGTTTAAAAACGAAAAACTGGTACCTTCTGTCATGTGTTGTTAGTGATAGCCGAAATCTGTTACAACGGTTTACATCACCTGGATTCACTGATCTGGCCTTTTTCGGCCAGATCCACAGTGAATCTGGCCGGAAAAGGCCAGATCTAGTCGTTAACGACGGCCAAAGAAATGACCGTCGTTGACGGTCAATGACGGCCAAATCTTGTCATCGTTGACAAACAACGACGGCCACATCGGCCAAAGATGGAGTTTGGCGGCCGTCTACGATCAGATCTGGCCGTAGATCTGGTCTTTACCGACCAAATCCGTGGTGGATCTGGCCGAAAAAGGTCATATCGACGCATTACGACACAGATCCGACCGGTATGTGTCGTAACATAATTTTTCGGGCAGATTCCGGTGGTGGTGGTCGGAATTTGGCACTACGGGTGGTAGGGTTTTTTTGTCATTTTATAAAATTTTTATATATTAGGCTGTTTAGTTAAATTAGTAAACCTATGGGGTTTTTATAAATTTTTAAATTTATAAAAAAAACAAAAATATTAAACTTTCAAGGGCATTCTAGTCTTTTCACCATTAGCAAACGGAAATTATTAACAACACATGACGGAAGGTACTAGTTTATCATTTTCAAACCTTTTAGGTATCAATTTGTCATTACGATAAACCTTGGGTAGGTGTGAGTCGTTCAACCCACAAACACACTGGGTTTTAGGGCAAACTAGTCTAAATCCTAGAGTTTAAAGTATTAGGAGAGATGGTAACATTGGAAAATTTAGCTTCTAGAACTAGAACAGAAAATTATTTCAATTAAGCGATTATGTGAACATTTGAAAATCACATGTTTTATGCTTAATTAAGATGCATGGATCACGTGCTATTAGACATCGAAAGGTGTTTTTGAATCAAAATCTTACTTCAGTTCAATTCATGTATGTCATATTATTATTAAAATATGTGATTAAGATTTTTTTTGTTATTATTATAACTATATTCAATAACAATCACAAAAAATATTTGAAATTCAGATATGAATATATTCCACTCTATATTTAATTATATAGAATTAAAAGTTGTTAGCAAACTGAATATATAGACAAAACAAATGGACAGAATATTCAGTTGCTTTAGGGATATTATAAAACAAAATCTAAATAGTTAATCCTGATCATGATCACGATGAAGAAGACTTAATTAAGATGAGACACATTATTCTGTTTCTACTCCTTTGATAGCCGATAGCCTTTCCAACAAAAGGTTAAAATCCTCCTCCCGACCCACCACGCTAACCCTAGCGTACTTTGAATCAACTCCAAAATATTTACCGCCTTTCCCCATCATCTTATGACTTCTTAAGAGTTTCTCAGCATCCATATTTCCTTTGCTCTGCAACCATGCAAAGGCTGTTGCAAGAAGAATTATCAAGTACCAAGTTATTGAGGACCCTTTTAATATAAAATTTAAATACATTTTTTTTCCTTTTTCTTTTAAATAAGAAATGCAAATTAAAAAAAAAAAAAAATTATTAATTAGAAATGAATCGAAATGTTTTCGAAAACAATTTTCAAATACAATCTTATCCTAGTTTTCTAAAATTTTTAATCTACAAACAAATTTTTAAATATTTTATCAAACATATTTTCAAATATTTTAATTTTAAGATACCCAATATGCTAGCAAGTTAAGAGCTAAAGAAAAAATGGAAGTGTACATGTATATTACCAGGATGTGATTCCATGAACTCTCCAGAGAAATTGCAGCACTCTTTTGGGTACTCAGGAAGGCTGAAAACTTTACTGCGTTTAATCACTTCTCGCAGCTTTCTCCATCTTTCAGCCATGAGGCGTTGGCCATACTCAAAGAAGTTCTCTGTTTTTGTACACCCCAAATTCGAGTACTCATTGCTAATTGTTTCAAGAATCTTTGCAGCTCGAAGCTGGGATTCTTTACATACACCTAAAGAGTTAAACTCGACGAATTTAATCATTTTTTTCGCAACTTCTATATCCTTTACAATCGCCCAGCTTCAAAAAAAAAAAAAAAAAAGGCGTGAGTTATAATATTAATATCAACAATGGACTACTCCAAAAACTATTGCACACCAAGATGAAGTTGCTCACCCAATGCGAGAACCAGCATGACCAGTGCATTTGGATAATGTAAAAAGCATAACATTATGATCAGCAGCACCAGTAATGGGTGTGTAGTGAGGCCAATAGTAAGCACAGTCATGAATAAGCCTTCCTTCGACTCGGTTCACCACGGCGTCCCTACTAGTACCGTCAGGATTGTTTGGTGAATTGACCACCTCAATGTAAGGTCCATCCTTGTCGAATGTGTTTGCATCACCGCCCCATTTATACAGCCCTGAGCTAAGGAACTCAATCTCCTCCGGGTATCGCTACAACCCACGAACAGAAAAACAAAAACAAAAGCACATCAAATTTAGATCATAAAAAGGAAAAGCTGGTTATCGAATGCGCATGCATTCCATCATAAAGCATATGACTTTTTTTTGCCACTTAATGTGGCATAATCAACTCCAATTCATAATTATCTTTTGACCAACAATAATTAATGTTAATATAATTAGGTTTGACCAAACATGGTTCTCCAATTAGACATGCGCATGTTACCATGTTTGCCTCAGGATCCATAATATATGCCCCATGGATATCTCTGTTGTTTCTAGATGTGTACATTCAATAAATATGTTTCACTTTCATGTCTCATGATCTACATGAGTTTAAGGGCATCAATTAACATGTTAGCATGTCACAAGGATACGCAAAAATGCGTGAAAATAATGAATGCAGTGGATTAAACAATGAGAGTTTGCCCACAGATAGAGCCAAACAAAACTTCGACAAGACAGCAAGAGACAGCTTTGTCAGAAAAAAATTAAGCCCTGCTCGTAAAATCAAGATCTACATTAAATTCATCAAAAAACTTCTAGAAAAGAGGTCAATGCCTAGAGTTGAATAAAAACAAATCGACGGTTATAAAAATAGTTGACTAAAGTGAAATCAACGGTTGTAACTTGTCAGTGTGGTTCAGTTAGGCTAACCGAGTAATAAGGAGCGGCGGACACCACACTGATGGGTTCCGGGCCAGCAGGAGAAGAGAGAGCGTAGACCGCAGCCTGAAACAGCTGTGTTGAGCCAGTCCCGATCACGATATGCCGACCGTCTAATACTGCATTGCCTACATCACGATGAATGTTTCTGATCGCATCAGCCAGTTGCGGTTGCAGAAACCAGCATATGTTCTCGCAATCGCTATAATAGCTCATAAAATCGCTGCCAGAGATCACCAATGAACACTTATCTCCTTGGTTCCTCCAGTAGGGCTCAAACACCGTAGGATCACCCCTGTTTAGAAATCATTAATTATCCATAATTATCTTCATTTTTATCGCTTAAAATCAGTTTATCATATCTATTGTTATATCCGGAGAAACAATAACTGAAGCTACATGGTTATTAATCAAACTTCTCATCAAGATTACTGTTTTTAAAAATATGAAAGGACAAAAGGAGGAAAGTCATCAAGAACTCAAACCCTAGACAGAGTTCTCCTTTTTTTTTTTTTTTTTAAACTTACACGTATAAACTAAACCTTCAGCTGTTACGATGGAAATTCGAAGACAAAAACCTTTGTACCAGTACTTAAAAAAAAAACATCCCAAAGGAAAAATAAAAAAAAGAAAAGAATTAGGAGAGGAAAAAGGTTTTGCAAATTGTGAGGACGGATACAATGTTGATCATGAACTTACTGTACAAGATTGAGGATGGAATCTGGTGAGCGATTGGTAGTATTTGTGTTTTCAGCCGATGGCAAGGAACCTTTGGTACCATTAGCTACCTTCTCGAAGCCAACCATTTTCTTTTTCTCTGTATATCAATGAAAGTACTTTTTTGTGTATGTGTTTTTGTGAGTTGCACTTAGTTGTATATATAGGGGATGAGTTCGCATTTGTGCATGAAAACTTGTATGTTTTTATTTCCCACAAAATTAATACGTATTTATGGTAAAATTAGGTCAGCATGGATACTAATGTTAACAAATATAGTGGGTTAGGCAGTTTTTTTATTTTTTATTTTTTTTTTAAATGGCTCATATTATTATTTTTGGGTATCCATCCCCATTTTATTATCATCCTTTTTGGCTATAATTATAAATTAAACCTTAATGACATAACATAAATAAACTCAAATAAAAAAGAACAATAATATTATATTTTCAGATTTGGAAATCCAATATTAGATTGCAATTTATATGAAATTTTAGATATCGAATTAATTGTCATATTATTCCCACATAGGTGTGGATATCCAAAAATATATGTAAATATAATCTAAAATTTATTATAGTATCAGATTCCTACACAAAAGGCCAAAATGAATCTTAAATTTGTTTAATTTTTTTTTTCTAACCTATTAATACTATTTTCAAAATACACGTTTGTTTTCCTATTCTGAAAGTACTATTATATTTTATTCAATTATTTTTAAACCCCTTAAATTTATTAATTTAACTAAACACCACAAAAAAAAAAAATAAATTAAAAATTGACAAAAACACCCTTATCCATCCACATTTGCCAAATTCTGGCCACCACTGCCGGAAGGTGGCGAAAATCTGGTATAATGGTGCACTACCGGTTGGATCTGATCGGTAGTACGTCGATCTATCACTACCGACCAGATCTACGACCAAAAATCTGGTTGTAGTTGGTCTTCAATGATGGTCAAGACATAGCTATCGTTGACGAACAAACACGACCAAATCTGACCGTAGATCTGTCTTTTTCGGCCAGATCTAAGGTGGATTTGGCTGGAAAAGGCCATCTCGGCACACGACCGGTCAGATCCAACTGGTCGTATGTTGTAACGTCAGATTTCGGCTAGATTCCGATGGTGGTGGCCAGAATTTGGCAATTGTGTGTGGTGGGGAGTGTTTTTGTTATTTTACAAAAATTTTATATATTAGGTTGTTAAGTTAAATTAGCAAACCTAAGAAGTTTTTTTGTTAATTTTTAAATTCTACCTCGTAATAATCACCCAACTCTACCTACCAATAATATTTCAAAAATATTACTCAAAATAATAAAAGAAACACAAAATTAATTTTAAGAATTAAATTTAGAATTTATAGAACACAATGATTTTAAATTGTAATCTTATATTCCCAACTCGTTTTATGAATAAAATAACAACTTTTTATTTTTATTAAGATCTAACCTCTGCAAGGGTTTACATATAAAAACTGTATTCATATTAGCCGAAAAAATAGAAATTTTACAAAGTAATAATTTACAAAGTCAAATCGTTTTTATAATGTGGTAGATGACTCTAAAATTCAAACCCAAAAACTCAATAATTAAAGAGAGCAAATCTCTCAGTAACTACCAAGCCAACTCTTTGGAGTTAATCCCACAATGTATTAGTATAACACTGAAAGTTTTTCTTAATTTGTTTAAAAAATATATATATATTGCTAATAAGAAGTATCACCGTCACTTAATTGTAAGGATCAAGTATGAAATTATGAATATCATTTTTATTTTTAATTGTAAAGAAATCTCAAGATATGTAAAAATATAAATGGGATAATTAATTATGAGAAGAAACAAAAGTTTAAGTCTTAAAATTAATTACATATGAAGGAAAATTAATGCATTATATGTTTTACGTTAATCACTTTTTTTGAACACCTTAACACCATAAATGAAGAGATGATATATATGTTGCTCATGTGCTCTGGGATTGCGTGTTCTGTGCCTGTAAACAAGCTGAAGACAAGCAAATAGCTAGGAACTTAGATTACATTATTAATAAAAATAAGCAAGAAATTGGTTTGGTCGCCAACACATGACTTGTGTTGCACCAAAACTATGAACCCATATGATTTTGACTCAATAGTCGGTGTAAATCTCATGGGCATGTGGTATCATATGATTGCTCATGTGACGTTCGTTTGTTTAGATTTTTCAATACTCATTCATCAGACTTTATTTTATAATAAGATATTCTTTCATTTCTATGATCGTTGTTTTTTATTCATGGTCATTTTGGCTTATTTATGCCTAACCATCATTATCTTTCTTAAGCTTTTTTTAGTTACTTTCTCCTTATATTCAACAACAAATCCAGACCATCATATAATATCCTTTCTATTTTTCCAATTCCAAAATATATATTGGGAACGGAAACTTACCTTGTACTCTGAATTTATATTGAAATTTCATTATATTTATATCAGTAATGTTATTTGAACCTACTTCTTTCCTAGTTAATTAGCTTTTTGAAAGGGGTAAATCTCAAGATCCATCGGCTTTACATTTAACCAGAAGGGAAAAAAAAAAAAAAAAAAAAAAACACTTATTTTTACCATCCGCATGCCCACGGATGGTAGATAAACCTAACGGGCTTGGATACACAGAAAAGTCCAATCTTGTCAAACGAAAAAATCCTCAAACAAGTCCGTGGTTAGGGGCGAGGAAAAATTATACCTCAAGCATCCGAGAGGGGGGAAGGGATGGGGAAAGGTGAAAGAATAATGCTATAGCCACCGACGGTAATGCACCAAATGACGTAACAAAATCCTAACCGTTGATTAATATTAAGTTAAAATTAATCAACGGTCAGGATTTTGTCACGTCATTCGGTGCACTACCGTCAGTGGCTGTATTTTTTTCCAAGGTGAAAACCTGCCCAACCCAATCCTATCCCCGTCCCCGGTGATATTATAAACTATATTAAGTATACATATAATTAATATTTCATTCAAATGTAAATTAAAAAAATCTCAATATTTTTCGATGCGAAGTTGAGCCGAGAGCGGGTATTGCATCTCCTTCCAAGGATACTCGCCCTCGGCCCCGTTCCAAAAAATCAAAGGCTGGGGTCATGGACGAGGTTAGAGGAGTCGCCATCTTAATGGGGACATTGAGATAAAGGTCCCTGCCCTGTCTCTGAATATTTCTAACCCTACATATGGCACTATTCAGACAACAATAGTTAAGAAATTTTGTTTATTTCTTTTAAAATTAATAGAAGCACACCACTCATCATCCCATGGAAAAATTTATATTGAGCGTTTTGTCTTCTAAATAATAGTATTGCGCTAGGTCGGCTTAAGCCTAGGGGTGTTCAAAAGCGGTTAACCGGCTGAACCGAACCAGATTTTCGGTTCGGGAAAATTCTCGAACCAAAACCGAACTGGTTTTAGGGAAAACCGGTTTTCCCTTCTTTTTTTTTTTGATAAAACTTTTTTTTTTAATTGTCATAAATTAAATTGTAAATATAAACAATACATATCCAAATAAAAATTAAACATTCATACATATTCATTGACCACTACTAACAATAAATTAGAAATTGATACAAATAAAAATCTGAAATGAAATAAAAATAAAGTTCCATAATAAAACAACAAAATAAATAAATAAGTCCCAATGGAAAACAACAAAAGAAATTGGGCAAATACAACCCCACAAGTGGAAAGCGGAAACCAACATTAAGTCAATACGAGTAAATCTCTCAATTTCTGCCCAAATAAAAATTAAATGTTAGAAGTTTATAAAAATTAAATCATATTTTTTTTCATTGAGCAAAACCTTCGATCATCAAGATGAATACAAGTAGTATTTCCCATTGCCGAAGATACAAATTCTACAAAAAATAGGTTATATAAATAATGGTTAAATTCAAAATTCAGTCAATAAATCCAATAAAGACAACATAATAACTAATAATTGAAACAAAAACAAAAACTTTACCTGACTCAAGCTCTGCTATCTCTTCCAAGCTCTCCTCAATCATGAATGGTTCACGTGTAGCCCCGAATCCAATCTTGTGTACAAATAAGAGTCTCCACCGTCTTAGGAGTGAGGGAGCTACGAAATGGATCTAATACACGACCCCCAGTGATAAACGCTGACTCAGATGCAACAGTAGAAACCGGCATAGCCAACACCTCTCGTGCTATCGAAGAGAGAATTGGATATCTATTTGAATTAAATTTCCACCAACTCAAGATATCAAACATCTTGTCCTTGTGACGCTGCTCATTTTCATCCTCTAAATATTTATCCATCTCAGATTTGGTCACTGTAACTTCCTGTCCAGCCATTGCCTCATCGTACATACAATACATTAATTCTTCAGGATCAACATTTACATCTTCCACATTAACCTGACTTGCTTGTTGAGACTGTTGACTAGATTGTCCACTTGGAGAATTATAAATGAGCTTGTATTGGTCAAATAAAGAGTACAAAGTTGTATGCACTTTTGTCTTCAAAAGTGCAGCATTAGCATCATCATAGGATTTACTAATAACCCAATTCACATATCTTATATAACTTGAATCTAGGATCCAACACCACTGCAATGAATAACATTAAGTTGATGTTATCAATATTTGACCAATATTTATCATGTTTTCCCTTCATTCTCCTAGCCATAGTACTTAAGCCAGCATCATTACTTCTACACCATGTTGAAATCTGCATTCCAATGGCAAAGATCTCGCGCATGTATGCATTGCTGGTAACAAAAAGTGAACCCGACACACATAGAGTAGCATCATAAAAAACTTTCAAAAAAGGTAACAAGTAACGGGCATACTTCCAATCACAAGGCATAGGCAAACCCCTTGACTTTTCCCCTCTAATAAGTTCATCTTTATACTTAATGTCTTGGATTTCCAACAACTCAAATGCTTTCTGAAATTTTAAAGCCACATCCAACATTAAGTACGTAGAGTTCCACCTTGTTTCTACATCAAGAACCAACCATTCAAAACACTACCCTTCCAACTTTCTAACCGATTCTGGAGATATTTTATTCCAACATCATTAGAACTTGCATGGTCAACGGTAACGATGAAAACCTTAGAAATACCCCAATCAAGCAAACATCTCTCAATTGTCTTGTCAATCAATAAACCTTTGTGACTAGCAATTGGACAAAAGTTTAAGACCTTTTTGTGTAATTTCCAATCATCATCAATGACACATATAGTTAAGGTTTTGGCAAGATGTTCATGTATCCGTGGTAAGACTTACTCTCTTACTAAACTTACTAAAAAAAGCCTTCAACTTATTTCTCTCCTCGACATAAATATTAAAAAAATCTCTAGCCACAGTAATACGAGAGGGAACTTGAAATAGAGGTTGTGCATCCCTCATCATATCGCAAAACCCTTCACGCTCTACATGCCTAAAGGGCAACTCATCAACAATGATCATTCTAACTAGAGACCGTCTAAGCCTATCTGGATTAAATTTCTAAGTTGTAAGTGAAGATTGTGTGGAAGTGGCAGCAATACCACTTGATTGGTCATGTGATTGTGTCTGTTGAAAAACTAAGATCCTTTGTTTTTTATCCATCACATTTAAAGGGTACTTTTTACCTCGACTTAAGTGATTTCGTAGACAACTAGTACCACTTTTACTTGGACATGCAAGCACATTCCCACAATAATCACACGTTGCTGTCCTATTATCCATATTCTCACAAGGATTTACAGTAAAGTGATCCCACATGTCAGAAGCATTCTTTCGAGTATTAGAACTTACATGTTTGGGGACTCGTGGTGGTCGTGGTCGTGGATCAGGATCCGTAGAAGCCTATGGGGCTACCAATGAGTTTGGAGTTGAATTCCTACTAGTTGGTGTCTCAGGACTCTCATCAGTATTAGAATGGTCAACAGCCATGGGATTGGATTTGGACATCTGCAACATCAACACGAAGAAATATGTGAAAAAAGAGAAGACAATGAAGCTTACAGCCTTGTTTACAATTCTACCTGTTAAAGACAAAAATGATTTCGTTTTGTACACTATAGCCATTTCAAAATAACCAAAACTAATATCAACACATCCTTAGATATACACATCAAATAGATTTTTTTTTTCTTTTTTGTGAGGAATGAATAAGATTGATGAAGAAAAAAATTTATTCTAACTAACACACACTACACCCGCAAACATAATAAATCCATACAAAACAGTAACATAAAACGTCTTCTTTGACATTCTTCCGAAAAAAGGAAACATAAGTTGTGGATTGAATTTACTTAAATGCATTCAGGTGAAGAAGCAAAAGGGGATATGAAAAGTAAAAGACCTTTTTTAACTTTCTGAAGAGCTTCATAAAGAGGTTTCTGGTGTTTTCTTTTGAGATAATTTCCAAGAAAGTGAAGAAGTCTTACAACACCCAAAGAAATGGCGATGATGACAGTGCACACACCAGCCACCACCCATGTTGGCGTATACTCTAAAGTTTCCTCTTCACTTCCACCCGCACTCATCTTTTTCTCGGTGTCTTTCTCTCCTCTTAACTGCCTACTATTACTACTTACTACTACTTCTCTACATTCTTTTATTATGATTTCTGGTTAGTGAATACTGTTACTCTGTCTATTTTAATTAATTAATGTTGAATTGAGAAAAATATCTTTAATGAAGTTTAAGAAAATGACAATCACACCCCTCATTCAGTCATTCTCAATCTAGTTTCACTTTCATCAAATCATGTGAACCAGAAAATTATTATAATCTTAACGTGTAGGAAAGTCTCTCTCAAAACGTAATGGGCAGAGAGAGCTTGACGTTTACTAATAGAGAAGATATATCTTTAAGTAGGAAAATCACAAGAAGCAACAAGTCTTCAATCATCTAGAAAACTTTTTGACAATCAATAAACAATAATACAATTATAGAGCAACATGTAAGAAAAAGCCTAGATCTGATACCTGATCGCTGGAAGAAGACAACAAAGCTAAAAAGTGAAAGCTATTAGAAGAAAATCATGAAGCTGCGCTGCTGCCTGTTGGAGCTGGAAGAAGACAACGTAGCTGCCGCCTCACGCCTGCCGAAAGAGGAGGACGAAGTTGCTGGAGTTGGAACAAGATAAAGAAGCTTCTACTTGACGGAAGAAAATGGCGAAGCTGCTGGAGCTGGAAGAAGACAATGAAGCTGCTATCTCACGCCTGCCGGAAGAGAAGGATGAAGTTGCTAGAGCTGGAAGAGGAAGAAGAACCTTCCACCTGTCAGAAGAAAATGGCGAAGCTGCTGGAGCTGGAAAAAGACGACGAAGCTGGTCTGCTGCCTACTGGAGCTAAAAGAAAATGACGAAGCTGGCAAGCTGCTGCCTGCTAGAGCTGGAAGAAGATGACAAAGGCACGAAGTTGTTGCCTGCCGGAAGAGAAGGACGAAGTTACTAGAGCTGGAAGAAAGATGACGATATCAGGAATTTGGGAACTGAGAAGGGATATCAAGAATTTTTGGGTTGGGATTTTAGATTAAGGAATTAGAGATTTATTTAAGTTTAGGTTATTATTTATTTATTTAATATATATATTTGAAAAACCGATTCAGAAAACCGGTTTTCGGTTAACCGTTTTTAATTTTTCTCAAACTGGTAATCGAACCGAAAATTCGATTTTTTGAATTTTCTAAACCGTAATCGAACCGTTTTTTCGGTTATCGGTTCAATTCGGTTTTTACATTTTTTTGAACACCCCTAAGCTTAAGCACTATGTAGGTGAGCACCTGCCTAAGGCCTCAAAAAATAAGGCCAAAGAGAGGCCCAAATTTGTTATAATTTTTTTTTTTTGAATATATTTACAAAAATATCATTAGTGTATAATTTCTTATCCAGCCTGGTTCAAGGGGCTCCAATAAAGGCCAAAAAGGCAAGCTTTTTACATATATTTACAAAATACCACTGTTACATAATTTCAAGTAAACGACATGTTTCTATCCAAGATTTGGCGAAATGGAAAGTTTGTACCTCTAGTTTCATATATTCCAGATTCACACCCCTAAATTAGCACATTTAGTTTTTTTTAACAATGAAAGGCTAAAATGGTCATTTGTATGTCTCAAATTTTGCACCATCAATTCAATCCCAAAAATCGACAGAAATCATCTCCACCCCTCTACACTGCTATGGTGTCGTCGCCGGTCATTTGGAGCTGATTTGGCCAATTTTTACCAATTCTCACAACCTAGCTCCACCGCGTGCAACAACCATTTTTAGTCTTTTCGGCATGTACCCGACGTCGTTGGCCTTCCAGACACCACCATCTTCCTCCCGTCAGCCCTCTCACCAAAACCCTATTATACCTCACCCGTTTACTTTGCCAATCGTTGGCCATCGATACCATTTGGGCTGTAACTTCTAAAGCTTTTTCCAGTCAATCCTGACATTGGAAATCACCCATTTCACCACCCATCACTTCTCTAGCATCTACCTTCCAAAACCCCCCACCAACCTAACCCCGTTAGCCCGTCGATCGCCATCCACCTCTCCTTAGGGTTTCGATTTTTTTTTCATGAAAATTGGGCTTCACTTGTTGATGATTTTGGGTTTTGTGTTTTTATGGTGATCTTTTTGGTTGATTAGAGTTGTTTGTTTGGGATTTCTAGAGTTGATTGATTGATTTTTGGCGTGTTTGGGTTTCGGCTATGGTGGTGGTTTGGTCGGTTGGTGTTGGCAAAGAAGAAGGGTCGACTATGGTATGGTGGCAAAAAGGTGGTGTCGATAGGTAGAAGGCAACCAAAAGGCCCGTGGCAGCCAAAAATTTAATTAGTGATTTTGCATCTCAAAAGACAAGAAAAATAAATTTGAAATAATTTTTTTAATATATGCTTATATTATTAGAAAACCCCCAAAGTAACTCTTGCCTAAGTTCACAAATATTCTTGAGACGGTCCTACTATTGTGGATCTATTACAATAATATTCCCCCTAAGGTTTCCTTAATTAAAGAAATGGTCTTAGATTTCCAAACTACCTTAGATAACACCATTAGTGAAAGACTACGAAGATAATTACAAATGATAAGGTATAATAATAATAATGATAAGAAGAAGAAGAAGAAGAAGAAGAAGAAGAAAAGTAAAAAAAAAACAAACCGTCAAACCCTAACCTTTTGGAAGATACTCTGAAATGAAAATCCCTAAAATTATTCAAACTCCCTAACAATCAATAACAAAATAAAATAAAACCATAATTATTAACGAGTAACGTCATTATATAGTAATAAATTATTTAGTAAAAATTGTTACAATTATAATGAAAATAGTGCAAGAGTAACTCACTTGACAATTATTGCCCACTTTAATCAAATTCCTTTCATAACTGTCAAATACTTTTTTTTTTTCTTTTTTTTTTTTTTTTTGTGGTGACCAGGGTGTCAAGGCCAGTTTGCGCACACCTTGACTAATCCTTCGAGCTTTGAATTTAACGACTGGATATACCCTCCGATGGTCATCCCTATTAGCAACCGAGGTGACTTGAACTCAAGACATTTTAAGTAATATACTCAAGAGTCTCTGTCTAACCACTCGATCACGTAGGATTGGTTAGAAAAATAAGAGAGAATTGTCTATTTCACCTGTCAAAACCCCCTAAACCTTAATAAAATTACCAAACTAACCTAAATCCTAACCTTAAGCCTAACCACAACCTAAACCCATATTTATGTCTTTGTTAATTTTTGAGTTTGATTTGTAAGCCTTGGAGATTGTGTTTCTTCATAAATGATTGTTGTGTGTGATTTATCCATCAAGCTCGAGCCTTCGCGAGGATATAGCCCGACCCAGAACTAGCTCGACAACGATGATTGATTGATCCAGCATAAGCTCGTCGAGCTATAGCTCGACGCTGCATAAGCTAGTCGCGAGCAATCCGAGCAATCATTCAATCAATCCCTAGATTACTTCAGATCCTAGATATTGTGGGAATGACTAGATCAACAACAATCACTGAGCCTAATCGCGAGAATATCGGAATTGCGATTCATATCAATTGTAATCCCCTTAATTTCGCTATTTTCTCTGTACAAACCTTGTATATAAACCCCCTCAAACGATGAGGAAGGAGCTACAAATTTGACATAGGAATTATATTGTAAGCTCTCACAGCAAATACAAAAACAGTGGACATAGGTTTTAGAGTTAACCTCGTCGAACCACTTTAAAACTCTCATTGTCTTTACTTTATTGCATTTTTACATACATTGCTGATTATTCTTAATTATGCACACATCAGTTTCGATCCGGGCAAGGTCGATCAGATCTCGCTAATTGGTGCAGATTTATGTATCAACATTTTGGCACTAGAAGTAGGGCCCTCGCCAACATCTTAAGGATTCCAACAAACATCCATAGCAACCTACCTATTCCAAGCCCAAAATGGTGTACACCAAATAAAAAACCACCATCGAAAATCTCAAAAACGTGGAAGCCGCCCATTATGAGGTGCAACAAGAGATCGCTGGATGTCGACCACCTGTGCTGTTAACCCAACACACCGCAAATAATCAGGAGGCAGAGACGCCAAACCCTGAAAACGGCCCGCTGATGGAGATTATCAGAATGATGGTTGAACAAGCAACCAGTTGCTCGGAACCTCGACCAGCTGCACTTCACCAATCCAACCTCAACAGGTATGAATTTTGTAGGTAGACAGTCAGTTCTGTAGGCATCGAGGGGTAATCAATACCCCTAACCTCGCAGACAGCACTCCACTCACGAGCGCGAGTCCCGTGGGCAAACAAACCCCGGGAGGCGGGCAGGGAGGCAACCACAGAGAGAAAACGAAAGCAACGAGCACCATTGAGAAGCTCAGCGATACCCCTAGTGTCAGCATGCCAGTATTAACCCACGCCCAAGACAAGGTTGATCTTCACAGGCTCGCGAAGAAAGTTACGTGCGTTAGTCTAGCAATGACCAACGTTCTAGTTTTGACTGACGTCTCGAGCAACGCATTGATGAGCATGATAACACCTATCAGCCCAACCATCATGACTCAACCTCGCGCATCAACGCGCACACCGGAGGAGCTTCACAAGCAACTGACTTGCGAACTCATTTGCTTAAGGTAAGGCTTAACAAAGCCAACCAAGGTATCAAAACCTATCCAGGGTGAGTCATTGCTGTTGTACTTATCAGTATCAAAGTCTGCCATCAACGCGGCGTTGGTATGCGAAGAGGGAGGAGTGTAGTGGCTGGTATACTATGTGAGCAAGAGACTGCTCGACACGAAGACGAGATACCCTAAAATGGAAAAGCTTGCCTTTGCCCTTGTCGTCACTGCCAGAAAGTTGTGACGTTATTTCCAGGCACACTCTATCCATGTGCTGACAAACTTCCCTCTGAAAAAGATAATGCAGAAGTCCGAGGCATCGGGTAGATTGATCCAATGGACAATGGAAATGAGTTAGTACGATATCAAATATATCCCAAGGACAGCGATCACAAGCCAAGCTTTGGCAAACTTTATATCTGAGTTCCCCTACCAGCTAGAAGGTGAAGCAAGCCCGTCGAGGGCGGATACCACCAGGGATGTCAAACAACAAAAGTCGAAGTTCGACCACTTGTGGCAATGGACCTTGTACGTGGACGGTTCCTGAAACGAGAAAGGGGCAGGATTAGGGCTCTTGCTCAAAAGTCTGGAGGGAAACTCAATTAGAGCCGCAGTAAGATTTGGGTTTGTCGCCTCCAACAATGAGGCTGAATACGAGACATTACTTATGGGAATACGCCTTGCTAAGGAAATGGGGGCAGAATCCGTAAAGGTGTACAGTGACTCACAGCTTGTAGTCCACTAAATTACAGGGGAATATTAAGCAAAGGAAGATAGGAGGGGAATATCAAGCAAAGGAAGATAGGATGGTGTCCTACCTTCAACTGGTGGAAACCGAGCTCAAGCAGTTTAGGTCCTTTACAGTCCTCCACATGCCAAGGGAGAAGAACTTGCAAGCAGATGCTCTAGCTTGCTTAGCCTCAGCGATGGGCCAAGAGAAGATTGAGTCCATACTAGTCAAGTTCCTACCGAAGCCAAGCATCACCACTCCACAAGAATCAGTCCTAGCTACGAGCCGAAGATACAGTTGGATGGATGCGATCATCACCTACTTGAGGGATGGAACGTTACCAGATGAGAGAATTGAAGCCAGAACACTTCGCACAAAAGCAGTTTGGTATACGCTCGTCAACGATAAATTATACAAGCGTGGATTCAATGTGCCACTGTTGCGATATATTGACCATGAGGACGCAAACTATGTTCTGAGAGAAATCCACAAGGGAATTTGTGGAAACCACACGGGAGACAGATCTTTAGCATAAAAGGTGATTCGCCAGGGATATTACTGGCCAACAGTTTATGAAGATGCAGCGGACTATGTTCGCACGTGTGATAGATGCCAAAGATTTACAGATATCCTGCGAGCTCCATCGTAAGAATTGACCACTCTAACAAGCCCTTGGCCATTAATGATCTACGACATCGACCTTATCGGTCCCTTGCCTCAAGGAAAATGGGGCATAAAGTTCACAGTAGTTGCCATGGACTATTTAACCTAGTGGGCAGAGGTCGAACACCTAGTGACAATAACGTCGAACAAGCTGAAAGACTTTGTCTATAAGAATATAATTTGTCGGTTCGGGATTTCCCACATAATAATAATCGACAATGGAAAACAGTTCAACAGCAAAGACTTCAAGCCCTTCTGTGAGCAGCTTGGCATTAAGAAGAGTTTCGCTGCCGATTCGGCCCCAAGCTAACGGCCAAGTAGAGGCTATAAACAAGGTAATCAAGCACACCATAAAGAAAAAGTTGACGACCTTAAAAGAAGATGGGCTGACGAATTGCCATAAGCTCTATGGTCCTACAGAATGACAGCCAGGAGCTCAAGAAATCATGTTCTCTCTAGGGCGTGCGGAAACCATTAACCGAATCGAACACGTTAACCGAACCGAGCCGATCCCGAATTTTTGGGTACCCAAAAAGTTCAGTATTTATTATGCGATACCCGAATTTTTGGTTTAGGTATCAAGTATTTATTTTAAGAGAACAGGGTACCCGGTTTTATTAAAAAATAAAAAAACCCGATTTTTTAACTAATTTTTCTTTTTACTTTCGAATAGCAAGAGGCAAAACAAAAGCCCCAAATATATTTGCCCTAAAATTTTAGCCCCCGCAGGTCCCGCACATCTCTCCCAAATTCTCCACTGCAAATCTCCAATTGCACTTGATTTCTTCTTTAGACTTCAAATCTTCCTATCACTTAGTCACTTTTGCCATCACGTCAAAGTCTTCTTGCTTGGCTTCTTCATTTTGGAGACCTTCCTCTCACTTTTTTTGGGATCACGTCAAACATCTTCTTCACTTATTGGCTTTTTCATTCTTCAGTCTCTAATTCAAGGTTTGGTTTTATACTTTTATTCATCATTATTCTTAATTTCTTATATTGTTTTAAGTTCTTATTTATGATGTAAATTGTAAAGATCTGAGTCAGTTTTTGTTTTATATATATATTGGGTTTGGTTAATTAAATCTAGACTCTATAGAGGATTTTGGTTTTACTTTTAATTATAATAAGTTGTGTCAAATATAGATGTCAAGAAGAGAATTGATTTTTAGCAAAACGGCTAGTCATATTTTTTTAGCCCAACGGTAGAGATGCCAAATTGCCAATAAATTTGCTTGTGTTATCTTGTTAACAACCAGAGATGAATATTAAATTGTTTTAAATGTACCAATAATTATCCAATTCTCTACTATTACTTATGTAACAAACTGAAGAAGAAGATAAACCTAACCTTATTGACATTTGACAGCAATTTGACAGTGTAAACTTTAAAGTGTAAACTATTGCTAGTTCAAAGTTACACATTATAGCAGTTTGAGTGTTTGACAACAGTTGTTGATCTTTGGTTTTTGAGTAATTAAATGATGTTGATTTCTCTTTAATACTATCGTAATCTACCATTATAGGGGTGTTTTGTTCTGTTATGTTCCAAGTAAAGAGTATGTTTTATTTATGGATGAATGAGTAAAAAAGCACAAATTATGGATATTTTTGACACCTTTGTATGTATTGCAGATGTCCTCCACTGGTGAAAATACTAGTACTACTTGTAGGGTTGGGCCGATTAGTAATGGCACTAATATGTCGATCCCAATGACAGAAGGTCAGAGTCTTAATCCTACTCATGTGACTTTTATGCCTCCACAACCAACTACAGCTCCCAAACAGGTGAGTTGTACTACTAGGAAAAATGCTTCATAAATGTGGGACCATTTTACTAAAAACCCTTGTGAGGATAAGGATAATCAGACAGCTACATGTAATTATTATGGGTCTATTCTTGCTTGTCCAACCAAAAGTGGTACTACTTCTCTACGTAACCACTTAGCTAGGTGTAAAAAATACCCTTTCAATGTGGTGGACAAGAAACAAAGAACCTTAGTCTTTCAACAGCACTCGATTAAGCCCTCAAGTGGTGTTGCAACTACTTCTGCCTCCACTTCACTTTTGACTTGGAAATTTGATCAAGATTTGATTAGGGATGCTGTAGCTAAAATGATAATTACTGATGAGTTGCCCTTTAGGATAGTGGAGCGTGAGACGTTTCGTTGAATGATGAGTATTGCACAACCTAGGTTTCAAGTACCTAGTCGTACTACTCTAACTAGGGATTGTTTGAAAAAAAATTTATGATGAGAAACAAAAGTCAAAGAATTATTTTAGTAAGTATTCTCATAGTGTTTGTCTCACCACTAACACATGGACTTTTTGCCAAAACCTCAATTACATGTGTCTTACGGCTTACTTTATTGATGATGATTGGAAGGATTTTAAACTTTTGTCCAATTACCAGTCATAAAGGTTTAACTATTGGCAAGTCAATTGAGAAATGTTTGATTGATTAGGGCATTTCAAAGGTGTCCACTGTGACTGTTGACAATGCAAGTTCTAACGATGTTGGAATAACTTATCTTAAGCATTGGTTAGAACGTTGGAATGGAAGTGTCTTGAATGGTAACTTTCTTCACATGAGATTTTATGTGCATTTATTGAGTCTAACTGTTAAAGAGAGGTTAAAAAAGCTAGATGACTCAATATTTAGAATTCGTTCTGCAATGAGGTATGTGAGGTCTTCTCCAGCAAGATTACAAAGGTTTAAGGAGTGTGTGGGGCAAGAAAAATTGGAAACTAAAAGTCTTCTAGTTCTTGATGTAGAAACAAGATGGAACTCCACTTATTTGATGTTGGAAGTGGCTTTAAAATTTCAGAGAGCATTTGAGTTATTGGAAATCCAAGACCCTAAGTATAAAGATGAGCTAACTGTCGGGAAAAGGTCAAAGGGTTTGCCTACATCTACTGATTGAGATTATGCTCGATACTTGTTGCCTTTTCTGAAGGCTTTTTATGATTCAACTCTACGTGTGTCTGGCTCCCTTTATGTTACCTCTAATGGATACATGGAAGTGATATATGGCATTGGGTTGAAGATTAATATATGGTGTAATAGTAATGATCCTGGCTTATGTTTAATGGCAACTAAGATGAAGGCAAAACATGATAAATATTGGGCAAATCTTGATAATATCAACTTAATGATATTCATTGCAATGGTATTGGATCCTAGGCATAAGTTAGAATATGGACATTGGGCTATTGATAATGCGTATGATGTTGTTGATGCTGAGAGGTTGAAAAAAAAAAGTGAATGACACTTTGTTCTCTTTATTTGAGGAACACAGTTTGCGTAAGGCTAGTCCTAGTGCGCAATCAAGTGAGCAATCTCAAGTTGCAATAGGGATTGATGTTATTAATGCAAATGTTGATCCTGAAGTCTTTATGAAGGTTATGTTTAATTAGCAAAGGGCTAGACGGTGTGCTTTGGAGCCCAAATCTGAGTTGGATAAATATTTACGGGAAAGCCTTAAAGATGAGAACGACAAGAACTTTGATATCTTGAGTTGGTGGAAGATAAATTTAGCAAGATATCAAATTCTCTCTTTGATGGCACGAGATGTTTTGGCTATGCCTATTTCCACTGTTGCATCTGAGTCATCTTTTAGTACAGGGGATCGTGTAGTAGATCCATTTCGTAGCTCTCTTACACTTAAGACAGTGGAGGCTCTTATTTGTACACAAGACTGGATTCGGGCTACGCGTACACCATTTCTCATTGAGGAGAGCTTGGAGGAATTATTGGAAATTGAGTCAGGTAAAACTTTTGCTTTAGTTTCATATATTTAATATTTAATTATAACTTATATCTTACTTATTGACTCTATTTTGTACCATTACTTATATTATGTTATTTCCAATCTTTATGTAGAATTTTCGTCTACGGCATTGGAGAGTACTCGTAGTCATGGTCATCTACGTGATTGATGATTCATACCATCTCTATGAATTTTGTATTGGTGCAACCCTTAGAAGGTAGAATATGCAATCTCATTGCCTTTTTCCTTTTTCAAATGATGAATTAACCCTTTACTTTAATTGAATTGCCTATATTGATGAGTGAAGTTTGTTGGGTTGTGCTTATAATTATGAGTAAACTTTGAATTGCAGTGCTAATTTTGATGGTAGTGATGCTAGTTTATGGGTGGTAGTGATGCTGGAAGTTTGCTCTTTGCTAGTGTAATTCTAGGGCATTTGCCATTTTCTACTGTGTTTGTTGCTGCAGCATTATGTTTGATGGATTAAATGTAAAAGACATTTTTCATTTCTTATTTTCTATTCACTTTTTGGCGGAACAAATGTAAAAGACTTAAATTACTCTTCTTTGTTTTTTTTTTTTTTTTTTTTCAAATTATGAATTGTATTTGTTTGTAAAACATTTGATGTTTGGTGTATATTAAATCTTAAGTATTTAAGTTATTAAATTAAAAGTTGATGTAGTATATGGAAGGAATTGTATCTGCAAATTGAAATTTGACATGTAAAAAATTAAAATTCATGCAAAGTTATGCAAATTTTTCGGGTACTCTAAAAAGCGGTTCGGTTTGCGGGTACCCGAATATTCGGGTACCTGGTTTTTCGGTCAAAACCGGTTTGGGTACCCAGTTTTGCACAGCCCTAGTTCTCTCTATCATACAGGTGTGAGGCAATGGCCCCGGTTGAAGTGGGAATCAGTTCATTCCGAAGAGAAGCTTTTGATGAAGAAGCAAATGAAGACCTCCTCTTTCTAAGGCTAAACCTGATCGAAGAACATCAGCCAAGTCTCGGTTAAGGCTTGCCTCGTATCAACAGCAAGTCAAACGATACTTCAATGGCAAAGTCAGAAATAGAGACTTTGAAGTGGGTGATCTGGTCCTCAAGAAAGTCGTCCAGGGTACGAAAAACCCTAACTTGGGGGCACTTGGACCCAGATGGGAAAGTCCTTTTAGGATCTCCGAAAAGCTCGTACCAGGATCTTTTCACCTAGAACGCCTCAACAGCGAAGCGATAATGCGAGCTTGGAACGCCGAGCACTTGCGAAGGTATTACCAATAATCAGCTCGGGTTTCACTGTTGTATATTCGTTGTAAGGCTGTTCACGGCTAAAACACTTGATCAATAAAAGAGGTATTATTCACTATCTTCTTTGTTCGTAATTAATGCCTTTAGTTTGTTAGCATTTAATTACCAATCCATAAATCTCGACCTAAGCGATGATATCCCAAAAAGAAAACTCGGAGTCAAGAGTCCAAGAAAGGCAGCTTATCTCGAAAAAGTCACGCCAAAATCCAACTCTTTAAGGATCAAACATCTAAAATCGACAAAGTTAAACTTGAATTTTTTTCAACAAAAAAACGTCGAGGGAAATCGGCCTCAAGCAGGCAACCAAAAAACTAAAAAAGGACGATAAGTCCAAAATCGAAGTTGATCGGCGCATAAGATTTTCTCGCATAAATCTGAAAAGGCTCTCCAAGAAGCGAGCTACGCATGACTTAAACCAAATTTGGATTTTAATTTTATATTACAAGTCCAACTGGGACAATGAAAAGACTCCGCAGAAATATGATAACTATTGCTCAATAAGGAAATGATAAACATTTTCTTATATTGATTGAGTTTGATTACATTCTTCAAAATAAAAGCGGGGGGGGGGGGGGGGGGGGGGGGGCGGCAGATGATATAGGAACGTCATCGTCGAGGGGGAGAGATGGCTCATCAACAGGAGGAATGGAAACTTCCTCTCCAAGGTTGGGAGCCTCGGTTGGAGGAAGCGTGGTCAGGGGAGTCGGATCCTCGACATCGATCAAGGGCTCGACCTCCTCCTCACTTTCCTCTATTTCCTCTTGCCTCTTCCTCGGAGTCGTCCAAGTAAACATAGGTCTCTCCTCGAGCTTCGACCTTTATCCTCTCAACTTCCTTCTAGTAGGATCGTGAAGGATGAGCTTCCCATAACTTCTGAACAAGGAAGACGGATGTCTCCTAAGCCCGAGCAGTAATGGCCTTGTTCAACTCCTCAATTCGAACCCTGAGCTGCCTATCATCAGCTTCGGCCTCCTGGTGACCTACCGCCTCCTTGGCAAGGTCAAGTAAGGACTGCTTGAACTTAGCCTCCCAGCTCGCAATAGTCTTCTAAGTCGAGGATAGCTCGGAGTTCAGCTTGTTGGTTG
The DNA here is from genome assembly GCF_008641045.1 of Pistacia vera. Taxonomy (NCBI): domain Eukaryota; kingdom Viridiplantae; phylum Streptophyta; class Magnoliopsida; order Sapindales; family Anacardiaceae; genus Pistacia; species Pistacia vera. The sequence continues at coordinate 11,671 of NW_022196722.1, read as the reverse complement.
CACTCCGCTGCTGTGCCAAAGTCTTTCCGACCTCTGCTGCCTTAGCTTTAGCTTTGGCCCGAACAGCCTTGCTCATTTTGAGCTTATCAAGGAACTCCCTTTCCTTGACCTGGAAGGTTGCAACTTCCCCCCTCAGCCGTTCGAGCTCAACCTGCCTTGCCTCCCTCTCTTTCTCTACAAGTTTAGCCTTAGCTAGCATGTCCTCCTTCACTGTCTCCATCGCCTGCCATCCTCAGTGAGTGCCCTCCAAATTGTCGTAGCACTTATCATAAAGGAGCCTACTTGCCAAGGCAGCCTAAAGAGAGAATAAAAGAGAATCAGCAAACAGCAAGGATACCAAACAAGTAAAAAATAAGAGAAGCGAGCTACTGGTACCTTTGCCGTGAAGCTGCATAGCAAGCCCAACATCTCGGTGTGCGCAGCGTCTCTAATGGCCTCGTAAGTTTGTAGGGTGACAGCATCCCTGGCTGCTGCAGCCCTGAGGCCAATGTGATCGGGAAGTTGGTTGATCATCTCGTCAACCGCAGCATGGGCCTTCTCGTCCATCTTCTTATTTTTCGATCGAGGCGATCCAAATGAGATGGACTGGCGTCCATACTCAAATAATTTTTTTTTTTTTTTCATTTATAAAAAATGTACAAAGCAAGAGAGAAATGAAACCTGTTTTGGGAGGTCTAAATTTTTAAACATTCTAATTGAAAATTTCAAAGAATTTTTTTTATTAAACTAGAATTTGGGTGTGGACGGCCATCCATCTTACACGGACGACTGTCCATTGTATATGGACGGGCGTCCATTATTTGTTTTTAAACTTTTTTGGACGGGCATCCATAGTAAATGGACACCCGTCCATATTATATGAACGGGAGTCCTTGATATTGTCATGGACGAACGTCCATTTGTGATGAACGGTCGTCTATAACGTATGGATGGTCGTCCGTGTAAGATGGACGGTCGTCCATTCACGGAATCAGTATTTTTGTCCAACGTGGCTGCGTCTTAATGGATGCCACATCGTTCAGTAAAAAATTTCGGTGCACAAATTCGGTGTCAGTAGCATTACTATAAAATCATCAAATGGATAAAATCTTAATGTAAAATTAAGGGAAGTGATTTTTAGCACCCATATTTTATCTCTTTAGTCCCATCTTCTGTTTTTGATAAGGCTACAATAGTTCTCTTTATCTACAAAACTAAAAATAAACATTTTGTTTGACTCAAGTTCTGATAATTTCCTAGTTATATAATCAATTTTTCATTTGAACAATATAATTGTAATAGTTTTCCAAAATATAAAACTTAGGAAAAAAAAAAAAAAAAAAAACCTGTTAGGGCCAAAAATCATGTTGAGCCTGACGAGGCCCAATAACGAAATAAACATGTCACGGCCCAAGGCCTCAGCCCAATCCCAATAAGGTCTCAGCCCAATCACGATTAGGCCTACGCTTAAAATCACCTTCTGAACTACCCACTCTATGAGTTGAGCTATCCTATATGTTAAGCTAAACTGGGTTTCAGCCCATTAGCCTATAGCAGTCCATAAATAGGAAATCGGAATCCCATTCTATTTCCTCTTCTACTAAGATTTCAAATCTTACTCAAACTATTAAACTTAACCTGATAAAGTCAAGAAATCATATTTCTTTCCTGATAGGGATTATCTCCCAAAATAGGACTTAGTGTCCTACTAGGATTCCAACCCCTTAGGTTCACTATAAAAACAGAGGTCTGCCCTCTCATTATGGGATGAATCTTCGATAGTCAATCTACACTACTCAAAACCATCTATTTGCTCCTAAAGTTCTTGTTCCCAAGAACCTAACGCCTCCGTCGTAGTCCTAGCCTCCAACAAGACTCCTGGTAATCCTTCTTCTCCTTAATTCTTATCAAATAATCTCTTTCAGCCTTGCTGACTTGAGCGTCGAAGTGCCTACGGCAAACACCACCCCGGTGTTTTCCGTAAGCTTCACGCTTGTTCTTTCATGTGTGCGTGTCTAGTAGATTGTCAGTAGCCTCAACCTCACGGGATCATACCCTATTTTCATGACGGTAGATTTTTTACATCTACAAAACCTAATAACAACTCTGTGAAAGAAGATCAAACGGTTGATAAGCAAACCATCAGCACTGTTGAGTCAGAAACTATTGTATAAGTAACTTTATTCAGTTTGCTAGTTAATCATCCCAGCTTTCTATAGAATATGCTCAATATATTGACCGAATAGTGGTTGTCATATTGAATTGAAAATCTTTTTTATTACAAAGATTAGAATCTGTAATATTATTTTAAGTTCTACATCAAACATTATCTTTTTCATGTATTTTTCTTTTAGTCAGGGTGTTCGGTTATGTATGCAATATTAAATATGTGTGCTAGCTTCAATTGCATTTTGCATTGGAAATTTCCTAGAAAAGTTATTGCGGCTTTTTTTTTTTTTTTAATGACCAGGGGTATTCTAACCAGCTTACGGAGCACTTCAACTAATCTCCCGGAACCCTAAAACTACCGGCCGGATAAGAGCTTCAATAGCTACCGCTCTTAATAACCGAGAAGGGACTCAAACTTAGGATCTCGTAAGTAATACACCCAAGAGTCCTTCTTGAACTACTCGACTACCTAGAGGTAGTTGTTATTGTAGCTTTTCGTTGAAGATATTTCTTGTCGGAATTTTCAATAATTTTTTGCAGATGATATTTCANAAAAGCAATATTCATCATTTAATTATTCCAAACCAACGTTTATCATTCAGCAAGTTCTATGAAAACATTAAATCATAATGGACAACAATATTCATCACAAGTTATGCTCAAATCATATTAAAGTATCGAAATCAAACATGAAACGAAAACAAATATAATCTGAAGCACAATACTACCAAATGTCCTATAATCGAGCTCATCCAACTAGTCGAGAGCTGATGAGGAGAGTCGTGGAGTCAATCCCGATCTCGCCTATGCCGTAATAGACAATCGGGAACTTAGCCGCTCATAGTGGTGATGACGGAGGCCGAAACGGTGGAAACGAAGCTGACCATGGCGGAGAGGAGGTAACCGACAGCGATATGATGCAAAGAAGGGGTGAAAACGACCAACGGACAGCTCGGAATATGAACAGCCGCACTTCGTCGGAAAATGTTAATTTTTCGGTGGGTCTTCCAGAATACGGTGGCGGAAAGGGGATCCGAAGGTACCGATGGAAAGCTCTGGTGATGGGGAGTTCAGATCAGGTCCTGGGGAGGTGAGAAGTCGCCGAAAATGAGCAGGATCTGGCCTGGAAGATAAAGAGGCGCGATGGCAAAATCGCGAATTCCGACGGTTGAAGCTAAAGAAGTGCAGATCCGGTCGTGGGGAAGGGAGATCGACCCTCAGGGAGTTGAGACGTCGCCAAAAAATAGCCAAAACTGGCCTAGAAGACGAACAGTCGCGATGGTGGAAGATGAAATGCCGCAGCTGCGTTCTGTGATCCGCGATGGTGGTCCGGGACGATGGGATGATGACGATCTGTGCACGAGGAAGCCGAAGAGTCGCCGGAAATGGAAGACGAAGGGTCGCCGGAAAAGGTGATGAACAGCCCCCCTGGTTCACGCGAACTGGTTTTTCTTTTATAGAACAAATTGCAAAATACCAGTTTGGTCCCTACATAATTGAAAAGTGACAAAATCAATCCCTTAAAACATGACATTTTACCCCCTAAACAGCATAAATGAGACAAAATCACCCTTAATCCATAAACCACAACCTAATATCAACTCATATACTTTCCAAAATCATTCAAAACACGTTAAATTCATAAGAAAAATATTAGGAAGCGATTTTTGTGAATAAATTCATAAATTCTTTAATTGTCTCAATATACTTCAATTTAATCACACATGGGGTATTTTTATCACCAAAATAGAATCACTTTCATGACTCTAACAGTGACTAGACCAATGACAGGAATATTAAATTGGATTTAGCATCAACTCAATCCCACTGTGGCCATAGACTTAGTGTCATTGCCATTTACTAAATTGCCCAGTGAGATAACTTCTGCCGTACCTAGGAGTGATGAATCCTTTGTCGATCCACCATAGTCTCGATACACTTCTTAGTGTAGCCAATCACTACCGTATTGATAGCTCTAAATAGAACTACATTGGGCTAGTGTCAAACTACACCAATTGGTGCACAAGGCGCTCTGGTGATCTCAAGTCTAAGGATCACATGCACCACCATCCGTTAGAGGATTTATTCCATATACATTTGTGTTATCATCCATATGGAATCCTCTGGTGGGTTTTTCTATTGAACTTGCTTCTAGCAAGCACTTATGCGTTTTACTAGGTTGTCGGCAAACAACCTTGACAAGTGAGATCAGTCACTGCCTTTCGACAAGGTCGTTCAACACTATGCTAGTCTTACCGTATTATCTGTGCCCTTGGTCAAAATAATACTAGGGTTACGGACGTTTCTAGAATGACCACCATATGTGATCATAGGGTTCTCACTATCAAGATTTGAAACACTTGATACTCTCGTCACGGTTCTACCATCCTAAGGACATATATCAATACATATAATATGATTTACGTGATATAATGGAATATGCCTTTTATTGATAAATAAACATTTATTACAGAGTCAGTTTTACAATAATTGATTGGCTCTAAGACACCTACTCCAACAGCTAGAGCCTCTGTAAGCTCACAGCCGAAAGAAAATTATGTTTGATGTTAACTGCACAAACAAAACAGCTCGGTTAGATGGAGCACAAAGCTCAAAAGCAATCCGTGTGCACACAGGAAGTCAAAACCTTACTCACTTTCGGTGAAGACAGCAGTCTCTTGGGCTTCGTAAAAGAAGTACTACGAGTCCCAATGAGAGACCTTCTTCAGGACGTCGACCAGTTCGTTGAGACGTACCTTCCTCACCTGGGAAAGATAGTACATCTAGTCTTGCCCTTTCTTGAGCCTATGTAGATGGACGAGTTCCTCAACGGATGGCTCACCAAGATCAACGATCATGTACACGATGTACATCGCGACAATGATCATGTATGAATTAGCGGATAGCTAGAGAGGAATGATGTCAAATCGCCTCAACACGTTATCAATGAAATAGTGTGGGGGAATGGATTCCCTACACCTAAGAAGGGCCTCAGAGATTGCCATCCATCCGGTCGGGGGGTTCTTCCAAGAGTGCTCCCCTAGAACCATTAGGTTAAGCTACAACACATAGACCGCTTTATGCACTCCAGATCCCCGATGGTAATCGAGGATTGAGGTTCCTTTCGCAAACTATCACCTGGGGACGGTTAGGAGTAAGCCAACTGGATCGAAGAGCGGTCGGACAAGCCAGTAGCGTCGGGGTCTGAGCTTCGGGGGTCACATCCCCAAGAGCTGCCAAGCCCACCGGTGAATCGAACATACGATCTATAGTACGACTACTGGAGGAAGACGTGGCTGTAGTTCACTTACGTGTACCTGAAAAAGAAGCGAACATGTGTCAAGGCTCGAACAAATCGGCAACCGTTCCACACTTGCTTCCATTTCAGGCACTCGAGGTAGCTCGCGTAACACGACGAATGCATGCGACCTATCCAGGGTACCGACGACCATGATGCTAAACCCTTTTAAAACCCGAGACCATCGGAGATGCACCCAAAAACCCTACTAAAACCCTAAAAGCACAATGTGGCCACTACAATGGCCACCCTTTGATGCAAAAAATCACAAAGAATGGAAAGGGAAAGGCAAAAGAACCTTACTGGAATGAGGAATGTAGAACAACTCGCTAGAAATACCACCGTGACGATGTAGAAACAGCGGGGAAAAGAGCAAGAGAGTCAGAGAACTTTTGGAGTAACTATTCTAATAGTTTTCGCCACCTTTTATAATGGTTTGCATGGGAGACTAAAGAGTGAGGTTCAATCATGGCCGTTGACTTATAATTGATCCAGGCCCTTCATTTGTCGAACAATCTCAGCCCTCAGACGTGGCTACATGTCGACCATCTGCTAGGAGCAATGAATCATTAGACTGCTATAATTATAAACGTTGTCGCACGTCGCCTCGACTTTGCGCGTGAACAACTGTAGACGCCCACATTCGACGAAACGTGACAACCAAAGGCTGTCGCATTAAATGCGACATGACCACACGAAAATTACATGTTCGCCCTAACTTTTCATATTATGAGTTTTGACAGGTAACATGGAAAGTAAAGATCCAAGTGTGAAGTACGTCGGCTAGACATAAGGTCGACCTTGGAAGCTCGATCGGATTTACACTAGGAGACTTGCTGATAAGGTCGAGCTTGACGTCAAATCGAGCAATAGTTTTCGAAGCCCAAAACAAGCATCGAACACTAGGGGGCAGATGTTGTGTATTATTTTTCCATTAAGCTCGGGCCTTCGCGAGGATATGGCTCTACCCAGAACTAGCTCGACAACAATGATTGATTGACCCAACATAAGCTCGTCGAGCTATAGCTCCACCCAGATAAGCTAGTTGCGAGCAATCTAAGCAATCATTCAATCAAGCCCCAGATTACTTCAGATCCCAGATGTTACGAGAATGACTCAATCAACAACAATCACTATGCAATCACAACGCTCAATCGCGAGAATATTGAAATTGCGATTCATATCAATTGTAATCCCCTTAATTTTGCTATTTTCTTTGTACAAATCTTGTACAAACCCCCCCTCAAACGAAGAGACATAGGTTACAAATTCACATAGGAACTACATTGTAAGCTCTCACAGTAAATACAAAAACAGTGGATGTAGGCTTCAGAGTTAACCTCACCGAACCACTTTAAAATGCTTATTGTCTATACTTTATTGCATTTTTACATATATTGCTAATTTTCATTAAATCACGCGCACATCCATTCCGGTTCCGACAAGGTCAATCAGAATTCTCTAGTTGGTGTAGATTTCTGTATCAACACACACACACACACATATATATATATATATATTTGAAGTTTAACTAGTCCTTTAAAGAACAAAAAAAAAAAAAAAAAATTTGTTAGTAATAAGGGTTAAAAAAAAGCTGCTATGAACCCTCTAATTATTTAATTAAATTAAAATATGAGAGGTTTAATGATAATTCTAAAGCTTTATAGGTGTAAGTGTGGTTTCCAAACCATGTAAAATATAATTGTATCTTAACTTTTAAATTTAAAATATGGTAACGGAGTGGTGAGAAGCAAAGGGACATTAAATTTTTGTAGGATACTAGCAAATGTTGGTGAATATTAAATATTGGACTTTAATATATCATGTACAATGTGAGCAATATTACATTATTACTTTGTTATCTTGTTAAATGGTAACATTGTTAATTGCATTAAAAACTTTATTAATTATGTTTGATAATTTTAGTGGTGTAATTGCAAGAAAATAAACTAAGAAGGACTAACAAAATATGAGCAAGATAAAGAGACTTAAAGAGTAATAGATCTCATTAATTCATTTAAGTGTTGTGTCTCATTAACTCATTTCAAGTGTTGTGTACAAGTGAATGAAATGAGCTCAATTTATAGCCATCCACCATCCACTGAAACTCCAAGACAAGACAAAAGTGTCTTCAAGTAGAGATGCATTGACCATGTGTCCATTTGGCAAGCAAGGTGGCAAACGGTTGGAAAGCCACATCTTTTATAACATTCCCCTTTGGATTTCCACTATTTATAGATAATTGTATTTAACCTTATTCAGAAAAAACCGGTGGGACAAAAAGCTAAGTAAAGAGATACAATTCTATAATGAAACTGTAAAGTGGTGTTGGGCGTGCTTCATATTGCCTCATTAAAACCCTTGTAAAGAAAACCCAGTGAGAGAAAACCTGGTCAAAGGAAAAAGAGTATAGTGCATCTAAGTCTAGTACAGTAGTCCTTTCCAAACCCCCCCAAATTTGATACTCCTCCTGATCAGTGCTTTCTCATATAATGGAAAAATTAACTTAATTACTTATCAAGCCGCCGCATACCAATGTTCTACACTAACTTTTCAAATGTTGATGTTGTTAAAGTCTCAGTAAATAAATCTGCAAGATTATCACTAGAGCGTATCTATTTGACATCAATCTCTCGACTCTATTGGAGTTCGTGAGTGTGAAAGAACTTCGATGAAATATGCTTAATTCTCTCTCCCTTGATATATCCTCCTCTGACTTGAGCAATACATGCTACATTGTCTTCATTTATAATTGTAGGAGTATTTGAGGTGCATGGTACCTGGCATGTATTCTTGATATGATAGATGATAGATCCTAACCATACGCATTTTTGGCTGGCTTCATGAAGTGCAAGAATCTCGGAATTATTAGAAGAAGTAGCAACCAATGTTTGTTTTGTAGAGCGCCATAATATTTTAGTGCCATTGTAAGTAAAAACATATCTCATCTACAAGCGGGCTTTGTGGGGATTAAAAAGGTACCTAACATCTGCATAGCCAATTAATTTAGGATCATTAATAGATTTCTTTGGATAAGATAATCAGAGGTCTTTTGTTCCATTGAGGTAACAAAGATAAGGGTGTTCAAAACCGGTTAATCAATTTTGTGAACCAAATTGGTTTTTCAGTTCCAGAATTTGCTTGAATCGAAACCAAACCAGTTAATGGGAAAACCGATTTTTCGGTTAACCAAAAAACCAGTTAACCGTTTAGTAATAATCAGTTAACTGGTTTTGAACCGATTTTAATTTTATATTTTATATATTTTTTTAATTTAATATTTTTATAATAAACCGGATTTTTTTATTTTATATTTTAACTTAATATTGTTTATAATAAATCGGTTAGTAAAACCGGTTTCGATTAATCGTTTCCCATATTCTCCCAAGTCGGTAACCGAAACCGAAAATTCAGTTTTTTAATTTCTTTGAACCAAAACCGAACCTATTTTTGGATAACCGAAAATTTTGTTTGGTTCAGTTTCTGCATTTTTTTTAACACCCCTAAACAAAGATATGTTTGATCCTATTCCAATGTCGACGAGTTGGTCCAAGGCTAAATCTTGCCAACAGATTTACTATAAATGTTATGTCTGGTTTTGTATATTGTGCCAAATATATTAATGCACCTATTGCATTCAAATATCATACTTCAGAACCGAGTATCTTTTCGTCGTCTTTTTTAGAATGAAATGGATCCTTCTTAGAATCAAAAGACCGAACTTCGAAACCCAAATATGACAAATATTCCTAGAGGTGGGGTGAATAGGAATCAATGAAAATAAATGCGAAATAAAAACTTTCACCAACCACAAAAGTTATAAACAAGTATCAATAATTATGATAAGCAATAAATATGCAGTGTTACTGATCAACAAACATAAACAATGGTGAGTAATATATGTGAGCAATAAATATGAGCAAGTGATAATGATGAGCAAGTAATAGATATGCAAGGAATAATAAATGAGTTGAGAGAGAAAAAGTGCTCAGAGATTTATAGTGGTTAAAAGCTATATCCACAAGACTCCTACATCCACTTCTTCAAGGCAACCTCCTTAAAGTTCCACTAGAATTGGATTGCGCCATCTACACTAGTTTAACAGGATTTCGCCTCTTACAATAGTTTGACAGGATTTCACCTCTAGATTTATAGAATTTCGTCCACAAGATGTTTGCAAGCGACTTGACATGATTTTGGGTAGAGGCATGAACGATCGCTTGGAATGAGGTTGTGCTATGAGGAACATTCATCTTGGTAGCTCTATGAAACTAGGAACGGTTGTTCCTTCTTCCTGCACAATCATACCATCTGGGAAACACTGCATTTTTGTTTTGGTTATGACTCTTGTCATACCTTTGCATGTTTGTTAGATATCAATCAACTTTTTGATTAGTTTTGGTGCATGATAATACACAAAGGCTCAACATGAACTACCATTGGGGTACTTAAGGGGTGAGCCTTATCCATATTATAGTGCTTTAGGGTCTTTTAAGTATTAGTCCATTTAAACAATGCTCAATCTGCAGGTCGAGACAATATTTTGTTTTCCTAGATCCTTTATTTCAAATTCCCTTTTTAAGTACTCAACAACTTTTGTGAGCTTTTCAAGAGTTCCAATTAAGTTCATATCCTCAACATATACTACCACAATGACAAGTTCTAATTCTGACATTTTTATAAAAACACATGGGCATATAGGACTATTAACGTATCCTTCCTTTTATCAAATATTCACTAAGATGATTATACCACATTCATCCAGATTGTTTCAACCTATATAATGATTTTTGCAATTTTATTGAATACATGTTCCTTTAACTTACTTTATTTGCTTTTGGCATTTTTAATCCTTCAGTGATTTTCATATAGATATCAGTATCTAGTGTACCATATAAATATACATTGACAATGTCCATGAGATTTATACCAAGCCATTCTGAGATTGATAAACTAATTAAGCATCTAAATGTGATCGCACTCATCACTATTGAATACATCTCATCAAAGTCAATTCAGGGTCTTTGTAAGAAACCTTGAGCCATGAGTTTGGCCTTATATCTAACAATCTCATTTCATTTTCTTATGAATACTCATTTGTATCCTATAGGTTTAAAATTTTCAAGCGTTTGGACTATAGGTCCAAATACTTTACGTTTTGCTAGAGAAGCTAATTCTGCTTGAATTGCTTCTTCCCATTTTGGCCAATCATGTCTCTTTTAACACACATCGATAGAATGTGGCTCAAAATCATCATTCATAATTTCAATAGCCACTACAAATGAAAATATGTCATCAATGATAATCGTCTCATGAATCCACATTTCTGTTGTATGAGCATAATTTACAGAGATTTCTTCATTTCGACGTTCTTATATTCTTTCAAGGGTTTGTTCCTCTTCAAGGACTATTAACTCTATTACCTCGGTATCATCAATAATAATATCTATCTAACTATTTGCTTTTCATTTCCTAGGAACAATATCCTTAACTCCAACAGGTCTGCCACTTTTCTAGCGTGTAACATATGAATCGGTCGCTACCTAAACGGATAGCTCATTAGTAACATTAATCCTTGTCGGTGTATTGGTAGCATGTATGTATGATCATGTCATTGTCATTGCATTTGTAAATGCATTAGGCATTTGATTAGCAATGTTTTGAAAATACGTTATTCTCTGTACTTCAATTTCAGATTAGGATGTGTGAGGATTGAAATGGTACATAGAATTTACTTTCTAAGAAAGTTTAAGCCTTACTTTAGGAGGCTTTATCTTTTTCCCTAGAGATGGAAATATTGTCTCATCAAAATGACAATTCGCAAAACATGCGGTAAGCAAATCACCCGTTAGGGGCTCCAGATATCTAATGATGGATGGTGAGTTATAACCGACATATATTCCCAAAAGACATTAGGGTACCATTTTGGTGCGTTGGAGAGGTACACTTGGTGTTGGAGTAGGTGCCCTAGAGCCAATCAATTATTGTAGAATTGACTCTTTGTAATAATGTTCATTAATCAATAATAAAGGCAATTTTATTCTATATCGCGTAAATCATTATTATTGCAATATGTATTGATATATGTCCTTAGAATGGTAGAACCATGACGAGGGTATCAAGTGTTTCAAATCTTGATAGTGAGAACCCTATGAGCACATATGGTGGCCATTCTAGAAACGTCCGTAGCCCCAGTATTATTCTGAAGTAAGGGCACAGATAATA